>NC_133160.1:134648771-134951801 GCF_040802235.1 Manis javanica
CTCCAACTATTTTATTTAACTCATTAAATCATTTAAGAAAGTTTCAGATAACAAACTAACCATGAGAAAATAAATATTCCATGGCTACAGGGGCAAATTCCCAATCTTGTCCTCTTCTTTTATTTTTCATTTTAGTGGCATCTTTTGTATATGGTGTAGGAAGAAAAGGACTGTTCTAATTAACCTTAGTATAGTTCCTAACCAGAAATGTATTTTCAACTTCTATAAGAAACCAGGTAAATTTATGACAGTAAACTAAGTATTGTAAAGTGAAGCTTAACTCTGCTGTTTGTTTTTTAAAAGGTATATTAGACATTTATCAGATGTTTACTATGCTTTAGGAACTATAATCAATTCTTCATATTACCATATCTCATCTTAACCTTACAACAAGCCTGCAAAATGTTATCATGTCCATTCCATGGAAAGTGAGACTATGACCCAGAAAGTATACTACTATATGCTCCAGATCCCAGAGCTAGTGAATGGTGGTGCTGAGATCCACACACAGGCCCGTGACTCTGAAACCTCTGCACTTACACCTAGCATGGTGTCACTGAAACCACCCCCACCAAAAAGTGGGCAGCAGTAGGTGGCATAAGAGAGGTAGAGGTAAAAATGAATACTGGATTTAAGAACAGAAGACCTTCCATATTAGATAACAAGTAGTAATTTTCTGAACACCCTTACTCCTATCTAGCTGAGAATGTTGAGGTCCACAGAGCATCTGAGTACTTTCATGAATGAGAGGTCCACATTGGGTGATTATGAATATTTAAAATAGTTCCAGGAGAGAATTTCTTAGATGTAAAGTACATAATAATAAAATAAAAAATAATCATAAAAACTATCAACTTGAGCACTTACGTGCAGGTAATATGTCAAGGAGATTACAGGTGTGTCCAATGTATAGGTGAGGAAACTGAAACACAGTTGATGAAAAGCAGCATTCTCCCAAGTACAGTGCGCTTCGCTGTGGCTATTAGGGATGCACTGCTGGAAGGGGTAACTGGATATGGTATTTCACGCTCCTAACTTCCAGGTAATTGGAGCAGTGTGGTGCTCTGAGTGAGATGGGCCTCAGTGCAGGGTTGCCGGATAAGAACATAACACCCAGTGTTATATGAATTAGAATTTCAGATGAACATCAAATAACTTTTTAGTATAAGTTTGCCTCAGGTAATATTTGGGACACACATTATATTTTTGTTTACTAGAACTGGCAACCCTACGTGGGTGTGAGCATCAGCTAGCAGTGACAGAATACTAGCCGAGGGCCTTGAGCCAGTTACTTCCCTTCCTAGTCTTCCTTTCCTCCTCTAGAAAATGAAGTAGATACAGTATCTACTTCACGGGATTGTTTTAGCATTTAAAACATTTATTTAGAACTGAGAAAAGTTAAATTCCTTAACTTCTTGAGAATTTCTCTTTGTGTGTCTATTCATTACTTATTTTCTTTTGTATCTGTGATTTTAATATTTATTATTACTTTATGATTTTTGAATGTTGACAATTAATTCTTGTAGACACCAGTTTAAGACATGGCCATGTTGTTCTAAGAAAGGGATTTATTTTCCTAAGTAAATTATGTAACTAGAAAGAGGAGTCTAATATAAACAGACTGACACAGTAATATTTTAGCACAAAGTCAAATTGTAACACAAGTGGCTACATTGGTAAGTTTGAAGGAAATTTACAGCAGAAGTGTATTTATCAAAAACACTTCTTACTAGCAGCTTAAAGGGTATGGGTTTAACTACAAGATGGCAAAAAAGTGGGTCAAAATAATATGTTTGGTAAAGTATTGACTGATAAGTGAAAAGTTGAATGAAGTCAACAAATTACAAATCATAGTCATTTATTTAACTTTATAAAGTCCAACACATAAACACAGATTTTCTGGAAAGTATGTTGGCAAGACAAATTTAAAGTAATAAAAATGGTAGTACACTTTAATCTAGTAATCTCATTTATAAGAAATTTATAAATAATCACAGGTATACATAGGGATTTAAGAATAAAAACATTCATTTTGAAATATTTTAGACCAGAGGAAAAACATCCAATGATAGGTAAATCAATAAAAAAGATTATGGAAAAATAAAATATGATAGAATATTATGTAGTCTTATAAAGGATATTTTAGATATTTAGCAATATAACAATGACAGTAATAGAATAGAATTAGAATGATTTTATTTAAAAACTATATATAAATATATATGTATGTAATGGTGAGTATTAACCAAAATGTTAGTATTGATTATCCCAGAATGCTAAGAATGTTTCAGTTTTCTTTTCTTCCTTTCTTTAACATCCAAATTTTATGATGCATGTTTTATTTTGTAATTAGAAATAACATTATTTTTAAAATTCTAGAACCCAAAAGCCAATTTTCTTAAAGTACTCAGTATTCTGCTAATTTTCTTTGCCAGGCTTCTTGGGGGATCTATTCTTTTGAGAGCCACCTTGCCCTACTGGGAGTTGAAGCCATTTAGCTGAGGTAATAAACATTACTAAGCTGTTCAATGGCTAATTATTCAGCAGGACAAATACTGTAAGGATTGGAAAAAGAATAATGTATTTTTGGAGCCAATAGACTGAAATGAAGGAAGTTTTGCTGAATGGACATCATTTCGTGCCATTTTGATTTTCAGCCATAAGCCAAAGTTTTGTGAGTATGTAAACTGTCAAATGTTACATTGCAAATTCTTAGTGAAATTTACTTTTAGGTCATTAGAATAACATTTAGAAACTAACTGGCACATCTTGATGCTTTTTTCACATCTAAAGTATGAATTATTCTTTGAGATTCATCCTATTTTACTTCTTGACCAGAATTTCAAACATGTAATTCTTCCACAAAACACACAATAAAGAGATAAATGAATAAACAAATGCACCCTATTTATATTTCAATAGTTTTTAATATGATGGCACTATATTAAAAAAATCGTACTTCGAAAAAACCTAGACCATGTTTTCAAGACTGTAATTCTGGGTGAATTGGTAGTATAACTTTAACATATCTCATCAGGCTATATTACCTTTGGTTAATTTTACTTTCAAATTTGTCAAGTGGTGTAGTTCTGAGAACCCCCCCCTTTTATCCTTAACTCTTATACATATTAATGAGCTTGGGCTCTAGCAAAGGATAATGGTGATTTGGTTGCTGTTATTTTCATCCGTATATAAATCCTCAAATCCAATACAGACTCATGAAAATCCTCCTTTGTCAATGCTACAGAATGGTTTCTTTCCCTGAGGATGATTAAGAAAACCAGTTATTTGCACAGGTTTAAAGAAAGGAAAAAGCCCAGAATATTAATTTTTTTAAAATTAGAACCTGTAGAACCTGGATTTTGACATCAAGATTCACACTACATCTCTGGTTGTTTTGGATATACCACTGACATCCATTTCTAGCAGACATACAAATTGCTTAAACAACTAACCAAGGTAAGAACCAGTGGTAATTACAGTTGTATTTTTATAGATGCCTACTGCTCTGTTTTGACTGATTAGAGCATTAGCATTTGCTTTGTTTTCCATGTTAATATGTTTTCTATTTACAGCTAATGATTGTTTGTATTTTTGTTGACCTCTCTGTAGTTTTGACAGATAAATGAATATTCCACTGAAATACAATTTTAGTTAAAAATAACAATAAATAAAGGCCTAGCAATGTGATTCTGCTAATCAATATCACAACATAGTAAATACTACCTGCTTTTTGAAAATTTCAAGTTCATTTTTAGAAGTCAAAACCAATAACTTTGGTAGGTGTCTTTCCCCAAAGGAAGTATCATATACCCAGTTTTCTTTCTCTTTAAAATATTTGAAGATAGAACACCATCAACTTCATATAAATCATAATAAGAAATTAACTCCTGAAAATATGAGCTACAACTCATGAGAACTTCTTAAGTGCTTTATAAGCATTATTTTAAGAACCTGAACATCTCCTTTCAGAGATGAGTAAGTGGTATAAAGATGTGAAGGGGCTTCCTCCAGGCAACATATTACTGTTATGTGAGTGAGAATTTAAATCATCTTGCCTTCTTTTAGTTCTCCATGATAGGCATGTCTATTTTAATTAGACTTTTACAAACTGTTATTAATTATTGTCATGTTTTATTTTTATAAACTTAAGAACTACTCTCTATTATTTTTGTTGTTCCAAGATTACAGGTTTTTAAGTATTTGTAATTTCATTCTATATTAGAAAGTTAGACATTGTTAGACTAAGCTTCAAATATGTTCCTATCAATAAAGACACATCTTATAATTGCCTCTTTACATCTTGACCTTTTTTAGTGTTTATATCTTTTAGTCAATTCATTCTACTACATTCATTCTTTCACTTAACATTTTTTCCATAAATATCGAAGACTTATGTCATTGTTCAAACAGGCAGACAAAAGAGGATATGGGTTGGGGGAAAAGCATCAGGGTGTATCTGTACATAAAAGACTGAATAGTTATAGAGTGCACTGTATGTCCCATAGAGAATGCACCCTTTTTCCTCCACTCTTCAAATATTTGTAAACATTGATCACAAAAATAATCTCAATAAAACAAAAGAGTATACAGGCTACATTTTCTGGCCACAGTCAAAAAAAGTTAGAAATTAATAAGTAAAATTTAAATTAAGTACCCTACTCCTTAGAAATGAAAAGAAAAAAGGGTGGGGGAGAAAAATGTCAACTTGTTCTTTAACTGAAACTAACAGCAAAGTGGATATTGCATATCTTTTTTTCATGAAGGCAATTTTTTAAACTGTGAAGTTAATATGTGCCCCAAACTAAAATGGATAAATTATGATTATTTGATACAGAAACAAATATCTCAATTTAAAGTAAAAAAGTAAGAATTAAATTGATTAAAGATTATAGACAAAATTGAATTAAGGGTCCAAGAGCCACTCCCAAAAAAGCTACTCTACTGTAAATATTTTTTACTTATTAATTTATTCAACAAATACTTATTTAGTACCTGTTATTTATCAGGCATTGTCTTGGACAGGAAGTTTGCTTTGTTTCCTACTGTGTCCCCATCAATAAGTCAAAGGAATAAATCCAGATAATGCCAAAGCCTTTCTCCTTGAGTAAGAGTATGTGGTAATCAGGCTACCATATTTTAAGTTTTGGCTATGACACTAACCAAACTTTCCACAGCTGGTACTTTCCTGTTTCCCCTGGAAAGGAGAAATATCAGGTACCTTCCCATCAGCAGACAACCATTATGCCAAGAATTTGAACTATGCTAATATAGGTACTCTATAGTGTAGGACAAGTGCTTAGAGTTAAACCTGTTTCTCAAATGTGCAAATGTTTCAAAGTATAAAACAACTGAGGGCTAACAATTTATATAACCTGAGTTGATTAAAGGGTAATTTATAAAATTTAACATTAATTCTTGATAAAATAGGGAATTAATAGTAAAAGAAAACTTTCTTAATATAATAAAGAAAATTTATCTGAAATCAAAGGGCAAAATTAGGAGAAATTCTAGAGACTGAAAAAAGGCAAGGAGTGCTGAAATAATACCTATTAGTTAACCCTGTTCTATAACTTCTATTCAACACAATAATAAAAAGAAGAAATAAGATATACATTTTGAAGAGATAAAATTATTATAACCTGTGGATAATATAATTGTCTACCAGGAAAGCCCAAATGGATCAATTTATAACTATTAAAATGAATAAGTTCAATAAAATGATCGGCTACAAAATAAGTATAAATTAATAGGTCTCCTATAAACCAGCGATCACTAGTTAGACAGTATAAGAAAAAGTAGATCTTATTTATAAAGTTTAAATACACATAATACATCTAATAGGAAGTACATAGCTTACTTAATGAAAATTATGAAGACTTAACAAAGTGGATTTGTAAAAACCATCAATAAGTGAGGAAATGTCCCTTATTCTGTGGTTAAAATATTTTAAATGTATTAAGCATCTTGATTCTCTCAAAATTAATCCATAAATTAATGAAATCTCTTTTTAAAGTACATTGTTTCCTTGGGAACTTGATAAAATTATCCTAAAGGCAACTGGGAATAATTAATGTATACATTGTACTGTCATAGGAAGAGTTATTGCAATGCGGTCATTAAAATGATAGAATATAATTGTTTATTTTTTGATAGTGTTTGTGCAAAAGAACCCAAAAGTAAAACATTTGTTTTGGATGTTTGTTATGAGCCAGGAATTATGTAAGATATTAAAGACAAAAATCAGAGCTCATTGGTACCTGCTATAAAGTCTGGTAGGAAAGACACTTGCTTAAATGGCTCATAGTAAAGTAATGGGTCAGTGCATTGATGAGAAGTACTCCATGTCATATGAGTGCTCAGGGAAAGCCACAAACATCCAGGCATCCTAATTCTAGCCATTAGCAATATTTGCTCTTTTCTTCATTCTTTACCTTTTTCACATGATGTTCCCTCCACCAAGAATGCTCATTTCCTCTGCTGCTGTCAAAATCCAGTCTATATTTCCTGCTTTGATGAGCTTTTTGTCCTAACTCTATAGACACAAAACTGTCATATTGGATGTTTGTTATTTACAGGGTTCTTTTATAAATTCTCTAGGGTTGGAAGCCTGTGTCAACATTGTATCCTTTCACTTTTCTTTCTCTTCTTCACATCTCGGCAAGCTACACTGGTGCTGGCTGTTTACATAACACAGGCTTAAAAAATGTTGAGAAGCAAAAATATTAAGTACAGATTGGATTATGGTATCTGCAAATTGTTTGCAAGTAAAAATACTTTTAATGTGTTCCTTTCAAGTATAAGGTATAAATCTAAGAAAAGCAGGAAAAAAATTATCCTAAATTTTGAATACTCATTGTTACTGACAAAATCTCTTTGAGTAATTAGAGTCCAGGGGACCTCAAGTCCTGGGTTCTCAGTATTTATTTGCCTCGTTGTATGTTTACTCACCTTTATTATTTCCATCAAAAGTTTGTATTTGTATTATGCCAGGAAATATAGAGAGAAAAAGAAAGTTCTCTGTCCTTAAGAAGCTTAAAGAATATTGAGAAACTGGGACATTCATACATAAACATAGATGAATGTACACAATGTAAATGATTGAGGCCGAAGGAATGATTTAAAATATAGTCTATATATATGTATATCTATATATTTATATATATATAGATATACATATACATACACATATACATAATGGATGGTGAAATCACAATAGATTTTATGGAAGATGAAACCCTAAGTTAGACTTTCCAAAAACACCTCTCATCAGCATGCATTTCCTGATAAATTCAATTGTGAAATAGATATTGGGGGGAGGTACCCTAACATAAAAGGCATGGAAACCTAAAGTGAATCAGGATTTATTTAATTTTTATGGTCTATTTTTAGAATTCTGAATACTTTGATTCAATAGAGACAGTGGGAAGGGTAAAGCATTGAGGCCTCCAGCTATTGTGGAAAGTCTTTGTTCTACTAGACCATGATTACTGTAACATATTGATTTTAAAGAAAATTTTCTTTGATGATGTAGGGTTATACAATGCCCCAGGGCCATAATATATATAATTTCACAGCTATAATCAATTATTTAAATTCATACAAAAATATTCCTAGTTCTAGTCACTGAGAATGTAGTAGTAAAGAAAACAATTTTTGCTCTTAAGATACATTTTTTGGCATGTAAACCACTCTGTTACATCATCATGTTTTCTTGTAACATGTTTTGCCTGAAAATAGAAGTACTGGAAAATAAATTATGTGATGGTTTTGTTCACTGGCTTTTGATTAATCAAGATTTTCTTTTATGATGGCTGATTTGCAAATTTTCTATGGATTGTGAAAGTGATAATGATTATGATAATAATGATCTCCTTGGTTAGATCATTTCTTCCTGAGGATATATTGTGTTTTCATCCTAAATTGATAACAAATGACTTAACAAGCCTGACAGATTCCTGTTTTTGCCATGGCATACACAGCAACTGTATTATATCAGCTCTGTTTCAGTTTTCACAGAAATTACAGCTTGCTTATGATCCTATAAAGATAATTTTTAAGGTTGCTTTGACAAATTTGACTTCTCCAAGTGATAGTTTGGGGAGGGGTGAAAAGAAGATCATTTTTGTCATTTAACCACATGTCTTCATAAGAAAGTTGTCGATTGTCTCTCTCTGAGTTTGGGGATTATATCACCTCCATCATATATCCTATCCTATCCTATCAATATCATCAACTTGAATTTGTGTAACTCCTCACAGCCTTCAATATTGCTTTACATGTATTTTTCATTAGCTCCCCATAGAGAATCATGACAATAGGCAGAGCAGGTATTATCATCCCCACATTACAGAAGAAGCTCAAGAAAAATCTGTGCCAAGGTCTTGTTGGCAATCTGATCAAGAGCGGGGGCTAGAACCCAGGTCTTCGCTAAGCAGGAGGTGGCAGTTTTCAGTCACTGGCTGCCTCTCAGTTGCAGAGCTGCAAAACCTGTTCTGGATGGTTACACAACTCCAGGAGCATTGTTAAATATTAAGAAACAATGTTAGTTCACAATTGAATACCGAGATTGGGCAAGGACTGGAAAACATTATTTTAAAGCAAAGGTGCTCACACAAATTATTTTTGCTACTCAACAAAATCCCCTGTAAAAATGCTGCCTTTCTTTTTCTCATTACAAAAAAAAATGAGAAAATACAGAACACAAAAAAGAAAGCAAAAAAATACTGATGATCCCACCACTGAGCTTAACCTGGTTACCATTAAAGTTCCTATCCTTTCAAAGCCCATGTACATAACTTTTAGTAAAATGAGATGATACTATAAAATATTGCCTAACAATCTTTTTTCCAGTTGATATGGTACCATGAACATTTCTGTAAGTTGTTAAATAATGTTCCTTTGAGAAAAAAATCAAAATTTTTTGTCCTTTTATTATAAAATTAACTCATGCTCATTGTGTAAAAGTCAAACAGTACAGAGATTTACTGTCCTGAGGTAGCTCCTATGTGTAGTTTAGTGACTGTTTTATGAGGCTTGAATTTTAGTGGTTGCATCGGCAGACTATAGTACCTTCTTTAGAAAAGCTTTGCCCTAGTGGAGAAAAGCATCATTTATTTAAAAAATATATGTATTTTACTTTTTAGTACCAATATAAATGACAAATATAAAAATCATATAAAAACAAATATAAATATCATTTATAGCAGTATTTTGGAATATTCACTCAAAATTCCACTCAAGAAAGCACTAACATGCAGGAATCCTTATATACATCGAATCATCTTTGGCTGTCTTCAAATCATTAAGTGGTATGGGTCCTCTGAGTTGCATAATATGTAACTGTGCTTGTTAAAGATGATGCTTTAAAGTTTGTGTACTCTGCCAGCCTTACAAACTGAATTCCTCAATTCAGTTCTCAATTTTGTCTAGAAGGTGTTACCCTTTGGGTGACATAATACATCTTATTGTAAATCACAACACAGTTGTGATGATAGTTAAATAAGATCATGGGAGTTGGATTGCTTTGTTGGAAGCCATAAACTGGTAAACAAATATCTGCTGCTATATGATTTAAAGGACTGACAGGTTAGTAAAGTACACAAATGACATTCATAGATAGCAGAACGTTATGTTTATTTCAGAAAGGTAAAATTAAAGAGCAATTAATAAGGTCAGAGGACCAGGAGTAGATATACATTTAGAGGATAATAATAATGTCTAACACTTAGACATTTATTAAAGATGTGCTAAATGTTGAATGGGTAGAAAAACCCAACTGAAAAAAAAATGGACCAAGAATATAAACATCTAAACAAGCAGTGTGTAAATAACAAATACAACGTTCACAAAGAAGAAATCCAAATGATTAACAGGCACATGAGAGTTTGTCCAACTTCATTAATAAATGTAAATCAAAAACCATAATACAATAAATTTTCACTCATCAAATTGGGGAAATCCTTACAAATCTGACAATATTAAGAGTTGGTCATGGTGTGGGGGAAATGATTATTTGTATAGGGCAGTACAATATACAATGATGTAAACCTAGGGCAACAATTTGGCTGGCTCTAATAAATTGAAACTAGAACTAAGAATTCCACTTCTGGAAATATACATAAAGACCACTCTTACACATGTGTCTAAGGAGACATGCAAAGGATTTTTATTGCAACACTCTCCATATTAGCCAAAAACTGGAAAGAACCACCAATTTTTCATTAATAAATACAAATAGGAAAAGGAACAAATTTATATATGCAAAAATATTAACAAAGAATATTATAAAATGAAATAGCTCTATTTATACTAGCATAGATAAATTTTAAAAAATAATTTTGAGTGAAAAAGGCAGGTTGCAGACTTACGCATAGAAATACTGCTTTGTGTATTTAAAAAACACGTTGAACACTATACATTGGTTATGCATGCTTACATAGGTATGTAAAAGGATGGAGAACGGCCTGGAAGAGTCGACACCAAACTTACAGTGTGGCTGCTTCTGGGGAGGTAGGAAAGGGGGATGACAAGGATAGGATTAGGATAAAGGGCTCTAACTTTAGGTATGAAGTTTTAATGTTTTTCACATGCCATAAGAGATGTGGAAACACATTTTGTCTTTTGAGACAAAGTTAATATTCTTTTAAGTTAATGTTTATTCCCAGTGGTAGAAATCTGGACAATAAAATGTTTTACATTTTGAAATGGGGATCGCTATGCATATCCATTAAGTAATTAATTTACATGATACAAAATTCAAAAAATATAAAATATTTTCCCTTCTAATCCTATTGCTCAGCTCCATCCACTGTTCCCCTTCTTCAGAGGCAGGTAATCATACTTTCTTATTCCATCTCTTTCTCAGTACACACACACACACACACACACACACACACACACACACACACACATCCTTTCTTTCTCTATTTAGTAGTATACTGTGTCTTTGAGGACTTCCAGTGTCTGCTCATATAGAAATGCCTTGTTATTTTAAATGACTACATAGTATTTCATCCAATGGGACTTTTTTTCAGAAAGAATAAAAGGGTAAGAAGAAAGGAAGAGGAAGGGAGAAGGGAAGATAGGGATTCTTTTGTTGCAAAAGAAAAGATAATAATTCAGTGGAAAAATGTGAAATCTTGAAGGTTCCAGAACAGGAATATAATATTATATGCTCCTTAAGAAGATTAATTTGGGAGTACTTTGCAGGATGCATTGGAGGGAAGGTAATAAATGCATTGGAGAGAAGGTGACTAAACCAGCTAAAAAAGCTTAGTCAAAGACAAGGGGTATCAAGCACCTGATAAATCCTCATGGTAAGAAGAACGAAAAGGTGGGAGTGCAGGCAAGAACAATTACAAAACAGAATATGTAAGACTTGCCAGAATGACTGGGTGGGAAGGGAAGAGTCATAGGTAACTAAATCCAAGTTTTCAGTGAATTGAACTGAATGAAAGAAATGCGATTCTGGGAACAAAAATAGTAAAGTCAGGATGAAGAGCCTGGTTTGATAGGAAAAGAAGTGAGTACATACTTGCACTGGACACAGAGCTCTGAAATGGATGCTTCAGAATTTAAATGAAAGGAGCTTGGCTGTTAGAAGGAATTCAAATGCTTGGAAATGAATGAAATGTAATGTAGGAGCTAAGGAAGATGGTCAGGGCTGGAGAAGTGGGATTGGGAGATACCTGAGTGGAAGTGAAGGTTGAACTTTATGGAAGAGAATGGGTGGGAGTACAAGCACCCCTGTCCACAGCAGTGCAGGACGGTGGATGGGGGACTGCACATGTTACTGATTTTTTCTATACAGTCTGCCGCACTACTACTACAGATGGAAGGACACAGTGAAGAACAACTGCTGGAGCAGACAGAGCTGCAGTGCTTAGGAGCTTCCGTGGTCTGAACTTAACTACCGACTGATGAAAAAGTGAGATCCACATGCATGTCACCTTTCTAGTGGCCACGGGATCATTAAACTTGAGGGTTCTTAGAAACCTGACTTGCTACACCAGGATTTTATGGGTTGGAAGAAAGTGACAGAGGAGTTGGGAAAGGGGACTTTAATGAAGAGTTTGGGCTTGTACCAAAGCAAAGGAGACCAGGATCCATTCCCTCATCTCTTTCACCCCTCTTCACTTCATGTGTGTGTCTCTGTGCCCAAATTTCCCCCTTTTATGAGGACATCAGTTGTACTGGATTAGGGTCCATCCTAAAGACCTCATTTTAACTTAATTACTTCTAGAAAGACCCAATTTCCAAAGAAGGTCACATTCTAAGGACCTGGGCTTAGGACTTCAAGATATCATTTGTGGAAGACATAATTCAATCCATAACACATCCTTTGGCCATTCTGTATTCTGGAGGAGGGAATTTCCCTGTAAGGAAGCATCCATGCTGTGTGAGGTTGTCCTGTATGGAACCCCAGCAGGAGATTGGTGGGCAGAAGGGGAGTCACGCGGGCAGGGTTTTGAGTCTTCTGGTGGTGTCCTTTCTGTGGGCCTGCCTGGTGCTGGCTGTGTCCTTCAGTGGTTAAATTTGCTGGTAAATTACTCTGTGTATCTCCCTCTACTTCCCAGGCTTGGTGACCACTCCCTCAGCTTCTGTTTGAAGCCCAAGAGTGGTGACTAACTGGTGGCTATGAGCCCAGGTTTGTTATGCTTTGTGGTTCCCTTATACTAGCACCTTTATATATGGTTTGGTTAGAAATAAACCCCTTATGGAATTATCCCATTTTAAGTGTGCCTTTGTTTTCTGTTGGGACTCTCAGGAAAACCTCCTTCAAAAATGTTGCTATCTAATAAATACCTTACCTGTTTCATTAACTCTAATGTGCACTTCTTGAAGGCATGTATCATATATCTTGTTAATAGCTATATTCATAGCACTTAGCACATTTCTGCTGCTAGTAGGTGTTGAATAAATATTTTTGTTGGGAGGGAAGGGAGAATGAAGAAAGTAGGTTAGAATGGAAGGACTACAGTCACAAAACCATTCTCTTGTCTATTTTAGTTTTCTGACTGCCTCGGACTCTTCCCCCAGACTCTAAGTGAATTCAGCAGTCATTCTCCATGTGCCTGCTCTGTGCCAACCTCTTCACTAGGTGCCATGGGGTCCTGGATGGTAACTAAGGCTTGGCTCATTCCTCCAGCAATTTTTATCTGTGAACAGAACAGTGTAGCTAGGGTTTAGTAAAGTGGGGAATGGTTTTGGAAGTAGGGCTTTAGTCTAATGGAGGAGGCTTGGAATAGCTTCTGTGAATATAAGAAGAGGATTAATGAGTAATACTAAGGGCCAAGCTGAGACTCCATGGCAAGAATTTATAATGCATTTAACCCAGTTTATCCTGTACTCTGCTACCAGATTAATCTTCCTAAAGTACATTGGGATGATGTCATTCTCATGCCTTAAAATCTTCAGTGACTATTTCCTGTGCAATGCGGAATGAGCACCTATTTTGACAAAATCATCTTACTTCCTCATACCTATTTCCCATGACTTTCTGTGTCCTCCAGTTAAACCAGATGAAGCTCTATTCTTACAGGCTTCCTCTCCCACCTCTGTGACTTTTTACGAAGTCCCTTTACCAAGAAAGAAAGGTCTTTTCAGTAGTCCGTTTCCTCCTGCTAAATCCTACCCACATATGCCTCTCATTTTCTGTTTGCTTTTAGATCCTTGTCCACTCTTCCCTGCAACCTACATTTCCCAGGCTCCGTTGCTTTGTTTTAGGTTCCAGCCACTGAGAGACACAGTGGAAGAGGGAGGGTGGAAGACATTCTTCCTGAGGCATCTCCCACAGTGGTTCCCTCTTCCAGGCTGGCAGCCCTGACTTTAGGCTCTCTTAAGCTCCCACTCTCTCTATGTCTCTTACTTTAGGAGTGGTAGCAGTGCCCTGTTATTGCTCTTCTCTGGATTTTCTAATTTTTTTGTTTAGGTTTTCCAAAACCTTTGTTATTAATTCTCTGCATTAAATTATCTCTATTAACCATCCGATTTGGCTGTTTCTGCATGGACCCTGCTTATAGACCATGCTTCTGTACAGTGCCATCTTCCTTGTGAACCTCTCTTCATTACTGAGCTGAAAGGATTTTTCTTTTCTTTTTTAAAACTCCTCTAGAATTAAAAAAGAAATAGTATTATTGCAGCTATGTAACACTATTAAAATATCCACTAGTTTTGAAACAAAGAAAAGATAATCTCAGAAATTGAAGAGATGACTAATACTTATGAATACTTATTTTAGCTCCTTTTATGGGTCCCCAACGATTTGTTCAATGTAGTGCTCTTGTCTTTTTCGCCACTACTGACTGTAAGCTCTTTGGGGCCATAGCCATCTTTGAGCTTCTTTCTTACAGCCATCTGGCAGAGAGCTTTGTACATGACATTTATTTCTTGAATGGACATAGACATTAACTACTTAGCATGCATACTTTTTCATTTTCATTTCATTTTCTAATTATTCATTGCTAATATACAGAAATAAAATTAATTCTTTATATTGACTTTTATCCTGTATCCTTACCTGGTTCACTTATTTGTTCTATTTTTTTTTTTTTTCAGATTCTTTAGGATTGTCTACATATGCTGTTATGTCATCTGCAAAGATAGTTTTACTTCTTTCTAATATGGATGCCTATTCTTTCTTCCTTTCCTTTCCTTTCCTTCCTCCCTTCTCTTCTCTCCTCTCCTCTCTTCTTTCTGGCTACTGCAAGAGCTAGAACCTCTAGTACAATACTGAATACCTCTAGAATATTCTTGCCTTGTTTTTGACTTCAGGGGGAGTATGTTCTGTCTTTCACCATTAAGTATGATGTTAACTGTAGGTTTTTTGTACATGTTCTTTATTGGGTTGAGGACATTCTCTTTTATTTGTAGTTTGCTAAGGGTTTTTATTATAATATGTGTTGACTTTTGTCAAATGCCTTTTCTACAACTACTAAAATGATCACATGGTTTTTCTCATCTTTTTCTATTAAGATAGTGAATTTCAATGATTATTTTTGAAATTTAAAGCTGTATTTCTCATCTTAAGTTATGAAGTTGAGTTTTTGATATAATAGTCATTCGAGAATGTTGTCTTTGAGAACTGATCCTAAAGATTTCAGATTGATCTGGAATGTCAGATAGGTAGCAGCAACTTTGAAGTCTTTCCTGACCATTATTTTATTGCTCCCACTACTGTATTCAGAGATACAAATATGAATGGGGTAGTGCACCAAGGGTCAGTAGCATAGAGTAATGTTTCTTTAAGTCTGATTCAAGAACCACTTCAAACAGAATTATTTATGGTGTTTGATAAAACTTCAGTTCGTGTACCCTCTGTCATACTTCATGCACCCTCTGAGAGCAAGGCCCTGGAATCTGCATTTTAGACAAGCTTCACAGGTAACATTCTTACTAAATTTACAGAACCACTGCTACATGGTTAATTACATTTGTATGTATGGGTTTGTGTGTATGGATACACAGCCTATCTCATCTGTTATTTGGTATAAAAGATATTATTATTGTAATTTTATTGATATGAACACTGAGATTTACTAAGGTTAAAAAACTCTTGAGTTCATTCAACTAGTAAGTCATAGAGCCAGGTTTTGGACCCATTAGAGTCTGAGGTCAATCAATAGGTAGATAACTTCCTGTGCATTCATAGCTCATGCTCCAAATTAATTTTGCCTGAGTTATCCCTGAGATTTTTCTCTATCATTTGCTTTGCTTTATCTTTGTTCAGTTTTTTACATCCTCATTTCAGTGAGGAATTTTTGTGATTCAACTAAATATGAAAGCTGAAACTTACTTTCTAAAAACAATTGTTTCCCTTTGACAAATTTTGATTTAAGGATTCATATTTGGGACAGCAAAGCAATGAATTCTCTAAAGAAGAATCTTTTGGTTCTTTTCAGATGTCTTGTTAGCAATCCTATGATATGAAAAGAGTTGAAAAGTATGTGAAAAAATGAATAATTAATGACTATTAAAAACAGACTGATTTTGCCTTTAAATACAATGCAAATATTTTAATGAAAAATTCACAAGAAAAGATTAGCAGCTAGGATCCAATAGCATATGAGAAGAAGAACTTACCATAATCAAGCAGCTTATTCTGTAACTATTAAAATAATTTATCAATATAGCTCATCATATTAATGGGAAAAATTACAAGGAAAAATATGATTATTTCTATAAAAACAAGATAGTCTTTAATGAAAATCATCATTCATTCCAATTTCTAATTTTAAAAAATTATAAAATAGGAATAAATGGAGACTTAACATGCATCAAATCTCTCTATCAACCCAACAATTCGCATTATGCTTAAAAGTGAAATTCTAAAAACATTCTCATAAAGCCAAAAACCATACTAAGTATCATTAAGACTTTTGATATCAGGATATCCACTGTTACTTATGAATTTTTAGTCAAGGTAATTAGAGATCAATGCTAAATACCTCTTTAAAAAGAAGAAAGACAGTAATAAATTTGTGTAAGGACTATGATTATATTCCTATAAACAAATTACTTTTAACAGTAAAACTATTAGAAATAGAAACTGTTAAAAATTTTTGCAAAGGTCAGCTAAGGTGGCTGGTTTCAAAATAAAGGAAAAGTAATTTGTGACATAGAAAAAGCAATGAGATAAAATTACATCAGGGGAAAATTTCCTAATAAATGACAATAGAAATAAAAATATGAAACATCTAGGAATTAATAAAAATGCAGGACCTATATGTAGAAAACCTTTTTGAAAACATAAAGGAAAATAATTGACAAAGGAAGTTTAGGATGATATTTCAAATCAGTAGGAAAAGATGGACTATTGATTATTAAGTGATATTTAGAATATTGGCTAGTCATTTAGAAAATATAAAGTTAATCCCTACCTCACACCTTACACTAAAATAAATTTGATGTAGATAAAAATTTTAATGTGAAAAAGGAAACCTTTTATGGTGGGGATATTATGTTCACAATTAATTATAAGGTCTGGAATGGAATTTTGAGTATCTTTACTTTTGTATTTATATTTTGTTTTTTTTTTTTCTAGAGAGGGTATGTATTACACAAGTGATTGTGTAATAAAAAGTATGTTTTTTCCAATATTTAATACTCAGGCAAACAAGAAATTATAGTATAAGGGAAATGATGTTTTTTTCTTCAGGTCCAAGCAAGACTTGGTTTATTCTGACAATATTGGGTAATAGTTTCTGTCATTGTTTAATCTTTCACCCACATAATTTTTTCTGTGTTGTGATGGATGAAATAATTGTATGTCCTCCCTGTCCTAGTCATAAGGCATGAGGCTCTCAGACAGAATGTTCATTGAGGATGATAGGAAGTTGATATGCTGTAAATACAAGAATAGACACATGAATTCTGGTGCTGAAAATGAGTCAATCAAGCAATCCGTTTCCTAAAAAGTGGTTGTTTCTTAGAAAAAAATTACTTTAATTATATTTTACAATATATGTACACTGTAACAAACATTAAGAAAATTCTCTATTTACTATTTAGTGACTACCGGCTGCTAGTTATTTTCATTTGTTGTTGCAAAACTAAGATGAGATAAAGAGCACTATTTATTGCTGTCCTCACCTGAAGATTTAACATTTTATGAAATGTAAGTCATTCTTTAACGTATTTTACTTTAAGCAATAAAGGATAGTTTATACATTTTCCCACATCAAATGAATTTTTTGTTTTTTTGGTTTTGCTTTTCTATTTTGTTAATAGCAAAAGTGAATTTACTGACAAAACTCAGAACCCGGTGGTAGAAAATAACAAGGGGAAATCCCCAAGCCATATAATAAAAACCTGGAGCGCAGTCCAGGTGTGTTTATTGCAGGTGTGTGTTGTGGGGTGGGAAATGGGGTGGACAGATGACCAGCCAACAGGGTAAAGCGGAAGCACAAGTGTAGAAGTTGTCCAGCTCCCCGAGGTCATCCTCTCAGCACACTGGCCGTCTTTGCTTCTTCACCAGCAGGACCATGGCCTGCTGACCCTCAGTACAGGAGCTGGGAAACTGTGGCACTATTCTTGGAGGCCGTGACCAGATACTGTTTTTTTCCCCCTCCTTTTGTTTTTCTGTAGACACCTGGCACTTTTATTAGTGAGGAGCTTTGGACTGGGAGATGGGAGGCTGGGATGACACCAGCGCCCATCTCGGGGGATTTTCCTGGACCTCAGGCATCTCCTGTGGGCGGGCTCAGAGGAGCACCCGCGTGGGTGGAATCCCCGAGCTCAGCGCTGTGGCTGCCCAACCGCGGGTAGGAGGGCGCGTCATGCAAAGCCTGGTCGCTGGGACAGCGGGGCTAGGATGTTGGGCTCCGCGCTAGCCGGAGAGCGGTGGCCGTACCCGCGCGCTGGCACACCGTGCAGGCCCACCAGGACCATCTCGAAGTTCCAGGTGGCGGCTAGCGGCTCACCCCAGACCAGGCCATGAGCTTGGTGCCCTTTAGGAGCGCAGCGGTGTCCTCCGGCAGGAAGCAGAAGAGCCAGAGCGCCTGCGTGCCGTTCCCCTT
The DNA here is from genome assembly GCF_040802235.1 of Manis javanica. Taxonomy (NCBI): domain Eukaryota; kingdom Metazoa; phylum Chordata; class Mammalia; order Pholidota; family Manidae; genus Manis; species Manis javanica. Next base: position 134,667,290 of record NC_133160.1, read on the forward strand.
TCACTGGAAGGCGTGTGTGTTTGTGAACATGTTCGTGTAGGTGTACGTGTCTGGAAGAGTATGAAGTTGGGTTTGAACATGCCGCTGGGTCAGATGTACTCTAGGGAATTCAAGATCTCTTCATTCCTGTTGTTCTGTTGGCTGAACTGCATGGAAAGCCGAGCACTACTGTATCAGAATAATTTAGAGGACTTGCTAAAAATATGCATCCATTGCATCCTTACTCCGAAGTTTGAATACCACTAGAGACTCTGTTTTTCTGAAATCACAACTTATTATACCCATTTAGTATTTTATTGTACTACTTTTTATTGCTACCTAATTGTTTGATGTGTATGTGAGGTCCCTATAGTTTTACCCTAGACCTACATTGTCTGAATATTTCAAAGCTCAGGTAAATCCAAAATTACTAAAAAAGTTTTTCTATACCTCTGGCATATTCTTGAATTAAAAAGAATACGCAAAGAACTGGCTAGTGGTGATCAAGAGCTTAAAATATGTTTGTATTCTATTAAAGAATAATTCCTACATACAACCAGAAATAAGATTGCTATTACAACCTTTAAAGAATGGTAAAGTGAAACTTTTTGATTGTATACAAATATATATATATAAATCTTCTTAATAATAAGACTTCTTCTCCTCAGGCAACTAACCATGAAGAGAAATACTATCAATACGCAGCACTCTTTTGTAAACATTCCCAATGTGGTTGTACCAGAAATTGAAAAGGAAATAAGAAGGATGGAAAACGGAGCATGCAGGTAAATCCGTGCATTTTTCCATATGTTAATACCAGCCACAGTTCTTAAATTTAAGTAGGCTTAATTTCAGTTTAACTTTTAATTTGTGAACTTGATCTTTTTATTTATTTACTTAAGGGAATTTGTTCATACTGGGAACAGCATAACAAATGAACATAGATATTACTGTTGGCATTATTTAGAAGCATCTCTGCCAAGTATTCCCTTAGTCACTGGCAAGGTCTTCTCTCATGAGACATTTCAAATCTAAAGGGATAACAATGCTGTAGATGAATATGAAAAATATAGAGTGTGAAATGTTAACATGCTTTAAAAGTGTAATTTAAAGTAGTTACCCTAGAAATGAATAGAATGTGCATAAATGTAGATAGAATTTTTGGTGGAAGGAAATGTATTACAGGTTAGTTCACACAAGTATATAATAAGACCTAAAGCACAGATATCATACTTTCTATTTGATAAATATTAACATTAACCAATGCATCAAACAATAGAAATATGGAAGACCTAGAAAGTGATTTTTTAACTCATGCATTTTACTGAATTGTATGTGTACTCTTTCTAATACTGTGTATTTTGTACAGTTCTCATTTCACTCTAATTATAAGCTGTTCTATGTGTTAGTTTGAGTGGGAAGGAGAATAGATGAGGCCATGGCCCCCTAATGAGAAATGCTGTTCCTCCACATCAGTTTAAAACATTTCTCTAATTCGTCTCTGTGTCGTATTGGACTGTAGCTCCTTTTCTGAAGATGATGACAATGCCTCTATATTTGAAGAATCAGAGAGTGAAACCCCCCGCACAAGTGATTCCTTTAGAAATAATTCACATGGAAAGGGTCGATCGTCACAGAGGTGAGCAGTATGATCTATTCCTCTGTATCTGGTTTTTAACTATTATTTAGATGAAAGAAAGGTATTCTACTCTTCCACATAGTGGTCTTGGCAAATGCCCTGCTATCCAGCCACTATGCAAGATCTCAGGGGTAACTTGCTACTGCCATTCCTCACCCCTCTCCTCTCAGACAACTGCCACAGCCTGAGGAGCATTCATGTGCATGAGGCTCCAAGTCATAAACACTTGCTGATCATTTTCCTTGAGACCTGTGGCTTAAGAAACTTCATGCCCCAGGCCTCTCTGATTTCCTCCTTCTTTCTGATCCTTCTTCTAGGGGCCGGAACAATTGTATGTGAGAGGGGTTGACATTCTTCATCCCATTTGACCCTACTTTAGAGGAAGTAGAACACTGGAGTGAGTAGCTAGAAGAGAAAAAGCTAAAAATCCTTGGTAGGAAATAAAGCACTCATGGAAACAAACTTCACACACGTGACTCTGAACATGTAGAAGAAGTGTAGTGTTAGTGTGTATCAGGGGTTCCCATCCTATTTACTATTTGTCTTCTGCTTTTTCTCCCTCCTTTTTTTTCTCTTTCCTATTTCTTTTCCCACTGACCACCTTCAGCTTTCCCACTGCTTTTATTTCTTTTCTTACCTGCCTATCTTCACTGATAATCTAAGTCTTAGATCTCTTGTTGGGAGTTACTGGCATCTAAGTTGACTTACTCAAGGCCACAGAGGATGCTGATTTTTGTTGTGAGCATTGTTAATAGGCATTTACTAATTACTTTGGTCCATGGCACTGATATTCAGCAACTCATGCTCCATGGAGCTTCTATATTTTTAAAACTAACCTAGGAACTAGTTAGTAATGGGTAGAAACTGAAAAGAATTTGTTCTTTATGACTGTTTGCTTACCATGGACATTATACAGACAGTGACTATTATGATTTCCCTGCACTTTTTCATTTCCCAGGGAGCAGTACCTGCCTGGTACCATTGCACTTTTCAACACTAACAACAGCAGCAATAAGGAGCAGTAAGTATATTTGCAATAGAAAACCAAAGCCTTGTTTTTAAAGAAAATCAGTAAAAAGGTAGGATTATATCTGAACCTGACATTTTTTAGGTAAACTCTATCTAATACATTGGCAATAATATTCTATTATTTCATCATTTGGTTACTTACTTCTGAAAAATGTGGCTACCCATATTAATGACAGTATGTTTGTGTGTATTATTTGAATACATACAGATCTCCATAGCAGACATATAATTGCCCATTCTTGTGGACAGGTGACTGACAAAAATCAGTGAAATGTCATTAATCCTTCCCATTCCCAGGAATTTGTGTCAGGTCACGTTTCCCAGGTGACAGTCTCTGAGATGGAGGATTGTGTGTGGAGGATCATTGGCAGTGCTCTCAGGAACTGTGCCCAGAAGGGAATTAGGGGAGCAGGACTGAAGGGAGGGTGAAGCTGACCTCCCAAGAATAAAGCTGATATGCCCTATGATCCCACGGGGAGCTCTGGAGTGGGGATAACCCTTCAGAGTCGTCCCATAGTTAGGCAGTAGGATTGGGCCTTTATACCTATGTACAGTCATTGGATGGGGGCTGCCCCTAGAAAGGGGAATAACTTTGAATATGGGGGCTTCCTTTAGCCAGGGCCAGCCAAGGGAGTAGGAAACGGAGCTGCTGGCAACCAACACGCTTGGCAGGTGAGGGCCTGAGTCCTGTGCGCCATCACGTTCATGCAGCACATTTCTTGCACTGCTCAAATCCTCTGGGTGTGTATCCATTTCTTGTAGAACTTTCCTTATGAAACCAGATTTCTGGTCTTGAGCATGGGGGCAGGTATGTGAACACAAGAGCCAGAATTCTTGCTCAATGGAGAAGAAAGTAAATAAAAATGGAAGTCAGAATGTAATTTGGTTATGTGAGAAAGATATTGTTTCTCCTTTAGAGAACCAAAGGGAAAAAAGAAAAAAGAAAAGAAGAGGTAAGTTAGACTTTTTCCTGAATGACATCACGTTTTTCTGCCTGTCACTTTTTGGTATTTTATCACTAACTACATCTCTCACTTTTCAGCAAGTCAGATGGTAAAAGTGAAAACAAAAAAGACTCTGAGAAGAAAAAGAAGAAAGAGAAAGAGAAAGAGAAGAAAAAGAAAGAGGAGGGAGGTAAAGATAAGAGAGAGGAGTAAGTATTTTTACTGGCATTGAAATTAGGTATGAATCTGAGATGGGCTTGGTTACAGGGAGTATTTCCTGAAAGTTTATAGTAAAGATGCCCTGTATAAAGACTAAATGAATTGCTGTCAAATGTAAATTAAAATATTTTTTCTGATTTCCTTAAAATTAGCAATGGTGGCCTTATTCTTCACTTTCTCATGAAGAAGTTTTAATGTTATGGTTAATTCCATTCCTCAAGCGTTGGTGAAGATATACTTACCACTGGGAGATATTTAGGTTCCAAGGAGAATTGGGTTCCTAAGATCTTACCATTGGTTTTTTAAATTGAAATAGAAATTTAAAAATTTCATTAAGACTTCTGAGCAATACATACTGTATGGCAAATAGTTCAAAGCAATGAAGTCTCATTACAAGAACCATGTCTAATTTCGAGAGCAATACAAATGCTATCAGAACATTGGCCATTTGAAAGAGCCTTTTTAAAGCAAACATTTGAGAGTTAGAATGTCACAAGGCTAAGGCCGAGTGATATCATCAAAGCTATCTTTTCACTTTTTTATTAAAGGGAAAATTGTTTTCTAAACTTACTTGAAGAAAACTCTCTACCAGACAATGGTTTGATTATTTGTACCTGTAAGAAATTGTTGAAGTTTGTGTAAAGGTGAAAGTCCTTAAATATATAGACTTGATACCAGAAAAAAAATTTTAATTTCCCTTTGACGATACTTTTTCTTTCTCCCTTCCTGTTTCCCTCTCTTGCCTCTCTTAACCCTTCATACATTCTCATTAACAAGCACTCTTTATTGGATTGTGCTGTACTCTTCTTTCCATAGAGATGAGAAGGAAGCCATGAGGGCCTCCTCATAGTGTAGTTTCTGGTTGTTTTGTTACCCGGTTGGGGGTTGGTGGCAAGGCCAGCATTCTCCCACCACCTGTAACCTACCAAAGGGGTCTGTGGAATATTCAGAGTTTGACCTACGGTGATTCCTTCTTTGTGGCTGGAGTGATAGATGTCTGCAGCATTATACTAGAACAGAGCTTTAAGAAAAGTCTAATGTATGGTTTAATGTAAGACTAGTAACTTAACAGTCTACTCCATAATAACCAGTTTCTTATGATAAGTCATCCCACTGCGTAATGAGCTTCTCTAAGACCCAACGGCCTTATTCCGGTCTGCGCTTCCCCCCAGTGAGGAGACAAAGGCCACCGCAGATCGATGCAACAAGCAAGAGGTTTATTATTATTCCAGCTAGCTGGGGTCCAAGTGTCCGCCCGACACAGCAGGTTTCAACAAGGACCCTGAGCACTCAAAGCCAAGGGTTTATATAGCATTTTCAAAGCACTTAACTCATAGTAATTTCCCACAGCTATACATTATTCTTGCAAGACATACATCCTGGAGTTAGGCAGGAGCAAGATAAGACCACTCCTCAATTGTCAGGGCAGTTCCACACGATAAGCTTGGTATGTAGGATTAACTGACCAAGGCTAACTGACCAGGGGTCACCACTGCCTGATTCCGGTGCTCATGATTGATTAACTTGTTTTTCAAAGCCTTACCCAGTTCCTGTTTTTCTATTTAAGTCACACACACTCAGAAAATGGCTTCTAGGCCCTTAAGATGGCTACTCTTATGCTAACCTATTTCTATTCTTACACTTCTCCAGCCTATTTCTATTTTATGAATTGTGACTGATGGGCATAACCATATTTGATATGTGAAATACAAGTGTTCTTGATTTTTGGTAACCTTCGCCTTTATTTTTCTAATTGCTGGTAGGGTGAAGAAAGAAATCAAGGTTATTGATCCTTCAGGAAACATATATTACCAGTGGCTGTTTTGCATCACCTTACCTGTTATGTACAACTGGACAATGATTATTGCAAGGTGCCTCCTTTCTCTAGCACAGGTTGTAAAGAGAGGCTACATTATTCTCAGTGTGTTTTTCTAATATTAGGAGTAGGTGTTATGGTTCCCAATATACTTGGAAATCAATTATCTTTCCAGTATACAGGGGGTGGAAGGGATACCTTTATGCTCTTTATTGCTGGATTGTTTAACTAGAACTTTGGGAGAAACTTGATATTTTCCAACCTACAAGAAAAAATGTTGCCAAGAGTAGAAAAAGATCAAGGATCTAGGTTCCTCTAGAACAAGATGTGTGATTCCCAAGTGGTTCTATGGTTCCCTATCTCTTAAGCAATAAACATCTCATTCATCCAGCTTCAAGCACAATTTCCTGAAGCATTTTGGACACAGACAGTCAATATGAACATAGTTATCATGGTGTATTACCCAGTGTATTCTGACATTAGCTTGAGGCCATTTATTCTTATTTGATGTTTTTACAAAGCTGACTAATCTAATGGAAAGAATGTTGAAATTCAGAAGTGTAAGAAAATTAAATCCAACTGCTCAGATTTGGGAAAGCCAAGGTTTATTAAATGGACCCTAAGAACCCCTCCCAGGCTTTGTGTTATACTTACCATCATGAGAAAAATTATACAAAGAAGGCTTTTACCTAACTTTACCCCCATTTCACATTATTTACATAAGTTTTTCTTTTACAGAGCGTGTTTTGATGAACTTCAGTCTGATTACCTAGAATACTGGCTCATTTTTGATTACTTATCAGATATAGTCTATCTTCTTGATATGTTTATAAGAACAAGAACAGGTAAATATGTTCAGTTTTGGATATTTTGCAATTTCATACTTTTATCTCTGTAATATAATTTGAAATTTTTTAATTCACATATTCTTCAAAATAGGCTCATAAAAATCTGTTTTAAAGGAGAAGGCGCTGTTGAAAGGAGTACCATATATACACCCACAGGTTCTGACCACTGCAGCTGGTTCTGAAGGATGTTACTAGGCAACGTTTTGAATGTGGATTGGTGGTTTTTCTTCATTATCCTGTTCACTGGGTTTATGCCAGGCAAGAGGAATAAAGAGAACAGAAATATTCCACCAGCTCTGTGGGGAAAGGGTAATTACTACCTAACAGAGTCTACCTGAAAAAACATGGGGGGAAATATTACATAGGACAGCTGTACTAGAAATTTTATATGAAATAGGGACACACATCCTTAACTTTGTGGTTCATGCTGAAGCACTGTTGACCAGGGGTCAGGATCTGATAGCTTCCTACTTATGTATTCTTGATAAGTATTCTTATCTTGATAAGATAAGCAAATAGGTACAAGCTCATTGTTTCTACACTGCTCTGCATATGCAAAGGTAACCAGTGTATACAGAGTATAACTTTTAAGAATCATGTAAAATAAGAACATTCTCTAAATATCAGTGCACTCCAGTTCTGTCCTATTCACAGCTCTGGTAGCTAGTATAGGAAAAGGAACAAATTCTTCCCCTAGTGAAGTGTATCAGAAAGCTGAAATTCTAGGGCCCATGGTAGCAGCATAAGAGAAGGGAAGATCCCAAATGTCTAAGGAAGCCTAGGGGGCAAGAAGGAGAGATGACAACGAAGCCTCAAAGGACGATTATGCTTCACACTGAAGGGGCAAGGCAAGCGGGTGGGGCAAGGTTCAAGGGTGGGGCTGGGATTCTGATAAGAGAGTGTCAAGAAGCATTAGGCACAGTGCTAGTGTGTTAAAGGAGCTTCCCAAGAACACTATTCATAAAAAGAATGGCTTTATGTGGATGTGAAGCTGAAGGTATACACACACACACACACACACACACACACACACACACATTGCATGTATACATTGCACATAATCTCTTACTTTTGCACTTAAAATGTTTTATTTTTTATTTCTGAAAAGGAGTACTTTCTACAACCATATTTTGATTGGTACTCATATCTTATTAGATTGCTGAAAGTATATTTATTGGAAATGAACTCTTATTTTAAACTTGGAAAAGTTCATTAAGAATTTCTTTAGAAAAATTCACAATGGCATAAAAAACAAAAACATTAAATTGATTGTTTTTCTATTTTAGGTTACCTAGAGCAAGGATTGCTGGTGAAGGAAAAGCATAAACTCATAGAGAGATATAAATCAAGCTTGCAATTTAAACTTGATGCTCTATCAGTGGTACCAACTGATCTTCTGTATTTTATTATGGGATGGAGCTATCCAGAAATTAGATTAAACAGACTGTTACGGATCTCTCGAATGTTTGAGTTCTTCCAGAGAACAGAAACAAGGACAAACTACCCAAATATGTTCAGAATTTCTAACCTTGTTATGTATATTATCATCATTATCCACTGGAATGCATGTGTATACTACTCTATTTCTAAAGCTATTGGATTTGGAAATGATACGTGGGTCTATCCTGATGTTAACGATCCTGAATTTGGCCGTTTGGCTAGAAAATATGTATACAGCCTTTACTGGTCTACACTGACTTTGACCACCATTGGTGAAACACCACCTCCTGTGAAGGATTCTGAATATGTTTTTGTAGTGGTTGATTTCTTAATTGGAGTGTTAATTTTTGCTACGATTGTTGGTAACATAGGTTCTATGATTTCCAACATGAATGCAGCCAGAGCAGAATTTCAAGCAAGAATTGATGCCATCAAGCAATATATGCATTTTCGAAATGTAAGCAGAGATATGGAAAAGAGAGTTATTAAATGGTTTGATTATCTGTGGACCAACAAAAAAACAGTTGATGAGAGAGAAGTCTTGAAGTATCTACCTGATAAACTAAGGGCAGAGATCGCCATCAGTGTTCATTTAGACACATTAAAAAAGGTGCGCATTTTTGCTGACTGTGAAGCTGGTCTGTTGGTGGAGTTGGTCTTGAAATTACAACCCCAAGTCTACAGTCCTGGAGATTACATTTGCAAGAAAGGGGATATTGGACGAGAGATGTATATCATCAAGGAAGGCAAACTCGCTGTTGTGGCAGATGATGGAATCACTCAGTTTGTGGTATTGAGTGATGGCAGCTACTTTGGTGAGATCAGCATCCTTAACATTAAAGGTAGCAAAGCTGGCAATCGAAGAACAGCCAATATTAAAAGCATCGGCTACTCAGATCTGTTCTGTCTCTCAAAAGATGACCTCATGGAGGCTCTAACTGAGTACCCAGATGCCAAAAGTATGCTAGAAGAAAAAGGGAAGCAAATCTTAATGAAAGATGGTCTATTGGATATAAACATTGCAAATGCTGGAAGTGATCCTAAAGATCTAGAAGAGAAGGTTACCCGAATGGAGGGGTCAGTAGACCTCCTGCAAACAAGGTTTGCTCGGATCCTGGCTGAGTATGAGTCAGTGCAGCAGAAACTGAAGCAAAGACTAACCAAGGTTGAGAAATTTCTGAAACCACTTACTGATACGGAATTTTCAGCTATTGAAGGATTTGGAGTTGAGAGTGGGCCCCCAGACTCTACACAGGACTGAAAAGCTGGTTATTAACCAGGACATGCCTCATGGTCCTTTTGATGATGCTATTGAAGCTGTTGTATGTTGGAAGAAGAGGAATATTCAGTTGGAGAATTTTCCATAAGGAAAATGTGCTTTAGTGCAAGGCACGAGGCCCTATGTGCAAGTGCAAGGCACTTGTGTGAGGTAGCTTGGATTAAAGAATCATCACTCTTAGGATTTTTCACAATGAATAATGTGCAAAGATACAAACTGATTAACAGTATCTGTATCTACTGATATTTTTTCAGTTATGTCCCTTTTATATAATATTCTTTATAAAAGCGAACAAGTGTCTCTCACTTTTAGGCAATTTACATTGTTAAGGAGCAATTGGGAATTACTATGTACATTGTGTTTGGGATACCATTTAAAAAGAATTAGAATACAATAAAGTAAAATAAATCTTAAAACTTTAATGAATATTATTTATTTGGCAATTTAGTAGGGAGTTTAGGATCTTATAGAGCTTCAGGTCATGTTGAGGACATTTATCATTGTACTCCAGGAGTTAGGAAGGGTAGTCGAGAGAAACTTTTTACTGATAAAAGCATGACATCACTATACAAATATTTGCATAGTAATATTTTATGATGTTAATGCTACATATATATGTAGCATTAACATCATAAAAAGTTGTAGGAATATTTTATAATAAATTCTTAAAATTCTCTCATTATTAAGGTCTGACAATGGTGGCTACTGTCTTCCTTCTCTGACAAGCCAGCAATAAGAAAAAGGGATAGAGGTAACACTCTTGTGGGTGATTAACAAAGGTAATTGTTGCAGTGTTAGAAAAGAGACCTTAAAGTTTTATGAACCCTCATGAGATTTTTAGAAATACAGAATCTCAGTCACTACTTCAGATATACTGTATCAGAATCTGCATTTTTAGCAAGACCCCTGGGTAATTCATGTTCACATTAAAGCTTGAGGAGCATCTAGCTAATGGATGGGATAAATGAGAAAGATGGTTCTTGAAATGAGAACTATATGCCAAGTGTATGGCTGTGCAAAACATTGTTGATCAATCATAAAACTGTCTATTGTTAAATCTAAATGTGGTTCAAAAAATTCTTCTTAACACAGATCACTGGAATTGATATGTTTCTATTCCTGCTTATAACAATATGACTTAACATGGCTTCTTGTGAATTTAGCATTTCAGGTATTTATATGGACCTCAGTCAGCATATTGGTAGAATTTATTCTACTCTATGAATAGAATATCTATTGAAGTATACATTGTCTTTGCAGCCTAGTGTTTCCCTTCTACATCTTACCTCTCTTCAGTATTAGCCAGCAAATGTTTCTTCACTACAGAAGTAGTTAGTCCTGTAGTGGGTGAGCCATAAGTAGTATATAACATGGATTCTGCCTGAGATAATAAGTGCTTCTTTTCCTCTTTATTCTTATTATTCCTTCTTCATCCACATTTTATTCTTTCCTTTGTGTTCTTTCTTGTCTCTTATAAAAACCTTTAGGACACTGTAAAGAGGCTGCTGGACACTCATATTTGGTGAGACAGGAACGAGTGAGGGTTACACTCCTGGCTCAGGGCTGGCTCCCAAGGAGAAGCAGCCCCAGTCACAGCGTCTAGGAGGGTAAGTATCTGGAGTCCGATTTGGGTGAGACATATCCGAGGGTTTTTACTTGATGAGCTCTTACCCAAAGGTCTGCAGGTTGGTTACATTAGGCAGGTGGCAGATTCTTGGTTCAAAGATGTGAGGTAAGGAGGGTTTAGCCAGTTCCATTCACATGACTCCTCCAGGTGTAGATTCTGACAGGTGCCATGAGGGCTCCATTTAGACACCTGGAGTGTAATGCAGAAGTTTTCAACTGGGTCCCAGATTCATGAGGGAACTTTTCAAAAAGACAGGGAACATGTGGCTTTGGGGAGATTCATAGGGTGCTAAACTGGGAATGTGTGATTGCCAATGCAGGAGCTCACCATTTAGCAACCCATGTTCCATGCTGATTGCAGACTCCAGTTGGCTGTCTGGAACTAATAAATTAAGATATTTATTCTAGGACTGGTTTGACCTAAGGACAAACGAGGGCTAGTTGACCTTTGAAGATGTTTAAAGTACACCTGAGAAGATATGAAAGAGAATTTTGGGACTCATAGATAGCAGATCTGTGAAGGAGCAGAAACCAAACTGTTTCAATATTAGGCAATCACTTAGTGTTGCCAATATGTCTGATAAGTTTTACTCTGCACCCCAACTCTATCGTTATGTAATGTTTTCATAGGAAGCAATCACTTCAAAATTTTGCATGTATTTTAAAAAATCTTGTTCCAACTTGAAATATTATGTGATTAAGTTTCTTACCATTAGGTGGCAGTGTTGGTCTATAATTATGATTTTCAAATCTGAAGCTGTGTATTTTTTTCTCCATAGCATTTATTAGGTAGTAAAACCAGAGCTCTTTGGCAACAACGGGCAATTTTTATTCTAACATGGATTTTCTAAAAGATTTTAGTACAGAAAAATATATACCAATCTAAAATGAAAACATTCAATAAGAGTTAAATGCAAATTTAATGGGTAAGGTAGCAAGGTAATTTGATGCATTATGATATGTTTAATTTCAGGGAGTTCACCAAGGCAGTAATGATAAGACATCACAAAAAGCTTTTTACCAATGTGTAAGATATGTGCTAGAGGTAAGCAGAAGGGAACAAAAAAGGAGCAAGCAGCATTCATATTTAAATTGAGTAATATTTTTATTTTAAAAATAGTCCACTGATCGAAGAAGTTTGAAAACTACTGATGTGTTTTAACAATGTTGAAGTATGTCTGACTGGGACACTGTCAGTTCAGGTAATAGTCTTCCTTATGGCTACTGAAATTGTTTTAATGGATGTCCTAGTTATATATCATTTAGAATATAAAATACAAAACAACAGATTTAGAGACTCAATTACAAATTATTACAGAAGAAATAATTTGCTATTTACCTAGTTAGTTTACCTCTAGGTAAATGGAGAAAGAGGGAAGTTCAAGGAGAGGGAATCAAGAGAGTAGAGAAAATGCAAAAAAGACTCTAGAGATCATTTAGTTGGTGCTTCCTCATTTTCCAAATACAGAAATGATGATCAGACAACACTACAATTGACAAGAATATAGAGTATTTGGAACTTTGAGTGAGAGTTGGAATTTTCACTATACATGGGGGAACAACATGCTAATATCTGCTAGAGCCCAATTCCATTCTTAGGTATAGTCAATACAGAAAATAGGCCACATATGCACAATGAGATATGTTGAAGAATGCTTATAATATTAAAGAACTGGAAACAAATGTTTATCAAAAGGAGACTAGGTATATAAATTGGAATTTATTCATGTAATGGGATACTACAAAATGTTTGAGATAATAACATAATACTTACATAGTGCTTAGTTTGTGCCAGGCCCTGCCCCAAGTACTTCTAAGATGTCAATGCAGTTAATCCTCATGATAAATTATAAGATAGGTTCCATTATATTTTCTGTTTAAAAGATGAGGAAATGGTGGCACAGAGAGTTTAAGTAATTTGCCCAAGATCCACAGGAAGAAAGTGGCACCACCATTATTAGAAGCCAAACAGCGAGGCTTGGGTGCTTGCCTGTCACCCTTTCATTTGTGCCCCACTCTTGTATGTACACATATCATCTACATAAAGTTTACAAACATACAACACAATACTAAATAGTGTTTATGGATCTGTACCTATGTTGTAACAATTTAATGACAGGCATGGAAATGATAGCAGAAATCAGAATAGTGGTCACTTGTGTGCAGTATGGAGAGAAGGGGATGGGAGGGAGAGTGAGAAATTCATAGGACTTCAACTGTCTTTACAGCTTCTCTCTTTTAAAACAATCTAAGGAAATATTGGTTCAACTGTTCAGATTTGACAAACCTAGGTACAAAACCTAGGTACGAATATATGTGTGTATGTGTATATATACATAAGCTGTCTATAATTCCCAGTGTATTTGAGCTATTTCAAATGAAGGAAAAAAAGAGTAGAGAAATTAAGTATAAAGTCACAGAGCTAGTTTAGTGGTAGATCCTGGACTTTCGACCCTTGTTCAGTGTTCACCCCACTATAAGGTTGCAACATGTCCTACATGGACCAAGTGGAGCGCTTCATGGGTTTCTATGTGGTGATGACATGCCTGTTACCTGTATGTTTCCATTTTAAGCTAGTCAAGTGCATATTGAGTAAATTCAAGACAATACTTTCTAGAATTACATTTCATGCCTGGCTCTTGGTTTCCTGATTGAGTTAGAGGTGAAAGAATGCCTTGTTCACCAATGCATTCCTTTGGGCTTCTGAAAATAGTGATATTCCACAAAATTACTGATCTGCCTCACAACATGGGCCCTTAAAAAAAAGTTGATATCAGATTTCTTGTCAGATTGCCAATTTCTCCTCATTTCATTTAGGTTCTATCTGGGCTGAGCTTCAGCCAGTTGGATTTGGTCCAAGAAGCTACCTGAGTTAGTTCTTCAGACAGCAGGGATTCTGTTTACTGGGTTTGTCACAAAAAGATTCATGATGCTGAGGAGCACAGGTATCCTGGTGGCACCAAAATCCACGGTGTTCCATGACATCCCTCAATGGCCTCATTGCTTACTCTCTGCAAAACAGTGCCAGATGAGACACCCAGGGCATGAGGGCTGAACATTTGTTAACCATTATCCTGGGGGCTCTAGAATAGGAAAGTAATTTTTTTCCCACTCATTTTTGAACATAACAAGCCACTATCCCCAGTTACTTAGTTTGCAAAGAATACTGATAATTAATAGGTCTACATTGTAGGTATTTCCATTGCTCTATGGCGATGTCATTTCAAAATGCCCAATGAGTACAAAATATATAAAATTACCAAAGAAGCATACTACAATAAAGTAACATGAAATCTGCTTTGATTATACCCCTTTATTTTTATGTCTAAAATAATGGGTCATTTGAAACTCACTGATTAAGGAGAAACAAGACATTGGTGACAGAAAAATGAGTTTTTTTTTTTCTGATACTAAATCCCTAAATCCTTTAATTTAGACCTCTCTTAATTTAACACTGGTGACCTCATCTCGTTTCTTCCTTTTACCCAGGAAAACGGGGTCTGCTCTCTTGGTATCCATACCAAACCAGAAAGCTGTTGTTTCTTTGCAGCTCAGAAAGTGTAGTAAAAAGTCACAAAAATATGAAAATGCATAATGTAGATAGCTATATTTCAAACACTTATCTGCGATCAAATACAGTATGACACTAATATTGGCAATATGGATTGAGCATTTGCTGAGCTCAGTTAAGATTACTCTCTTCAAATCATATTATCCTCTCAAATAGGAAGCCATAGCTAGATAATCCATTTGAGCTGGAAGTAGATGTGTGGACAAAAGGAAATCAGTAAATATAACTTATTTAAACTTTCCAAAAGCTGTAACAATTATTATTGTTTAAATTGTATATGAGATTTAGAAGAGATATCATACAATAAATGGTAAGGATAACTAGATTCTCTATGTATTGATCCTGATGGGGCTGGTTATACTTAACATGTTTAAACATGATCTTAAAACTAATGGATGGCCTTCAGTATAGATATGTTCTACTGGAGTATATTTGGGGTAAAATAATACAAATTATAATTTTTAAATGATTGGCTATAAGCAATCAAATGCAGTAAAAGTCTAGATAAGGAGTTTTGTGGCTTGTAACATTTCCAGTGAGGAATTACAAAAAGATCACAAAAAAGGTAGGGCTTCCTTACAAAGCTTTAAGAAACATTTTCTTGCCTTTGAGAAACTCATGGGGCATCTGAACTTAGAAAACTGTATGTATTCCGTTTCATGAACCCTAAATATGTTTCATTAGAGGTGAATGGTGTCCAGTGAATGAGTAAAAGGGTAATGTGAAGAAATGATGGTGGGGGAAGGACCATGGGTCTCCAGTCCAGAAAGACAAAAGCTGAGAGAATATGCTTAAAAAACATATTTGTTGACACCTAGATGATTATTAAGGGAATGGAAAGACTTAAAATTGACTAATTCATGTATAAAGTTCCCCTGGAAGCTGAAAATTCCCAGATTTGTCTTTGATGGTTAACAGAAAAGGAACATCCAATCTCACTGTACAAAGAGACCTTAAAGTGCATCTAGCCCTAAAGCCGAATGTGAGGTAAACATAGTGATACAGGAGCCTCTTGTTTTTCTGTACTGATTGGATTTTCCTGAGTGTTTGCTGTACTTTTAAGACACACAACGTAACATGGTACAAAAACTCCTGGAAGGCTGTTCTTACTGGGGAACAGCCAAATGATTCTTCGAAGTAACATTAAACAGAGTTTTGAAGAAAAGAAAACAATATTTCTGAGCAGAGATGACAGGTACAAAATAATGAGGATAACTGTTTCTAGGGCCGTCTATTCAAACTTCCTTAATTCTGACCCTAGTAATTGACACATATATAATGCACTGCATTTTGTGACCCACAAAACACAGAGCTGCAAGACATCCTTGAGAAAGGAATACGGACCCTTATAACATGCAATGCCCTGGGAACTTTCTCTTTTATCTATTTTATGTTAGTTCTTTTGAAAAAAAATGCATGTTGCAAATTACTAAATTGATTTCATAATTAATTGGTGGTCCAGTACCAGCAATTAAAAAAAATAGACATCTTCCAGAGAATGGTATGTAGAATTGCTTAGAAAAGGAAAGAATTCACTTTAAACTAGGATAGAGATGAGGAGAATAAGGTAACGGGGGAAGAGAGGGGAAAACACACAGTAGTGTTGGCTCTGGAAGCCTCTTCTTACAAAACATCAAGACAATAATTCCTCATAGTGCTGCTGCTAGGACTGAAACATGGCTTATCTGAATTGGTTACCTGTTTCTCGAAACCATACTGTACTAATGAATTATCTTGCTCCCAGCCCGTTCTATCATTTTTTTAAGGAGGTATCTGAATGTCAACCTCATTTGCAGAAGTTTCTCCTACAGTTTTCAAGGATATTTTGCAACACATTTAGAGAAACAGATCACAGTTAAAGGGCAAAGTTTGCAAGATGCATTGAATATACTCAGAACTAGGATTTCTCAGACTTTATTTTTCTCTTCAAGACATATTGTGGAAGTGAGTACACCTAACTATAGGAGAATTCGTTGCTGGGGCACTGTCATATTTGGAACTAACTCCATATTTGGAACTAACATGTTTAAGTATTACAGTTTTGATGGAAATCCTGGAAAAGTAAATACAACATAATAACCTAATAAAACTGGAAAGGATCTTCAGATGTTAGGTTAACTATGGCTGGGCTCACCTAACAAAATGATATGTAACCACTTTCAAAGGCCTCAAGTAATTGACAAGTTTATCACCTCTTTAAGCTGATGATTCTGTTCTCTGACAGTCATCTCATTTTCTTTGGAATTAAAAAAAAGTTCCTTTAACAGCATTTGATTGCAGGTCTATAGTATAAAATTTATTGAACTTGAATTACCAACTTTGTCCACGAAACTGGATTGTTTGTATTCTTTATTTAGTGTAGAATTAGATTGAGCTGCAAACAGAAGATGACATTGGCTTAGTAGAAGTCAGGAACTATTTATACATAATAGATCTATACGACTGACCTATATTGACTTTTCATGCTGATGTCCAGAGGTAAGCAGACCAGGACTCCCATGACATTTTTCAATGAAGTTTACAGGGATACAAGTGCCTATCTGCATGTTTCAACCCTGGATGCTATCTGCCCTCCATTCCCTAGACCTCCTCTCTCAAAGTCACCTCATGATCTGAGAGGGCTAATCTAATCTCCTGCCATCTGATTCACACTTTAGGCACTAGGAAGGAGAAATACAGAAAGAAGGGCATTCTGTAATCCTACAGTTCATATGGAACCACAGAAAACCCCAAGTAGCCAAAGCTATCCTGAGAAAGAAGACCAAAGCTGGGGGTATTACACACCCCAACTTCAATCTATACTACAAAGCTACAGTAAACAAAACAGTATGGTACTGGCACAAGAACACACCCATAGACCAATGGAACAGAATAGAGAGCCCAGGTAAACCCACACATGTATGGTCAATTAATGTACAATAAAGGAGTCATGAATATACAAAGTGAAAAAGACAGCCTGGTGTTGGTAAAACTGGACAGCTACATCCAAGAGAATGAAACTGGATTACTGTATAACTCCATATACAAAAGTAAACCCCAAACAGATTAAAGACCTAAATGTGAGACATGTAACCATAAAACTCTTGGAAGAAAATATAGACAAAAATATCTTCAACATAAGCATGGGCAATTTTTTACTGGACACATCTGCTTGGGCAACGGAAACAAAATAAATGAACCAACCAGTGGGACTATATCAAATTAAAAACCTTCTGTATAGCAAAGGACACCAGTAGCAAAACAAAAAGACAAGCTACAGTCTATGAGAATATATTCGTAAATGATTCATCCGATAAGAGGTTAACATCTAAGATATATAAAGAACTCATATGTCTCAACACAACCACCAACAAAAAAAACCTAATTAAAAAATGAGTGGAGGACCTGAACAGACATTCCTCCAAAGAAGAAATGTAAATGACTAACAGGCACATGAAAAGATGCTTCACATTGCTAAACATTAGGAAAATGCAAACCAGAATCACAACAAGATAGCACCTCACACCAGTGAGAATGACCACTATCCAAAAGACAAGAAATAACAAGTGTTGGTGAGGATGTGGAGAAAAGGGAGCCCTCCTACACTGTTGGTGGGAATGTAAATTGGTATAACTGCTGTGGAAAACAGTATGGAGGTTCCTCAAGAAGCTTAAAATAGAAAAACCATTTAACCCAGTAATTTCACTTCTAGGAATTTACCCAAATTCAAAGAGATATGTGCACCTGTGTTTATTGCTGCATTATTTACAATAGCCAAGATATAGACATGGGACATGGGACATTTAAAGATTCAATGAGGAGGAGAACCAAAGCAGATAATTATATATAATATAGCCAGTGCTTCTGTAACATCTTCCTATGTTGACAGATAGTAACTGCACTAGTGGGGGTGAGGATTTAATAATGTGGCTAATTGTTGATCCACTATGTTGTATACTTGAAACCAATATAAGATCATATATCAACTATACTTCAATAAAAAAAGTGATAAAAAGACTTATATGCTCAGAAAAAAGAAAGAAAGGCATTCTGATTCCCTTCAGGAGACTTTCTAGGAGTCACATACCCACTTCCACTTGTATCTTAATGACAAAAACTTAGTCATGTGGCTACACCTAGCAACAAGAGAGGCTGAAACATAGTTTTTACTATGGGATATATAATATTACATACAGGATATACATAATATATCTCATATATAATGTATATAATATAATGTAATTACACTGTATATAATATATAATAGTATTAATATAAACTATATAATTACATATATTAATATACATATGTATAATATATATTAGTCTATTATATTATAATACATTTTTAGTCGAACAGATATATAGGTCTTTTTCCTTTAGAATAGAACCCCTGGACTTATATATATCCCGTACATGGCATAACTGCCTAGATAAATTTGCTATTTTTTGAGACAGTGTTGTTGTCAGGGACTGTGAAAATGAGAAACCAAGTCAGAATGATGTTTAATGCAGAGAGCTTAACTTCCTCTGGAGACAAAGCACCAAGTCAGCGCTCCCCTGTGCTTTTATTAAATTACAACAAGCAAAAAGACAGGATTATAGGATAAATTTTTTTTTTATCAAGCTGAACAATTGCAAACTAATCCTCTTAAAGTTTCTCTTATGTCTCGTCTAGCCATCCGGCCCAGTGAGTCTCAAGGTGTGTTCTTCATCTGGGTTTGCCTCAGAAAGAATCTTGAGAACTGTTTGCAGTCCTTGTTACACCATTCATGACTCACACCAGATTCCAAGACGCAGCACCTATTTTGTTCTTTTCTCTTAGATTGGTTTCAGCTACAGGTTAAGCTTAGGCAGGAACTAATTACAGTGAGGTTAACTACTGGGGTATCTACAAGACAATAATGTACTGATGAATTATCCTGCTCCCAGACTTTTTTTTTTAAAGATTATGTCTGAATATCCACCCCACTTGCAAGCCCACCTCGTCTTTTCTTAATCTTGTATTTGTTATAATCTGTCAGTGAATATTGTCAGCTCAACACAAAATTTATCCTGAATCTGCCTGTAATTCACCAACCACATCCACTGTTCATCCAAACCCCCATCTTTCACCTGGACTATAGGAGCTTGTTAACTGGTCTCTGGCTCCCCTCTTGTTCCCCTTCCACAGTGGTCCATTTCCATACAATTGCCGATGTGATCTTTTTAAAAACAAAATCAGATCATGTCACTTCCTTGCCTCAGCTTGCTTACAATTACATCCCAAATCCACATAATAGTCCTACATTCAATGGCCCCTGGTTACCTCTCTGATTTAACTTCCTACTGTTCTTCTGCCTGCTCGTTCTCTTTCAGTTATTTTCTTGCTGTTCCTTGAACATACCAAGCTTGCTCCCTTTTCTGGGTCCTTGTAATTTCTCTTTCCTCTTTCTGGGAAATTCTTTCCCCAGATTCCAATGGATGTTGTCCCTTCATTCAAGTCTCTGCTCAAATGTCATGAGTGCTTTCCCTGACTACCCAGTCTAAGTTGAATTATAGATTCAGTTCAATTTTCATCTGATCTTCTGTATAGATCGCTACTTGACATTATATCTTAATTTATTTACTTGTTTCTTATCTGTATCCCCCACTCAAATATAAGTTCCATAAGAACAAGTATTTTATTGCATTTATTGCTCTATTTCCAGTACCCAGAAAGTGCCTGGGGCAAAATAGGGGCTTTATAAATATTCATTGAATGAATTAATAAATGCATGAATTTCTAACCAATCCCAGGATGATAACACTAAGAGTTCAAATTAAATTGATCGAAAGAAGAAATGTGATTATTTGCACATCTGAGTTTGTGAACTAAGAGTCCTACCTACTGCGATTTTAATTCTAGGTAGACATTGTACCACAAGGCCCTTCAGTTGAGCCGTTCTAGCAAATTATTGAATAGGAGGATGGGGCCATGGGGTCTTGGATTTATAGCTGGTTGGTCAGAAGTACAGGTGATGACATGGCACTTGAGACTGGCATCTCAAGTTGGGTGGACCAGTCTTGTAGGACTGAGCCCTTCCTCCCCTGTGTAATCACTTATTGATATGGAGATGGACTACTTCTCTCCACCCCTTGGAAACTTAATAATTTGCTCAGTTCTCAGCATCTTCATGTGCCTCTTCATCCTTATCCTGGTACTTTAGTAACAGTGAACACTTTCCATCTTTGAGTACATATGTCCAACCCCTGACGGTATTGGTATGTACTAGACTCAATTACGGATTGATGGATAGATTGTTTATTCTATATAAGCTGACTGTTTGAAAACAGTTAATATTAAATATGAATAAATGGCTGATTTTGTCTGTTAAGAAGATTTTCCCAGAGAAACCAGAATGATAGCCCAGTTTTTTAAAAAAACAATTTTAACTTCATTTTCATGAAATTCACATTATACAATACTTTTTATCATACAATTCTGAATATTACTAGGTAAAGCAAAAAAGAATCAATTCCCTAAAGATATGTGCATTTTATACTGTCTAGGGAAATCAACCTGATTATATTTTCTAATTTTCTGTTCCACATACAGCAGAACATCGTTTTTACTTATTTTGGTTAGTATATTTTGCATTTTATGTTGTATATTTTATTTCCTTCTTAACACCTTTTCCTTTTTTTTTTTTGTTGCAGTCAATTTGGGTCATATCCAGTATGACAAGTATAGTTGATATAAAATGCTTAGCACCTGAATAGAAACCACGCAGTGGGTTAAGTTCAATGTAAAGAATTTATAAGCTCTGATAAAAGAACGGCTATAAGGATACCATATTTGGTATTCTAGGGCTGAAGGAGAGTACCCAAGGAAGGACAAACTTGGAAAGGTCCTCCTCCCCAAGGCTGGGGTTCAGATCTTATTTGGAGAAGCTTTCTGGTTTGTTCTAGCCCCAGGTTTTCTGCAATCCCTCTGGAGTGCTGCTGATCAGGAACTATGGGGGTGGGTGCGCCAGAGAATGGGGGCTGGGCACAGTTGAGCTGTGCCGGGGTCTGCAGAGGGAGTGGTATAGGGGATGGGGGTTGGGGGATCATCTGCAAAATGAGTGGTGGCACAGGGCGCAGATGTGAGTGGAAGGCCTTGGGGCCAGTTCCCCAGTTGAGATGTTTGCTCAGAAGGTTAACACCAGGCCTGGCGGAAGCTGTAAGGTCTCTGACCCACTGGGCGGCAGTGTAAAATACCAGAACACTTTCTTTTCTTTAGTGTCTCTCTAGCTCCCTCTGTTGAGAAAACTTGACATTGTGCTCTGAGGGGAGAAAAGCTTAAAGGAGTTTCTGTCCTTTAATAAAGAGCATAGGTATATTATAGGGCGAATTGAAGCTGAGAGGCAATAAAATTGGTAACTGGCAAGTGCTTACCTAATTATAGATGTAAAGAATAAATGAATTTGGGGAGTTATATATGGATGCTTTGTCAAAAAGAATCCGTATCAGGATGATATGTCATTAATGGACAAATAAATACAATTCAATCCCATTTTTCAAATGTCTGGACAAATAGGGGTATTCAGATAGCTTATTGTTCTGTATTTTATTTTATTATTCTTTTCAATAAAATTGAGGCCTATCATACATATAGTAAATCACATGAGTCACAAATGTATACTTTTTTGAATTTTTACATGTGTGCAAGTGTAACTGCACAGATCAAAATAGAACTTTTCCACCACTCAGGAGGATACCTCATTTTTCTGCCCCTACCCCAAGAGGTAAGCACTAATCTGATTTCTATTATTTGTTGAGAAACTTAATGAAATTGTAGCAAGTAAGTACTCTGTTGTGTCTAGTTTTTTTTGCTAATATGATATCTTTTAGATTCACCCATCTGGCTACATGTTTCATAATATATATATGAAATATCTTTGAAATATATATATATACGGCATAGCATTCCATTATACTAATATACCAAAATTTACTTTTCTATTCTGCTATTGTTAGATATTAGGGTTGTTACTAGTTTTTGTTACTATGAATAGAAGCTGCTATAAACATGAGTTTTTGTGGAGCTATCACTCATTTCTTTTAGTTACATATTCAGAATTGGAATTTCTTGGTCATAATGCTTTAATAGTAGGTCATGTTTTGCTTTAGTTGATACTGCCACACATTTTTTGAAAGTGTTTAAACCAAGTTTCACTCCCATAAATAAGTATGAGAGTTCCAGTTGCTCCACCTGGTTGCCAACACTTGACATTGTCCATTCTTTGTTTTTAGCTGCTCTTCAGGGTACTGTTTTTAAGAATTAAAATTAATCAGATCTATACAAATATTCCTAATCTTCATAACCTTTAATTTTTTCTTTATAATTTTTAAATATATTTCTCATACTCCTTTGTTATAAATACAAAGAACTCATTTCTCCCAAACATTATTTGAAATTTCAGAGTAAAAATAACAGCAGTGGTAACTTTTGAAAACATGTTCTCAATTTACATATGCTTCCACCTTATGATATATAGCTCTTCACTACAAAACATTACTGTAATACTATAATAAATGTTTGCTAATTCAGAGAACACATAAGATTATTTCTAATTCCAAAGTAATTATTATGATTATCAATTTTCATTGTATGACATGACAAGGGAAAAATTCTGATTACATGAGCCTTTTGCCTGATTAGCCTTTTGCCTCCACTGGGATGGAATTTCTATGTAAACATTAAATACACTTGCACAGTAATTACATGGCATAGTGTTTAAGAATATGAACCAGGAATCACACTACTCAGTTGCAATCCTGGTTCTGCTAGGATGTTTGGTGCCTGGCTCTCAATACATGTGTAGGGAAAATGGAAGTTACCATGGCCAGGATCCTCACCTGACCCTAATCTACTTTACCACTGCACAGGCGCAATGCTCAGAGATGCATGCTTGTACAGGTGTTGGCAATTTTTGCTGTTATTGACTATGTTCCTATAGTAAGAGCTCTGCCCAGTGTTCTCCCTGGTTGCCTGAAAGGGGAGAGGCACAGATGTGGAGGTGAATGTGGACCTGATTCTAGTGCTGGTCCTGCCACCATGAGAATAAAGCTTGGTATAAGACCTTTTACCCCCAACGTTCTTTTGTCATTATTCCTTCTTACTGAATCCATAATGAACCTGGCTGGAGCTGAGAACCTTCAGCAAGACAACATGCTATCTAAATAGGTATTTATTAAACCAGATACAAAAGAAAAAAATAAATAGGTATTTATTATTAATGCAGATGAATTAAGTGGAAGGATTATATAAGGACTGCGTAGTTCCAGACAGCAATCAATATATTTCTCAGATCCAGACCCCCAAAATTTGAATTTTGAAATCTGTGTCTTATCGATAAACTCAGTGAAGTCAGAAGACTTAGGTCTAGGTTCTCAACTATTTTCCTTGATAAAATCTACTTTAGGGAGCTGTTGTGAAGGTAGACTGGCCTGCTTCAGGAAAACCATACTGAAACTATATAATGAGCACCATTTATCTTTTACATTGCTTTAGCAATTCAGAATGAAGCTTTCTTCGCTCCAGCCACTTTTTCGCAACTGCTAACACTCCCCCCAACTTTTCCTCCCTTTTCCCTGACCTCGTGGTGTTTTCATTGTATCTATTCCAGACAGTGAAAATACCCCTGCCACCTGAAAACCCGAAGGCAAGGCTAACGATAGCGGATAGCCAACTATGGCCACTTGGCCTGAAACCTGACACAAGGCTGGGCTTAAAGCAGTTCTGGGACAATAGCAAGGTCTTCGGCGGTGGGCAGCACTGCAGGCCGGCCCGCTCTCTGCCTCGAGTCCTCTTCTACTGCCCTCCCTCTCCGAGACGCAGAGCACGCCGGGAATCGTAGTTTCTGGAGGCCGGCAGTGCAGCGCACGCGCTCGGAGATCCTCCCCACCGGCCCGCCCAACTCCCGGATAAGGAAGTGGCCGGTGATGCCACGCGTTCTGCGGGCCGCGAACGGCGTCTTCTGGGAGTTGTAGTCGCTGGGGGCGGGCTCCGTCGGTAAGGAGACGTAGCTTTCCTTGAGGTCCACTACTGCAGTTGGTTCTCGGCGGGAGCCGCGGGGTCAGTCAGGCGCCCTCCCGTATCGCGCTCCTCCTGAGGCTGAGGAGGCACTCTCCTCCTCTTCTGCTCTCCGTCTCCGGTGCTGGGTGCTCCTCTCCCCTATATTTCTCTGCCTAGTCCTCTCCCTCTGTGGTCCATCTCCGAAGCTGGGGCTTGGCGGGGACCCGCCCTCCGGGAGAGACAGGGCCGCGACCTTCTCGGACCCGTCCACGCCCTGCGGGGCCCCTCATGCGGCCCCTCGCACGGGCTTCCCCCACTGCCCCGGATCCCCCTCTGGCACCCGTGCGCTAACGCTCCTAATGCCTTTTTCCCCCCTCTGTAGGGATGGAAGCTTCCTGGCGCCAGGTGACCGGTGGCCGAGGCCGAGTCCGAGGACGGGCCACTGCGGTCCCCGCCTCAGGAAATGGAGGCCACCCCCGCGGCGCTGGAGCAGGGCGAGAAAAGGGGTCGGTGGGCGCGGCTCGTCCTGTTCCCGGCCCGGGCGGAGCCGCGATCGCGGCGGCCGCAGGTGGCTCAGGCAGGCGCAGCCCCGCGGGCTCCGAAGCGCGGCAGACTTCCGTTGCCGGTGGTGAGAATGGCTCCCGTCCTGCGTCTTACCTGGGTGCCGACTAAAGCACTTGATAGGCAGAACTGCCCCCGCCCTTGCTCCCATTCACTTCTCTGCTAGCCTTCGGCAGTTGATGAGTGGTCCCACTTCTCAAACCTTTTCGGCGTTCTGGGTGAATTCCCAGCATATCTCTTTAATCTTAACTTTGATATTAATCATTGTGAAACTTACCTTGGTAGTGGCTGGTTTCGTGCATAAAGTGAATTTTAAATTAGTAATTTTTAAAATTACTAAATCTAAGATCCTCTCAATACAGGCACGAATGAAATCAGATCAATTTAGTATGTTTGTGGCTCCTTTCTTAAACTGTGGTTGCTGTCCGTAAGAGTTTATTCACATTTAGTGCTTGAAGAAGATTCCCATGGTCTTTGCTCTTGAGTTTGGATTCTCATTGGGAATGTGCAATGAAGCAGTCTAATTCTTTTTGTTATTGTTTTACCAAGTAACAAAATGAGGAGTACAGAAGACAGTGTGTGGGTAAAATTGAAACATTTCCAGAATATCTCGCCTGGCTTTAGTATATCTGCATATCAATAGGCGTTCAGAGGTGGAAAGAAGTATGGCTTTAGTGCATTTGCATCTTTCCTCAGGGGTGGAGAAGTTCATGTAGGTGTCAGTGAGTGATTACCTGGGCAACAGAGGGCTTACCTGTACCTGAGAGGTGAAGGGGAGGGCGGGTGTTGCAGCGCTGCCTGCGCAAGAGAAGAAAGACGGCTTGGGACTGCAGTTTGTGAGCAGTAAACGGGTTTTAAACTTTATTTCTCCCTTTGACTGATTATGGTTTTTAGAGATATTTTGTCCCTGGATTTCCTTTCCCCGGACTGACACAGTGCTAAAGAGAATAGTGGAAGAACTAATCCAAAACTTAATGCTTTTTTTGGGTATGAAGTTGTAAGAAACACATTTTCCATGTCAGCAATAGTTTGTGCGGATTAATGTTAAATATATATGCTTTGTGACCTCACTTTAATAAAGGCAAAATGTCCTTAAGCTTTCTAAGAAGCAGATTATAAACAGTAGGTTCATCATGCCTTGCTTTATGAGAGATTGTTTTGCAGAAAAAATCACTCTTTTTTTCTTTTAAGCAGAACTAATGTCTCAAAGGAAGTTTGAGGAAATAAAGAAGGCTAATCAAGCTGCAGCCAAAAAGCTTGTAGAAGAACACTTTAGCTCTTCCTCTGAAGAAGAAGGAGATGAAGCCTTGGAAGGAAAATGGGGAAAAATAGTTGCTAAAACATTTATAACTTATACTACTCAGACAGGTACTATGTGATTCTTTAAAATTTTGACTTTTTTGACGTCAGTGAAAATATATCCCTGACTTTTTAAAAAACACCTTTAGATGGGATAGTATTTGCATCACAAGAATGAGCATTTTTATGTTGTATATTTGAATTGTTTTACATTATTTAAATTATATATTGTGTAATACTAATCTTTCTATAAAGCTAATAGAATGGCAGTGTCTCTTACAGCCTCAGAAGTTCTCCTGTGCGTTTAATTGGCAGTTGTTCACTAGGAGCTCCCTGTGAGATGAGTGGGGTCCTGTTCCTGCGTTACTAGATTGGACTAGAGGACTTTGAATACTCCCTTAAATCTGTTCTTCATTTTTCTCTCTTTTTCTAGTCATGTTAAATGTGTCTGAAAGTCAATTTCATTTCTTGACTTTATTCCTTTATATCTTACAACTTCTGATTTTCCTACTTTTTTTTTTTTTTTAACTAAGTCTCCTCAGGTTTGCTGTGTACAATCACATATATATACCTAGGTTACTCTTAAAACCACATTTATTTATGTGAGGCCCAAAGTGCTGCTGCAGTGAAGGATTTGGTAGTAAGTGTGAAAATAGATTATTTTAAATGTAAATTCTCTAACACTTTCCACATTTTATACTTACTGTCATTATTTAGGAACATGCCTACGTGTATTATCAACAATGCAGTTGCCTGAATACTTTGATGGCATCATGAGGATAGGTACACATCTTCAAATAGGTTTCCGAAGAATTTACCCTATTTGTGAAGTAATTAAGATTGGGAAGCTTGACTGTAAGTCTGGCTCAGCCAGGTAAAAGTTGATAAAGAATAATGGTAAGGTTAGGGGTTTTTAGTTCCTAGAGAACTTTATAGAAGGCAACCTCAAGAAGGTTCCTGCTTCAAAAGGACATCATTTAAACCATTCTAGATGGAGACAGGGTTTTTAAGTAGGAAATTCGGTGATGTAACTCAGTATTTCTTTCTGTTTTTTAGAAAACATTTATCATTTGTATGTATTTTTAATCTTGCTTTCATCTTAAGATGTTAAGGCAGTTTTTCTTATGGTGTTTTGTGTCATAAATATTTCAGTTCTTGTTCATATGTAAGGATATCTTAAAATATGTTGTATACTCAGGGAAGGAAATCAATCAAGCTCTCTTGATTTAAGAATAGTAAATGCCATGGTATGGCATTTCATGATATTTTGATTTATTTGGCAGTACAGTTCATCTCATGTCAGGGAATTAAACACCAGAACTTTACTAAAGAAGCTCAGTCTTTTTATTTGGGCACAGCATTTGTACTTTAGTGATTCTTCTCTCAAATTTCAGACTGGAATGGTCAACTTCCTGATAGGAATCTGTGTCTTGCTGGTCCAAGGACACATCAAACATGCTGAAAGATACCTCCTTTTTTTTCTTTATCTCAATTAGTAGCACCACCATTTTCTCAGGCACCCACTCAAGTGAGAAATCTGGGAGCAGGGATGGCACATACATGGCATGAGTGTATTTCATTCACTATTCCTCCTCACCTCTGCCATGTCAGACATCTCAGCAGAGTTCTCTTTCCTTCTGAATCTTGACATGAACATTAGCTTTTAAAAGCAATGCAGTCTAATTGTCAAAGTCCTGCTGAATTTTTTACTTCCTATTTCTTAAATCTATCCCTTCTCTTCCCACATACTATCATTGCCTTAATTCAATCCCCTCCAGCTGTTTAATATATGGATTAAATCCATATAATGGCTCTGTGAGGTAGTTATTTTAGTTACTACTATTTTAAAGATGATAAAACTTGGTAATTTACTCAAGGTCATTTTTTGCTTTATCTGCTGTAACTGCCTCTAAATTGGTACTTCATGCTTCTAGTCTTGGCCTCCTTGCACTCATTTTTCTTCAGTTGCCAGAGTGATCTTTTTAAAAATCATGACTTCAAATGCCATGCTATCCGCCATGACATCTTGGGCAGTATACTTTATTGCTACAGCCAAACTTTAATATAATTTTCAAAGAAATCTTACATAGATTTTGTAAATGGAAGGTTAGGCTTTGTTTTGCTAAAGCCTATTTCATCTTGTTCTCAAATTCTGTTTTACAAGTTAGCTGTTAAATTAGATGAAATTTAAAATGTTACACATTTGTTAAAGCCAGCCAAGTTAAAAAGCAAAATAAGCATGTAAAATAGGATTATTGAGTCTGCCTTTAAAGATACTCTTTAAACTTTGGTGTTTATTTTAAATAAAGCAATTGTCTTTAATACTTTTATAATATTTTATAGTTTTCAGTGTGATTTCATATATTTTTTAATTCCTAAATTATATTTATTATGGTAGAGCAAGTTTTGTAAGTTCTGTGTTTACTTAGATGGTATTACAAAGTAAAGAATTACCCTAGCGTCCTATTTACTTAATTTGTCTCTTTGGAAACTTAAATTTTGATTTGAACCATTGTATTGCCAATTTAAATTCTGTACTTAAGATATTCTGTTAGTCTACTTTTCTCAGAGGCTCAGCCAACCTCTCTTGAGCAATCTTTGTTTTACTAATGGCGCATAGGTTTGTTTCTCTCACACTAAAGTGACTCCACTCACTGCCTTTTTGGTGTCATGTGTACTTTTGGGTAGTGTTTCCATCTCTCATTTTGCTGTTACCTGTTATTTCTTGGACATTCCTTTAGTGTCCCTCTGCTGCAGCATAGCTTAGTGGTTAAGAGAGCTCACTTTGAAAAAGTCAAACTGAACTTAATTGTTCTGTGCCTCAGTTTTCTCATCTGTAAAATGAAGATAAAAATAGCTCACTTAATTGTACTGAAGTACCAACAGTACAATGCCTAGCAAATAAATGCACACTAATTGTTAAAGAAAATACAGTCTAGTAATTTTTTTCTAAGAAGTTCATGCTACCTTTTAAAACAGAAATAGTGAACATAAATTAAGGAACCAAGTTTATTGTAATGACCTCAGGATCTTTTCATTCAACAAATTTTTATTAAGAATGTGCTGTGTCAGTAGACACACACATACACACAGACACATACACATACACACAGACACACATACACTCTGTCTCTGTCTCTGTCTCTGATTCTCTCTCTCTCTCTCTCTCTCTTTAGGCTAAATGGCCCTGCTGAGCTTTGTCTTTTCAGTTCCTTCCACTCTACTTTCGGGGAGCTTTCCCTTGTTATTTGACATCTTGCTACTGTTGCTTATTGCTCTGCCCCCAGAGATTTGTTAAGGACTTTATCAGTGATAAAAGCAAGTATACTGAGAGAGGGCCCCAGTACTGGTTTTGAATCAAGTGTATAACGTTTAATACATGGACTTTGTGATGACCTCTTTCCAGCGCACTGGTTGCTTTTTTTTTTTTTTTAGTTCTCATTTTTCAGCTATATTTTGAGCAGTTGATATTGCCAAACGGTCTCACATTATATGGTGCTATTAGTGTGTGTTATTTTCAGATGTTGCTTAACATGAATTTTCAATTTTTAAATTTGAAGATGGAGATATACGTGAATTAGAGCGAACAAAGCAGTATGTAAATGAAGCTTTCCAAGCAGGGGCTATGACATGCTTAATTTGTATTGCTTCAGTGAAGAGAAACCAAGCAGTAAGTTTTTCTCGTTATGTATATTAATTTATATCCCTAGAATACCTTATTTTGCATTTATAATACCTAACCATTTGTTATTCTTTTGCTTATTTTTGTTTGAGAATTTTATTTTTGAATTGATCTTCATTTTTTAAATCTTTAATTAAAAAAATTATATCCAAGTGAGCATCCAATATTTTTAGTGTTATTAATGTAACTGAAGCAAAGTATCTTCAGTTTTAATGTATGTGTCAATTTGGTAAAGCACTTTTAGCAGATGCATTTTAGAGATTCCCACAAGTATGAAATATTAAAATGCACTATTTTATTTCTTTCAGCAGGTTTAAAAAAAGATGGTCACTGCCTTCAGGAAAGTAGAACCTAGTAGTGATGTGGCTTCTTAGTGAGCTTCTTTTGTGTTGAAGACACACCATGGGAAGTGTGTAGGCTTGTTGGGCAGAGATGGATTCAGACATAGCTCACATATTTAGAGGCGCTGGGGCCTAGTGGTAAAGTTACCTATATAAAATTTAAAAGAGCCTTAGTGAAGCAATTAAGGGAAAACGGTGATGAAAGATGATAGACTCAACATTTAGATCTCAGATTCATCCACTGCTGTTACAAGAGCATTGCCTAGAGAAAGAAAATCAGGCCGGATGAAATGGGTTGGTTCTGTAGTGTGAGTCAGAAGTCTAGCATTTCATCGGATAGGCTGGTGCAGCAGAGGCACGTGTTTTTGGCACCCAGAGTTACATCCGGTTGGCTTGATCTGATTTCAGCTGCAGTGGATGAGTGGTCTCTGCAAGTGGTTACAGTCTATCTTAAGCACCTGTTGTGTGTGTGATTTTTTTTTTTTAACCTTAATGCTTTTTCCTTGGGAGCTGCCTCAGTTAGTACACATGTGTAGTATAAATGCCCAGGGGAGTTGATGCTCTTGGGGCAAATTCCTACCACTTGAGTGTTAGGGGTTGGGGATGGGTTAGTTCAAGGTGTGTTTTACAGTTCTTCTGAGTCCCCAGCAGGACTGAACTTTGGCCTTTAGAGGTACTTAGTTCAACACTATGCCATTAATTTGCGTTTTCTCTTCCCCATCTTGTCCCTTCATTCCTACATCCCATTTCTTATCATAGGCGCTGGTTTGAGGGGAATTCAGATTAATAAGACATTGGCTCCTTTTTTTAATGTTACTGCCAGCATATGCAATGTACTATGTTTCTGATTTTACTGAACAGTTGCAAAATGTTACAATGAAATCAAAAGTGATTTTTGTCAGTTTTATCAAAGTGCTGGTAGGTTTTAAAAATTAATTTCATTTTTTAAAATTATATTTTCAAGTTTTTTGCTCACCAAGTTTTAGAATTTAGCATTAAGTGCTAGACTGATAGATTTTTATATAACAAAGGGCTGTTTAGGGATATATGTACATACAGTTGACCCTTCAACCAAATGGGTTTGAACTGTATCAGTCCACTTACACAGATTTTTTTTCAATAAATATATTGGAAAATTTTTTGGAGATTTGTGACAGTTCGAAAAAACTTTCTTTTCTCTAGTTTACTTTATTGTAAGGATACATTGTCTAATACATATAACATTCAAAATGTGTTAATTGACTTTTATGTTTTAGGATTCTGATCAACAGTAGGGTGTACATAGTTAAGTTTTTGGGCAGTCAGAAGTTTATATGCAGATTTTCGGCTGCATGGGAGTGTCAGTGTTCCTAGCCCCCCCAGCGTTTTTTAAGGGTCAGCTGTGTTTATGTTTGAAGATTCCTTTGTAGTCTTGTTTATAATTGGAAATAACCTAAACATCCAACAATAAATTGGTTAAATAAATTGTGATATATAAATCTATGATATACATACAGCTATAAATATCATGTATGAATATAATAAGGATAAATGCTTATACTATGTTAAGAGAAGAGACTAAAGGTACTTATCAGCCAGTATAGTATGACCTCATTTAAAAAAATGAAAAAGATTAAAAAATATTGGAGATCATGCAGAATGTTAACAGTAGTTATTTTTAGCTAATGGAATCTAGGTTATCAATGTAATTTTTCTTTAAAGTATTCTATGCTTAAATAAATTTTCATGAAAACATTTCTGTTATACTGGAAAGATTTTTTTGCTTAATCCTTAGTAGCTCTTCAAAATGATTTGGTGTGTTGCTCATTTTAAAGCATTATGGAATCATCAAAGAAAATCAATGCATACATGTGAATTTCTAATATCTTTGTTGCAGGTTTGGAGCTGTTCAGGATGTTTCTGTATATTTCACATGCCCTGTATCCAG
The DNA here is from genome assembly GCF_040802235.1 of Manis javanica. NCBI lineage: Eukaryota > Metazoa > Chordata > Mammalia > Pholidota > Manidae > Manis > Manis javanica. The sequence continues at coordinate 134,699,489 of NC_133160.1, forward strand.
AAGTGGGCTAAAGACAGCCAGTTTCTGGTGTCTTCTCCTTTGACAGATGATGATTTTGGAAAGAGAGATTATCCCTGGCCTTGGTAATGTTTTCTAATTTAGTTGGAATATTAAGTTGTAAAATAAATGAAAATTATAGCTCATAAGTTGCTTTATTGGCAGTTTCAGGATCCATGTTTGGCTTTCAATTAGTTGTTTGGTTTTTGTGAAGATAAGGAACTTCGGTAATGGCTTTCTTTCTTATTATCAATTTGTATAACTACTTGTTCCTTTTAGTAACTAATAATTTATTCAGACCTAATTTTTTCCTCTTCAAGAAAACCCCTTAATTATCCTTTTTAAAGAACTTTCATCTCTTTAAAATTCTATAAAACTGGAATCGTTCATAATTCTGGTACTTTTAATCTGGAGTTCCTGCTAGTGTATATTAATTAGTATCACATTGTGTAAGATTGTCGTCTAACATATTTTGATCATAGTCTTTCCAATTTTATTCTTGGAGTCTGTCAATTGCAGGTATATGTTATCTACTCTCATCAGTTTACCTACATTTATTTTATTAGTTTGGCTTATTATTGATGAATATATAATTGTGAACTTCTAGTGTATTTCCAGAGAGAGCTGGGGAGTGGAGAATTTATATCTTTGTAAATAAAGACAATAAAAAATTTTCCAATACTGGCAGCCCAAAGGGTAGATTTACTGTCGAGGTAATGAAGCATAAACTTCAGGGACTCTGTTTTCACATAAATGTTAACTTTTATAACTAATTTTATATTTTTTATAGTTTTCCATTCTTTTCATAAAAGAGACCCCCAAGTTGTATAAGATTCAGGCCTCAGAAAATCTGGATCTAGATCAGATCTCAAACTGATATATTTGTAAAATTGTGGTAGTGTAGTTTTCAAAAAAATTTTTAGACATAATAGTAACTTTGTAAAATGTAATTCTCTACCATCTGTGAGGGAGTTTATTCTCATCTTGCCCATGGAGATACTGCAGTTAATTGAATTGTTCAGGCTTCTCTTACTGTTAAGCCATAGGCTAGGATTTGAAACCTATGATTTGACTTCCAAATTCAGTGCTTTTTCTATTCAGAGTTATATCTTATAATTCTTTTAGATATGTTATTTGTTTTCATTGAATATTAGCTTCTCTGAAACAGTTTAACATTTCAAAGCCTATATTTGTTTTGCTACTTTCTCTTATTTATTTGTGGGAGGATTTTAGTATTTAATAGGCATAGAATTAGAGTAGATATTTTGGCTTAATCTTAGAGATTTGAAAGTTAGGGTTATTTTTCCCCACTTGCTCTTCTCATCTCTTAAGTGGTCATTTTGCCATGGAGTAGAAAGTACACCAGTTAGGAGAGGATGAACTACTACTCTTCATTGAAATCTAAAAGGAACAAAAAACTGCATCAATTGTATGGTAACCTTTGCATTCTATATTTCACATTTTTTAGGAAAGAAAGTAAGTAACTGTTCTGGATTTTGGTTAATCCTTGTCAGGATGGAGCTAGAACTTGATAAAAATGTTTAAAATTAGTTGGTTTGTGGAAATCAAACATGTAAAATACATATTTCTACTAAGATATTGCTTTTTTATAAACAATACATAATTACATTTCATTGTTAGAATGTCATTCAATTTAAATAAAACTCATTTGCACATATTGCCCTCACCTTCTGTATTTCCCAGAACAGTTCAGACTCAGTATTGATGAGCAATTTTAAAGTGTGATAAGTTGCTTTTTAGCTATCCATATCTAAGCTTATTAAAAGTACACAGTAGCTTAGAGGAAATGGTAGACATATTTCAGTAAAGGAAAATTTTAACACTTCCAACAAAATTCCAATTATTTCTTCCAGATGAGACATGGAATTTTGTTTTGATTTTTAATTGCAAGAAGAAATATCTTTTAGTTATTTTGAATATTATGTGACATTTATTTGGAAACAGTATGTTCTCGGCAATGACAATATGTTGTATGTGTTGCAAAAGAAATTTAAATGATTATATGAACCTGTTTTTCCAGTACATATACTAGCTATACTCATTTGTCTTTATTTGTGAATGAAGTGATCTGTAATTTATTAGTGAATTTGATATAGCAGAAGTTTACCACTTCTAGTACCAAAACTACATTATTTTAGTCTTGCCAGGTAAAAATCTTGCTGCACTAGTGGAGGATATGAAGGAGTATTTGAACTTCTCTTTGACTTAGGCACATTTGAAGATACCTATTTTGTATTAGATGTTGAGAAATACAAAATTCTTTACTTTCAAATACTTTCCCCCTTAATTCTAGATCTTAGTCATCTTTATTGCCTACATATACCTTGATTTCTTTCTGTTGTCTTCTGTTGGTAATATATTTTATTTATTTGTAAACCACCTAACAAAACTTTTAAAACATCAATCTTTATAAAAACTGGAGTGAATAGCTTACGAATAAAGTTTAAGTGGTAAGTAGAAAGCTAATGTTGCTTTCTTTTTGTGGCTGTGTTCTTGGTATGTGCTGCTTAATACACTAGCAACTAACCCTATGTGGTTATTTAAATTTTTAAAAATTATAAAATAAAAATTCTGTTCTTTCCTCAGTTGTAGATATTAGCCACTGTTCAAGTGCTAACTAGCCATATGTTGCTAATGGCTACTGTATTTAACATGGTAGGTATAGAAAAGTTCCATCATCTCAGGAAATTATATTTGACAGCTGTTCTAGATGGTTGAAATTGATTTTAGTAAAATCTTGTTTCTTACTAATAAAAAGATGGAGCAGAGACTGTTTTAACATAAAACTGAGTATACCCTAGTACCCAGTATGTTTATATTCTTGTCACTCATGTCACTTTTAAAAATGAAATTAAGTGATTTCATTCTTTGTAGTCCAAAATGTAGGTTTGAATACAAACGATCTGACACTCCTAGTAGGTACTATTGTTATTGTGGGAAAGTGGAAGATCCACCTTCAGATCCATGGCTTGTGCCTCATTCGTGTGGCCTAGTATGTGAGAGAGAATTTAAACCTCCTTGTGGCCATAAGTGTTTACTCCTATGTCATCCAGGTGAGTTATAAGTTACATTTCTTATTGTGTGTGAGTGGTTTACTTTTTATGTTGAGGCAAAAGAAACCCAAAAACTGAAAGTTGAATTAGAACTTAAGTTTATGTAAGAAAATATTGGAAGGGAATGCCTTTTAAAATACCAGTAAGGAAAGCATTAGAAACTACAGATAGGTGTAGGAATTGAGAACTCTTCTGATAGTTTTTCCTTTCATTGGATTCTAGGTCCCTGCCCTCCTTGTCCAAAGATGGTTACAACTACTTGTTACTGTAAGAAAGCAAAACCTATTCCTCGCAGGTGTAGCATGAAGGAATGGTCCTGTCAGGGCCCATGTGGGCGGAAGTTGCTTTGTGGACAACATAAATGTGAAAATCCTTGTCATGCAGGTAAAAAGGTCATCATACCTGTTAGGTGTTCTGACTTTTAACAAAAGTCACACAGTCTCTATGGCTTTTATAACATTTCTGTGCTAATTTATTATTGTAATTTTAGGAAGTTGTCTACCCTGTCCAAGAGTTAGTAGACAAAAGTGTGTCTGTGGCAAACAAGTAACTGAAAGAAGCTGTGCAAGTCCATTGTGGCATTGTGTTCAAGTAAGTGTATATGTGTTTTGAGGGGTGGGTATTAAAGAGCACAGAAAGCATGAACAATTAGAAATGCTAATTAGTCTTAGATGGACAAGAGGAGAGGAAAAATAGTAACTCAGATTAATTGTATTCACTTTTAGGAAACTTTCAGTTTAATATTTTAATTACTGGGGGAAATATATTTTTTCAAATTAATAGCTACTTATTGAATTTGGATTCAGTACTTATGTACTTCCTTGGATTCAGTACCTCTCTCGCTCTCTTTCTTCTTTCTTCAACTTAATCCCTCCTCTCTTCTTTAGTTAACCCAGTTGAGGAAGTAGGATTGAGTTTTGTAGATTGCTTGTCCTAGAATTGGCATGGTTTTAATACCATTTAGAAATCTTGGGTAGATGGCCATATGAAGCTGTCTGTAGTTTTTTCTTTTTAAAATACACTTTTTGGGACTATTGGGTGTTTGTATGTGTGTGTGTACATAGGTATATATGTATATATACATTTGTGTGTGTGTGTGTGTGTGTGTGTATATATATATATATATATATATATATATATATATATAAAACCCATCTAAGATGTAAAGCATAATTATATGAGGAACATAAAGATGTTGCTTAATTGTAGTTGAAAAGTGGATTATGTCATGTATAGTCTTGCTGACTTTTAAGTCCTTCACTAGTGCATACTGCATTTTATTTTAGGTATGTGGAAAAACACTGCCATGTGGTAATCATACATGTGAGCAAGTTTGCCATGTTGGTGCTTGTGGAGACTGTCCTAGATCTGGGAAGAGGTTCTGTCCATGTCAGAAGTCAAGTAAGACTTTTAAAAATCTTTAATAGGGTATAATTACTTATCATGCCAACTAGAGTACTTTCCTAATTCAACTAGATTTCTCTGCAAGTTCATCAGGTAGTTTTAGTAATAACACAAATCTGGTACTAGATTTCATACATTTGCATGAGAGGACAATATAGCATAGTGGATTAAGAATTCAGACTTTGGAGATAGGCATATCTGGGTTCAAATCCCACATTCATTAATTACAGTGTTCTCAGTTAAATGGGGATGGTAATAGTACCTTTTTTTAAAAATAACTGTGAGAATTAAATGATGAAATGCACATAATATATTTAGTGTAGTGCCTAGAACATAAGGAAAACCTAATAATAAGCTTTGTCATTATTTATTAAATTCACCTGTGTTATAGGTGAATTTAATTTTGACTGCTTTGAGTAAAGGCCTAGAAGGGTTGCAGTTTGAGTCCACTTCCTTGACTCTGCGCTGTTAACAGCACACATGCTTAGGTTATTGCCAACAATTGTCATATAGTATGTTTGTTATGTGTATGTATAATATGTTTAAAGGGCAGTTTCATAATGTTTTAATGTCTACATCTTTGTTTTTTTTAATCCTGTGAGGTTAAGAGCAAATTTTTATATATAATTCTATATATTGTAGAATTCTTCATAGAGGTTTACATGGTCTTACTCATAAAACTGTGCTTCTTGAGGATGTCAACTTGTGTCAAATTTTTTTAGAAAGCATAAACTTTACACATATTAAGGATTATTTCTAAAGTTAATTTTTTCCAATAATTATGTAGATAGTCTGAAAGGGCTATCATTCTTTAGGGAGCCAAAGAACATGGGACATTGTTAGTGCTTTACAGTACTGTATCTTATTAAAATTGACTTGTCATCTGCTTTTAGAGTTTTCTTTGCCTTGTACAGAAGATGTACCAACTTGTGGAGATAGTTGTGACAAAGTACTTGAATGTGGAATCCATAGATGTTCACAGCGTTGTCACCGAGGTCCTTGTGAAACATGTAGACAGGTTAGTCATCTCGGGTAATAATCACTTCTAAGGGTTGCCTTTCATAATAGGTCAAATGGGACTGTTCTGCAACTGTTTTCCATCACTTGGTTTCATAAACCTTTATGTATGATCTGCATGAGTTTAGTGACCTAATATTTATGGTGAAGAAGCAGATTATGCCAGCAAGCAAATCTAAAAATTACTTGTTTATTTTTGCTTGGTCACAATTTGAACATTGTAATTTTTATCAGGTAATGTGGAGTTGTTTGTTCCCAGAAGAAATTCAAAGCAATGATGAATTAGACCTAGTGCTGAGAGAGAAGAATGCCTAGAATTGACATTTTAAAGTTAAATGTTGTGGGTTTGGCCATCGTACTAGTTAGCCAATTTTCTTGTTTCACCAAGACAACATGTGCATGGGTTATGGTGGAACTAGATGTAAGTCATTTTAATGCATGGTGTCGTTTTACTATTTAGTATCACATTTTTGCTAAGTTTAATAGTGGAAATTCTACCGAGTTCTTTTTGGAACAAAGTAAGAAAAAATTTTGTAGGAAATTCAGCCTATTTTTGGTAAAGCCTCATACAAGAGACTTAAAACTTCTCTTTCATTTTTTAGTAATTATAGAAATTGCAACGTGGTAAAAATCATGTCAATGAAAGTCAGCTTTACTAGTATTTATTTGGTTCTTCCAGGAAGTGGAAAAGCATTGTCGCTGTGGAAAACATACAAAACGAATGCCATGTCATAAACCTTACCTGTGTGAAACTAAGTGTGTTAAGATGCGGGACTGTCAGAAGCATCAGTGCAGGAGAAAGGTATGTGTAGTAAGCTTGGGAAACTGATTCAGAACTGCTATTCTGCTATGGAATTTTTCCTTTTTGGGTCTCTGGTAAGTGCCTTCTTGACTTGTTCTTCTAATGTTCAGTCATATTCTTTGCTTTCCATATGAAATACTAATAAAAATTCTAGACTAATCTTAAGTATCTGTATTCGGGGAAAGCTTACCAGTGCTTTTGAAGGGTCTCTTTTGGTCCTGTGCATAATCCTTTCAAATTGGTTCCTGGGCCGTTGGTGTTCCCTGACTTTAACACATCATAGCAGTGTTGAAGAGTTCTTTGGTGTTAAAGATTTCACTTCTCTTGTCCAAATCTTACTTTTAGACTCTTGTTCAGCCTAAGTTGACTGGGGTATTTTACTGAGTGTGTAGATTTGCAGTTTCTTTAAGTCCCTTTATTCATGAATTATATGGGGAGATTCCTTGTTCTTAGATCTCCTGATATACAGTGACTTCAACATTGTTTTGCTTAGTGTTAACACAGTATCTTTTTCCATTCTTTTACTTTTCTTCATATATTTATATTTAAAGTAGAATTCTTACAGGCAGCATTTAGATAATTATTTTATTTTGTCCAAGTTGACAATCTTTGTCATTTAATTTGGGTGTAGATCATTTGCATTTAATGTGACTCTTAATATGGTTGGATTTAAATCTATCATTTTGCTATTTATTATTTGCCCATGTGTTCCTTGTACCTTTCCCTCTTTTGTGTCTTCTATTTGATGTTTTTCCAGTGATTCTATTTTAACTTCATTTGACTTCCTGCATTTTATACCCATGTATTTTATAAACCCCAAATGCATTGTTTTTATTTTTGCCTTAGAAACCTTTTAAAGAGTTTAAAAGAAAATAAGAAAAAGTTGTCTTGTATTGTTATCATAAAAATCACTATTTTTAGTGCATTTCATTCTTCTATATAGATAGTGGTTTCTATCTGATTTCATTTTCTTTCTATCTGAAAACTTCCTTTAGCATATTTTGTAGTGCCGATCATGATTTTCAATTTTGTGAAAAATATTTGTGGAATTCTAGTATGACAGCTTTTTCTACGTACTTTAAAGATGTTGCTCCATTATCTTTTAGCTTGCATTTTTTCCAACAGACAGCATGGTGCTGTTGTTGTCTTTGTTCCTCTGTATGTGATGTATCTTTCTTCTTTGATTTTTTTTGAAGATTTTTCTCTTTATCACCAAAATTAAGCAATTTATTTGTAGTGTCCCTTGGTATAGCTTTCTTCATGTTTCTTTAGCTCAGTTTTGTTGAGCTTCTTGGAATTGTATAGCTTTCATGGAATTTGTGAAATTTTCAGTCTTTATTTTTCAAATACTTTTCCCCCACCCATTCCTTCTGAAACTCCAATGACATACACATTAGGCTGCTTCAAGTTCCACAGCTCCTGATGCTCCACCAAAATCCCTATTTGATGAATAAGAGATTATAGTTGGTGAGGGAAATATCTAGTAAATTCTCACTCAGAAGTATCTAGTAAAGCAGTATAGCCAAGATCTGAGCTCAAGTCTTCTGAATATAAAAGTTTTTTCTTTCTATATGTTGTTTTCTATACTTGCTTTCCCCTCAGTGTTGCCCTGGAAACTGTCCACCTTGTGATCAAAACTGTGGACAGACTTTAGGATGTAGAAACTGTAAGTGTCCATCTGTCTGTCACAGAGGTAAAATTTAACAACAGCTGTTAAATTACTAAGTCCTATTAAGCGTTTATTACTTAGTCCTATTAATTTGTTTTATTTTAGCTTATATAGCTTTGTCTTTGAGTTCACTAATTTTCTTTTGTATTTTCTAATCCATTGTTTATCCATCCTGTGTTTTTTCATCTCATAGTATTTTTTTTATCTCTGATAGTTGGAGTAAGATCTGTTCTTATATCTTCCATGTCTGTCCTTAGCATGCTCATGCTTCCTCTATCTTGAACGTATGGATGAACTACACTTATAATGACTGTTTTTAATGCCTTGTCTGCTAATTCATCTGTCATTTCTGGGTCTATTTCTATTGATTGATTTTTCTTCTTTTGGGTTATATTATCTAGCTTCTTTGCTAGGTAATTTTTTTATTGGTTTCAAAACATTGTGAACTCAACATTTTTGGGTGCTTTTTTTTTCTTTTTTTGTATTCCTTTTAATATTTTAAAGCTTTGTTCTGGATCAAAGTCAAGCTATTTAGAAACCATTTGGATTTTTTGAGGCTTGCGTTTGTTAGATGTGACCAGACCATCCTTTTATCTAGGACTAATTTGGCATTGCTACTGAGGCAATAACACTTCTAAGTACTCTATTTGGTGCCTGTGTAAATAGAAGTTCTTTTTCTCTGGCCACAGGGAACCCAAACTATTCCTAACCTTGAATAATCTCTGGAAATGTTTCTGCCTTCTTCCCATGGTTCTTTATGAGGTTTTGGGTAGTTTCCTCTTGCACATGTATAGGCTAGTACTCAGCAAAGATTCAGAGGTCACTTCTCAAGTTCTCCAGAGCTTTCTCTGTAATGCTGCCACTTCTCTGCAAATTGTAGCCATGTTGGCCTCTCTGAACTACAAATTTTCTCTACCCAGCTTGGTGAGACCACTGGACTGTGCTTGTGATCTTCGTCCTTGTACTGCTGCCTGGAAACTTCAGGTCTGGGCTGATGCTATGTAGGACTCACTGTGTTTGTTTCTCTTTTCTTAGGGATTGCTGTTCTGTGCTGCCAAATTGTCTAATATCTGTAAACTGTTGCTTCATATATTTTGTAGTTTAAGGCAGGAGAGTAAATCTGGTTGTTGTTACTCCATTATGGTCAGAAACAAACATGTAAAGGCTTAATTAAGTTGTGGACCTCATAACCTTTTCCCTGATTGCCACTGGGAAGGTGATAGGCACATAGTATTGGTAAATATTTGTCTAATTGAACTATTTTGACTTTAAATTGCTTTTCAATAATGTATTTTATTTTGAGCTATTTTTATATACTGAAACTTGTTCTTAAGTAGGTTACAATCTGAAGTTTTTTTTTTTTAAGACAATTGTAGTTTCTATTTCCAAAGTTTGGATATCTGAGATGTTAAGGAAGGAGTTAGAATGACAAGGTGGATTTTAAGTAGTTACCTTGTGTTCATGAGGGAAAATTGGGACAGATCAGACCGCTGTAATTCTCGCAGATTGGAAATCAAGGAAGGGACAAAATATAGAAAGCTAGAAGTAATTAGTCTATGTCTTTAGTTTGTTTCTGTTTCCATGGTTGGAAAATAACTGCCATCTGATTTATACATTGAACTGGTTTTATTTTAATTAAATTTTAGAAATAGCCAGATTGTTTGCCTGAATTGACTATAGGGTTTGACTAGATCCATTCCTTTGGTTAATGTTGTCAGCCTCTGCATACATAAGTAGAAATGAAATTATCTTATGGGACTGTTTTAAGTCATAGAATAGTTAACTAAAAGGCAAGAAAATTTAGATTAGTTTCATTAAATTAGGTCATTGTCTGTTTAAATTTATGAGTTCTTAATATAATCTACTTAGCAGAAGAATGTTGATAACTCGAATACTGTTATTCTTATAGTAGTGAAAAGAATTCTTTTGCTGTCCATAAGTTCTATAAATAACTAGTAATGACATTCATATTATGCATGGTTCTCAAATTACCTGTTCTTTATATATTGCTTTCCCCTCAGTGTTGCCCTGGAAACTGTCCACCTTGTGATCAAAACTGTGGACGGACTTTAGGATGTAGAAACCATAAGTGTCCATCTGTCTGCCACAGAGGTAAAATTTAACAATAGCTATAATTTTATGTTTGTATTTACACAGTGCTTTATACCTCATAGAGAACTTTCACATTCATTACCTTACTCTTAATAATCTTGAGAAGATGGGGTAGTCACCAAAATCCCTATTTGATGAATAAGAGATTATAGTTGGTGAGGGAAATATCTAGTAAATTCTCACTCAGAAGTATCTAGTAAAGCAGTATAGTCAATATCTGAGCTCAGGTCTTCTGAATATAAAAGTTTTTTCTTTCTATATGTTGTTTCCTTACTTCTTTCCAACCTTCTCCACAAAGTTTTTAAATTAGCATGTTCTACGATTTTTTTCAGTATTATTTTGAATTTTAGACATTTATGTGTCTCATAAAGGATTGGATATATCCTAAGCCAGTGGCTCTCAAAATTTTTGGTTTCAAGATCTCTTTGCACTTTTTTTGGACCCAAAGACTATGTGTTAATGTGGCTTTTATTAATTGATAAATTATATAGATTTGAAATTAAAATGCAGTAATATTACATTTATTTTAAAAAATAGCAATAAGAAACCCATTATTACTTCATACCATAACTTATTTTTTGTGAAAAATAATTATTTTTATGAAAAAGTTTAGTGAGAAGAAAGATATTGTTCTACATTTTTGCAAATGTCTGTAATGTCTAGGTTAATGTAAGGTAACTGGACTCACATATCTACTACTTCATTCAATCTATTAAGTATTTAAGCTTCTGGAAAACTATGCATTTAAGACCTTTTAGACCCCTCCCACCTGAAAAAGTCTGGTATTAGGCATTGAAAACTGGGTTAATTTTACCCATTTGGAGTATGTTGAAATGAAGTGGAATCTACTAAAAGATGTAGAGGGTAGTGGGAAGAGCATGGACTTAGGGCAAGAGGTGCTGGTTCAAGCTGGACTCTGCCACTTAGCTTTATGACCTGGGACAAACAACTGTACTATGTTTGTTGTTTTCCTTTGGGGCTAGGTGGATGCTAGATTAATCTCTTAACCCTCTCAGAAATCTTGCAAGTTATATTGGCACTACTATTGTTTTGTATGAGGAAATAGGCAAAGAAACTATTAGCCCAGGGTCATAGAATTAGTTTCAGGTGTTAGGATGTGAACCCACACTTTAATGATATTTCCATTATACCATATAGCCTCCCCATTAGGAAAAGTGGCAGATTCTATTAACCCCATAGACATTTTCCTGTGGATATTCTCTGATTTGTCAGTGTCTTAAAATTGTGAAGATTAGAACTAGTTTTTCAGTTCTGACCATCACTTAAAAGGATTTTATTTTCTTTTATGGTCAGATTACATCACTGACCCATTACATTTAAATTTCATCAATGTTTTAAATTTAGTCATTAATTCATTCTGTGAGTGTTTTTGAGTGTCTACTAAGTACCAGGCACTGAAATTACATGAGTGAACACTATTGACAAAGTGCATTATATCGCTGACCCATTACATTTAAATTTCATCAATGTTTTAAATTTAGTCATTAATTCATTCTGTGAGTGTTTTTGAGTGTCTACTAAGTACCAGGCACTGAAATTACATGAGTGAACACTATTGACAAAGTGCTTGCTCTTATGGAACTTATTTTTTTACTCCTCCTCAGTTAGAATACAAATAAGTACTCAAATTAATATATAATGTCAGGTAGTGACAAGGATAGAAAGAAAATCAGTAAAATTAAAATTGTGGTAATGGGGATGGTATATGTTATTTTATATAGTGTGGTAAAGGGAGGACTCTGAAAAGGTGACATTTGAGAGGAAGTCCTGAAGGAAGTAAGGGGTCAAGCTATGTGGAAATGGGGGTGGAGTAGTGTTTCGGACAGGAAAGCCATGATTGCAAAGGCCCTGAGAAAGGAGCATTTGAAGGAACTGCAAAGAGGACTGAAGCATGTACTCAAGGGGACAAATAGTAGGATATGAGGTCAAGGAGATGGTGGTATAAAGGATTGCAGGGCAGAGGAGAAAACATATAGGGCCTTTTAGACCATTGTTAAACACTGGCCTTTAAGTAGAAAGCCTGACTAATTGTATGACCATTAAAGAAGTTGGATCAGTAGTTTAGAGTTTTCTCACCAAGAAAACACCAGGCCTAGATGATTTTTACAAATGATTTTTAACCAACATTTAAAGTATATGTAAGTTCAATCACTTTATAATCTATTTGAGAGTATATATATAAAAAAGGAATGTGCCCTAACTCATTCAGCTACCAAGGAAAGTAAGAGAAAATTACAGGCCAATTTAATTCATGAACATGTTTGTAAAATACTAAAGTTTCAGGTACTCATCCAGCTATCCAGTACTACAGTAAGTAGCTGTCCAGAACCTTAATCTATCATAACCAAGTTAGGTTTCTCTAATAATGTGTGGTTGATTTACAATAGTAAATTTAATATTTAATTCACTATTAGCAGATTAAAAGAGAAATGAGATCATTTCAGTAAATGTTTAAAAAATAGTTAACATCCATATATGATGAGAACTTAACTAGAAATAGAAAGGAGCATCCTTAACCTGATATCTGCAAAAAGGCTAGCGTAAGCATCATACTTGGTGGAGAAATACTGAAAGTATATCCCACTCTTGCATTATGTTCAAGCAAGTCCCATAAATACTTCAGTGTTCATCTCTAAAAGATGGATTCTTCACCTAAAAATAGTTAATATGTTTCTAAGTATCAGCAAATACCTGGTGTTCGATTTTCTTGTCTCATAAATATCTTCACTTTTTACTTAGTTTGTATAACTTAAAAGCCTTGTAAGACTGACATGTTGTAATTTGTTGATGTCTCTAAAGTCTGCTCATTTATAATTACCCTCCTCTATCTCTCTTTTACCCACTGTTATCTATTTAAGAAACTATATTGCTTTGTTTAATTCCAAAGAGTCTGGATTTTGCAGATTGCATCTCTGGTATTATTTGACATTTTCCTCTATTTCCTATAAATTATTGGTGGGACTGAGAAATTTGATCAGATCTGGGTTCAGTTTCTTTCGGGGGCAGGGGGTAACATTTACTTTTTAAAAAAGAACCTTTTTAGCCCCTAACAAAATTACCTTAATGGAAAGGATTTGAAAGATACTGTTGTGAAACTCTCACCATTTGTTTAGCTCACAGTGATATAAGATATAAAGAATCATTATTTTATACCCTTTTCCATCATTCTAGACACCCTTGTAATCAAAGTTATACTGTAATTCATAGGGAGAGGATACTAACTGTATGTTTACACTCTGAAAAATAAAAGTTTGATTTATGTTTCTTTTAATTTCAAGGTCATATATGTTTGTAGTTCTGGAATTTTTGGACTAATACCCATTTCGGCTCTTGACCCACTGGTCACATAGTTCCATTCTTCATGCTGTTCTCTTTTATATTGAAAATATTATCATTGAAGCTGTTTTAATTTATCTGTCACGTTGTATAGGTATCTGAAATTCTGTTTATCAGTAGGAAGACTTTTCAGAGAAATTATCCTGTATACTTAATACTTAATTTTTAAAAAGAAATAATGCTGTAGTTTAGAGTGGCAGAAAGTTATGTTTGATAAGTCTTCCTTAGAATTGCTGAAGATGAATTATCATTAAGTGTGAAATTGATATAATATGCTTAATGAGAACAGACTTACTGTCATCATTAACTTTTAAAAATGTGACATCTGATCATTCTTTTGGAAGGATCAAAATGAAATTTGATCATGTGGGTTAGGATAACTTGGCTTGTATTATCATTAATATAATACTTTGCTGGCTTATATACTTTACTTACCAAAACACTGAATTATAAATTTGGTAATTTATACCATACATATATGTTTTTCCCTCTGGTACCTTTTACTCTCATTTTCCTTTTCTATGTTCATTATTTGAATCAAAATTCTTAATTTCTGTTTGTTTTAGGGAATTACTTCGAACTTTCAGAGCTTTACCCAGTCTGTTTTTCATGATTAATTTGTTATTGATCAGGTTAACTGCTTTTTAGTATTATGCTTGGTCCCAACACCTAGGCAGCAGTCTCTTAAGATACTCACCTCCTTTGGTGAAGACTTGTATTCCCTTTATTATTTCATTTCTGATGGGGTACCTTACTTACTAGAAACACTAGATTGGGAAAAAGCCCTTAAGATGATATTAGAGCCTTGGGGAGAATTTTATAGCCTGTTTAAAAAGGTGTTTTTCTTTTTGTTTTTGTGTACTTCTATAACAAAATAAGGTGAAAGCTGAATCCCAAATAAATTTTTCTTTTAAAATGTTTATAGAAGAAATACTGGAAATTATAGCCTAAAATGAGAGCAATGGAAAATTGTACTTGATTTTTGTACAATAAATCTGTAGAAATAACCTGATGAAAGAAGTTACTCTAATTGGGGAATTTATCTAAAAATTATGTACTTGAATAAAAGTGTGTATGAAAGTAAGCCAAAAGGGTTATTGTTAATATTAGATTTTCCAACGTCTTAGATCCATTTTATTTATGTAGTTTTGAAGGAGTAATGTGTTAAATTTGTTAGTACAGAACTATTAGAAAATTTTCAGGAAAATTCTACAACTTTATATTGAGGTAACAGTGTATATATAGAAAAATATACAAATCATAAGTGTATATAGCTTTGTGAATTTTTATAAACTGAATATAACCATGTATCTGGAACTCAGATCATTAAACAGAACATCCCCACATTTCCAAAACCCTGATTGTATCTTGTGTAACCATCATCCTGATTTTGAACAGTATAGATTAGTTTTTCCTGGTTACTTTAAGTAAATGGAATCATTTACTGCATACCCTTTGTGTCTGGCTTCTTTTGCTTAATGTTATATGTGTGAGTTTCATCCTTAATAGTATCTTTATTCTCATTATAGAGTGTTCCATTGTGCAAATATACTAAACTTACTAGTTATACTGTTGATGTGCATTTGGGTAATTAAGGAAATTTCTTCTGAAAGTGTCAGACTTTTTTTTTCAGGCAGTTGCTACCCCTGTCCAGAAACTGTAGATGTGAAGTGCAATTGTGGTAATACAAAGGTGACAGTACCCTGTGGCCGAGAACGTACCACTAGACCACCCAAGTGCAAAGAGCAATGCAGGTTAGTGTGAAGCCATACACACACTTATTTATATCTGGTGTCTAACAAATTTAAATTCATAACTGGTTTTTAATATTGCTAGTATTTTTAATTTTTTTCTGTTTTACAGCACATCATAGTTGTAAATATGCTTCCGTATGTAATCAGAAGATTATTGATAATTGCATGTTAAATATAATTGTTCAGTAACCAAAAGTAATTTAAAAAAATGCTTTATGTTTTAGCCGACCACCAACTTGCCATCATACAAGTCAAGAAAAACATCGCTGTCACTTTGGCTCTTGTCCTCCGTGTCATCAACCTTGCCAAAAAGTTTTGGGGAAATGTGGTCACTTGTGTCCTGCTCCATGTCATGATCAAGCGTTAGTAAAGCAAACTGGCAGGGTAAGGGAATTATATTATTTAGAAATAGTTCATTCTTGTGAATCATATTTTCTTAATTTTACTTAGTCTTTCAATAAGCAGTGATTAAGTACTTGGTATTAAGCATTGTGATAGGAGTTGGAGTACAAGGTAAATAAGACTTGGTTTTTGTCTTAAGAAGCTCACATAGAAAAGGAAACAAAGCAATAAACAAATGTTACACAGTGTGATAGTCATGTGATCATGATACAGATGAATTTGGCAGTCTTCATATATTGTGGGTTAGGGTTATAGATATCTCCTGATATCCTCAAAGATTAATTCACATATTCAAAAAATAATTTGTTGAATTGTTGCTATGTGTATAGCATTCTTCTAGGTGCTAGGGAGACAGCACCTAGCAAAATAATGGAGATTATGTTCCACTGGTGGAAATTGGATATTAGAATTGTTTTATACTCCTTTTGGCCATTGAGAAATGAAAGAGGCTACATTGCCTTTGTTCTATCATTTAAAAACAAGTCTGCCTCAATTTTTAATATCAAATGTGTGTTGCGGGGAACAATCTGATAGAATACAGATGGAATAAAATATTCAGTAAGCATAATTTGTTTATTACTTGAAAAAAATTTCAACCTGCTTGAACAGAAGATACGTGGAGCTATTTTCTTAGATTATTGTGATGGCCACATAATTTAATCTCTCTGACTTAAAATTGTTATTTATTTTACTTGTAGCACCAGCCTACAGGCCCTTGGGAACAACCTTCTGAGCCAGCATTTATTCAGACTGCATTACCTTGTCCTCCATGTCAAGTTCCTATTCCTACGTAAGTATTAGATTTTTAACTTAAAAAAATGTTTTTTAACATAGTTCAAAGTGTATCTGAAGTCACCTTCTCTGCTTTTTCTTTATGAAGTTCATCATTACTTCATGCTTAGCCTATAAACTAGTTTCTGTCTTCAACCTCATTCTTTTCCAAATGTATTTTATACACTGCTTAAAAACCTCCTCTAGATGCTTTTGAGTCTTTTTTCCTTATTTGGAGTTTGGTGTCCTTCTTAGCTTCCACAGCAACCTGTGTATGCAGTTAACAATTATTCATCCAGGAGATTATCTGTTCGTTTTCCTGACTGATTGCCATTCTAGTCTGTAAGCTCCTTGAAAGCAGGAAAGGCAGGTTTTAGGTGTTTGAGGGAAAACCTGAAAATGAAAGGGAGTAGTTTCCTGAATGAGTCAGGAAATGACTTGGATTGAGTAGTAAGGAGTCCTAGGGTACTAGGATCCTAGGATGGTTCATACTTTCAGCAGAGGTTATGGAATACAGGGGAAAAGGAAGCACAGAGTGCTGGGAAGCAACTTCATACGAGAAAAGGGGCAGTTGTTTACCATTAAAGTTCCAGATTGACTATTGGTACCTTGTATATCAGTCTTTAAATAAGAGAGGGTTCTTACTTTCTTCACTTTTAAAAGCTCTCACTCCCATTTTGTCCTTTCACAATTTTCCTTTCAGTTTAAATAGCACGTACACTTTTATAAATGGGTTGTGCAGTCAAGTTTGGAGACAAAATGTTGAGGGCTATTTCCACAAACAGAGTGATTTTAGTCTATAGATTTTGTGGAGGGGGGAGGTACAGTTACCACAGAGGTTCCTTATGTACCTATTCAATTAATAATTATTAGAGACTCTTCTTAAGGACTTGTGGTATGATCATGAGGCACCAAGTTGTCTACTGTATTGCTTCTAAGTTTGAGTTATTAGTGATTATCAGTGGCCTAAATTTTTCCTTTAAGAGAAACAGAAGAGACATTGATATTATGACTCATAGGTGCTAAAACTGTCAATATGTCGTAGTCAATTAGCTTGGAATTCTTTAGTCTGTTTTATAGGAAGATTATTTAATGTATGTGCCTGTCTTTGTCTTATAGCAAGAATGTATGTGTATCTTATTTAATTCAGTAAATTTGCTTGAAATCTTTTAGGTTGGATTAAATATTTTCTGACAGTAGAAAAAACTGGAATTGCCATGTCATATTTTACTAGAGTTTTAAAAAATTAAATTTTAAAGAGTCTGCCCTTTGTACTTAACTAGAATGTGCTGCTGGAAGTGTTTTGTGTGTATATATATATATATTAAATGGACTGTGTTTTAGAGTAAGGACTCTTGCGTTCAGTGTTGTGCTTCTCACTGATTTCTACCTTGAATAAGTTATATATCTTCTCAGTCTTTTTGAAAAATAAAGAAGTTTAAGCTATCCACAAAATTGTCAGTGTTCAGGAGAGAATTTATGGAGGTCCTTAATTATAATAAAATGTCCTGTGTATCTCATAACAATTCTTAAAGTCTATTTTGTCTGATGTTAGTATAGTCATACCTACTTTCTTTTGGTCACTGTTTGCATGGAGGAATGGATACATTCTTAGAAATACCCAAACTGTTGAAAATGACTCAGGAAGAAGTAGAAAATCTGAATAAAACTCTATTTAGTAAAGAGATTGATTTAGTAACCAAAAACTTACAGTGAAGAAAATCTCAAGACCAATGACTTCACTGGTAAATTGGACCAAACTATCAGTTAACACTGATGCTTCATTAAAGAAGGATACTTCCTGACTCATTCAGTGAGGCTAGTATTTCCCTGATACTATAAACAGAGAAGGATATCACAAGAAAAACAAACTATAGACTGATATCCTTTTTGAATGTAGGTACCAACGTTCTCAACAAAATACTAGCAAGCAGAATCCAACAACATGTGAAGAAGATTGTACTCCATGACCAAGTGGGATATATCCCAGAAATATGAGGTTGATTGAACTTACGAAAACCAGTCAATACAATACTTTATCAGTAGAATGAAGGACAATTGATGCAGAAAATGTTTGACAAAATATGAAACACTCAACAAACTGGAATAAAGGAGAACTTCCTCAGCCTTTTAAAGGGCATCTATGAAAAACCCATGGTTAACTCCATACTTAATGGTGAAAGATAGAAAGCTTTACTCTTAAGATATGGAGCAAAACTAGTATGTCTGCTCTCACTGCTTCAATTCAACATTGTGCTGGAGGTACCAGCCAGAACAATTAGAATAGAAAAAGAAATTAAGACATGTATTCATACTGGGAATAAGTAAGTAAAACTGTACATTCAGGTAACATGATCTTATAGTAAGGAATCCTTGCAAAAACTATTAGAGATATTAAATGAGTCCAGTAATGTTATAGGAAACAGCAGTATACAAAAGTCAATTTTATTTCTGTGCACTAGCAGTGAACAATAAGAAAATAAAATTAAGAAAACTATTCCATTTCTAATAGCATTGAAAAGAATAATTTGTTTATGTAGTAAATTTAAAAAATCCAAGATTTTATACACTGAAAACAAAAAACATTGTTGAAAGAAATTACAGAAGACCAAACACTGTGTGGTACTGGCATATAGATAGTCATACAGATCAAGGGAGATAGAATTGAGAGTCCAGAAACAAATACATACATTTATGGTCAATTGATTTTTGACTAGTGTGCCAAGACAGTTACTTAAAAAATGGAAAAACATCTCATGTTTGTGGATGGGAAGACTTAATATTGTTAAGAACACTCCTCCCCAGACTGATCTACAGAGATAGTGCCATTTCTGTCAAAATCACAGCTGGCTTTCTGTAGGAATTTACAAGTTGACCCTAAAATTCCTATGGAAGTGTGAAGGATCCAAAATAGCCAAAATGGTCTTGCGAGTGAAGACCAAAGTCAGAGGACTCACAGTTCCCAATTTGAAAACTTACTACAAACTACAGAAATTAAGAATGTATGGTATTGGCCTAAGAATAGACATATTGATCAATGGAATACAATTTAGTCCTGAAAGAAACCCATAAATTTATGGTCAATTGACTTTTGACAGAAGTGTCAAAACAATTCAGTGGGGGGAAGAAATTTTTTTCCAACAAATAGTGCTGGGACAACTGGATAGTCACATGGAAAAAAATGAAATTGGTTCCCTACATAGGTGTAAATCTTGGATTAGGCAGGTGTCTTGGATTAGGCAGGGTTTGTTAGATATGCCACCTAAAGTAAAAGCAACAGAAGGAAAAAATAGATAAATTGGACTTCATGAAAATTAAGTCAGGACATTTTTAAGAATTTGTACTTCAAGGACAATATCAAAATAATTGAACAGACAACCCACAGAATGGGAGAAAATGTTTGTAATTTGTGTATTTTTTAGAGTGTAAAGCATGTATAAAGAATTCTTAAACCAAGAAACAAAAAGACAATCCAGTTAAAAAAAGGCAAAGTCTTTTTCAGATATCTACAAGTGGCCAGTAAACACATGAAAAGGTAGTCAATATCATTAGTTAGGGAAATGCAAATCAAAACCACAATGAGATACCACTTACACTCACTAGAAAGGCTAAAATAAAAAAGACATACAATAAGTGTTGGTGAACATATGGAGAAGTTGGAACCATCATACGTTGTTGTTAGGAATGTAAAATGTTATAGCTACTTTAGAGAAGTTTGGTAGTCCCTCAGGAAACTAAACAGAGTTACCATATGACCCAGCAATTTTACTTACATATAAACCCAAGAGAACTGAAAATATGTGTTCAAAAAAACTTAACACATACATGTTCATAGCAGTATTAACAGCAAAAGAGTGGAAACAACTCAGATGTCTATCAAGTGATGAAGGGATAAATAAATGTGGTATATCCATACAATGGAGTATTTTTCAGTTATAAAATCCTTAAATTACTGATACATGCCAAAACATGGATGAACCTAGAAAATAGAATGCTAACTAAAAGCTAGACACAAAAGGCCATGTAATGTTTTTTATTCCATTTATGTGAAGTGTTCAGAATAGGCAAATCCATGGAGAAAGAACATAGATGAGTGATTGCAGGGGTTGGGAGTAGGGGACTGTGGGGAGTAATTTCTATAGTTACAGGGTTTCTCTTCGGGATTATGAAATACTCTAGAATTAGACAGTGCTGATGTGACTATGCTAAAAACCACTGAATAATACTCTTTAAAAGTTCAGGTTATATGGTATGTGAATTTTATCTCAATTTTAAGGAGGAAAAAAACATATGTTTATAGATCCTTCTAACACTGATAAAATGATTTTTTCAGTGACAGCTATACAATATACATATACTTTACAAAGTATATGTTGAAAAATGTTACTCATCACATGAACTATCCAGGTAATAAAATTTCTTTCTTAGAGTAGAATGTTCATGTCTTCTTGCCCATTAACTTTTTTTTTTTTTTGGGAACACTTCCTAGTAGAAGTGAAATTTTTTTTTAAATTCTGATATCATTAATCTACAATTACAGAAAGAACATTATGTTTACTAGGTTCCCCCCTTCACCAAGTCCCCCCCACATACCCTTTCACAGTCACTGTCCATCTGTGTAGTAAGATGCTGTAAAATCACTACTTGTCTTCTCTGTGTTGCGCAGTCCTCCCCGTGTCCCCCACATACTCTACATGCTAATCATAATGCCCTCTTTCTTTTACCCCACCCTTATCCCTCCCTTCCCACCCATCATCCCCAGTCCCTTTCCCTTTGGTAACTGTTAGTCCATTCTTGAGTTCTGTGATTCTGCTGCTGTTTTGTTCCTTCAGTTTTCCTTTGTTCTTATACTCCACATTTGAGTGAAATCATTCGGTACTTGTCCTTCTCTGCTTGGCTTATTTCACTGAGCATGATACCCTCTAGCTCCACCCATGTTGTTGCGAATGGTAGGATCTGTTTTTTTCTTACGGCTGTGTAATATTCCATTGTGTATATGGACCACATCGTCTTTATCCATTCATCTACTGATGGACATTTAGGTTGCTTCCATATCTTGGCTATTGTAAAGAGTGCAGTGATAAACATAGGGGTGCATCTGTCTTTTTCAAACTGGAGTGCTGTATTCTTAGGGTAAATTCCTAGAAGTGGAATTCCTGGGTGAAATGGTATTTCTATTTTGAGCATTCTGAGGAACCTCCATACTGCTTTCCACAATGGTTGAAGTAGTTTACATTCCCACCAGCAGTGTAGGAGGGCTCTGCGTTCTCCACAACCTCACCAACATTTATGGGTGTTTGTCTTTTGGATGGTGGTGATCCTTACTGGTGTGAGGTGATATCTCATTATGGTTTTAATTTACATTTCTCTGATGATTAGCGATGTGGAGCATCTTTTCATGTGCCTGTTGGCCATCTGGATTTCTTCTTTAGAGAACTGTCTGTTCAGCTCCTCTGCCCATTTTTTAATTGGATTATTTGCTTTTTGTTTGTTGAGGCATGTGAGCTCTTTATATATTTTGGATGTCAATCCTTTATCGGATCTGTCATTTATGAATATGTTCTCCCATACTGTAGGATGCCTTTTTGTTCTATTGGTGGCATCCTTTGCTGTACAGAAGCTTTTAAGCTTGATATAGTCCCACTTGTTCATTTTTGCCTTTGTTTCCCTTGCCTAGGGAGATATGTTCATGAAGAAGTCACTCATGTTTATGTCCATTAGATTTTTGCCTATGTTTTTTTCTAAGAGTTTTATGGTTTCATGACTTACATTCAGGTCTTTGATCCATTTGGAGTTTACTTTTGTATATGGAGTTAGACAGTGATCCAGTTTCATTCTCTTACATGTAGCTGTCCAGTTTTGCCAGCACTATCTGTTGAAGAGACTGTCCTTTCCCCATTGTATGTCCATGGCTCCTTTATCAAATATTAATTGGCCATATATGTTTGGGTTAATGTCTGGAGTCTCTAATCTGTTCCACTGGTCTGTGGCTCTGTTCTTGTGCCAGTACCAAATTGTCTTGAATACTGTGGCTTTGTAGTAGAGCTTGAAGTTGGGGAGCAGGATCCCCCCCACTTTATACTTCCTTCTCAGGATTGCGTTGGCTATTCGGGGTCTTTGACGGTTCCATATGAATTTTTGAACTATTTGTTCCAGTTCATGGAAGAATGCTGTTGATAATTGGATAGGGATTGCATCGAATCTGTATATTACTTTGGGCAGGATGGCCATTTTGACGATATTAATTCTTCCTAGCCAGGAGCATGGGATGAGTTTCCATTTGTTAGTATCCTCTTTAATTTCTCTTAAGAGTGTCTTGTAGTTTTCAGGGTATAGGTCTTTCACTTCCTTGGTTAGGTTTATTCCTAGGTATTTTATTCTTTTTGATGCTATTGTGAATGGAATTGTTTTCCTGATTTCTCTTTCTATTAGTTCATTGTTAGTGTATAGGAAAGCTACAGATTTCTGTGTGTTAATTTTGTATCCTGCAACTTTGCTGAATTATGATATTAATTCTAGTAGTTTTGGAGTGGAGTCTTTAGGGTTTTTTATGTACAATATCATGTCATCTGCAAATAGTGACAGTTTAACTTCTTCTTTACCAATCTGGATTCCTTGTATTTCTTTGTTTTGTCTAATTGCGATGGCTAGGACCTCCAGTACTATGTTGAATAACAGTGGTCATTCCTGTCTTGTTCCCAATCTCAGAGGAAAAGCTTTCAGCCTCTCACTGTTCAGTATGATATTGGCTGTGGGTTTATCATATATGGCCTTTATTATGTTGAGGTACTTGCCCTCTATACCCATTTTGTTGAGAGTTTTTATCATGAACGGATGTTGAATTTTGTCGAATACTTTTTCAGCATCTATGGAGATGATCATGTGGTTTTTGTCCTTCTTTTTGTTGATGTGGTGGATGATGTTGATGGATTTTCGAATGTTGTACCATCTTTGCATCCCTGGGATGAATCCCACTTGGTCATGCTGTATGATCCTCTTGATGTATTTTTGAATTCGGTTTGCTAATATTTTGTTGAGTATTTTTGCATCTACATTCATCAGGGATATTGGTCTGTAGTTTTCTTTTTTGTTGGGGTCTTTGCCTGGTTTTGGTATTAGGGTGATGTTGGCTTCATAGAATGAGTTTGGGAGTATTCCCTCCTCTTCCATTTTTTGAAAAAGTTTAAGGAGAATGGGTATTATGTCTTCTCTGTATGTTTGATGAAATTCAGAGGTAAATCCATCTGGCCTGGGGGTAGTTTTGTTCTTGGGTAGTTTTTTGATTACCAATTCAATTTCGTTGCTGTTCATTGATCTGTTTAGATTTTCTGTTGCTTTCTGGGTCAGTCTTGGAAGGTTGTATTTTTCTAGGAAGTTGTCCATATCTCCTAGGTTTCCAAGCTTGTTAGCATATAGGTTTTCTTAGTACTCACTAATAATTCTTTGTATTTCTGTGGGGTCCGTTGTGATTTTTTCCTTTCTTGTTTCTGATACTGTTGATTTGTGTTGACTCTCTTTTTCTTTTAATAAGTCTGGCTAGAGGCTTACCTATTTTGTTTATTTTCTCGAAGAACCAGCTCTTGGTTTCATTGATTTTTTCTATTGTTTTATTCTTCTCAATTTTATTTATTTCTTCTCTGATCTTTATTATGTCCCTCCGTCTGCTGACCTTAGGCCTCATTTGTTCTTCTTTTTCCAATTTCAATAATTGTGACATTAGACTATTCATTTGGGATTGTTCTTCCTTTTTTAAATATGCCTGGATTGCTATATACTTTCCTCTTAAGACTGCTTTTGCTGCATCCCACAGAAGTTGGGGCTTTGTGTTATTGTTGTCATTTGTTTCCATATATCGCTGGATCTCCATTTTAATTTGGTCATTGATCCATTGATTATTTAGGAGCATGTTGTTAAGCCTCCATGTGTTTGTGAGCCTTTTTGCTTTCTTTGTACAATTTATTTCTAGTTTTATACCTTTGTGGTCTGAAAATTTGGTTGGTAGGATTTCAATCTTTTTGAATTTACTGAGGTTCTTTTTGTGGCCTAATATGTGGTCTATTCTGGAGAATGTTCCATGTGCACTTGAGAAGAATGTGTATCCTGTTGCTTTTAGATGTAGAGTTCTATAGATGTCTATTAGGTCCATCTGTTCTAGTGTGTTGTTCAGTGCCTCTGTGTCCTTACTTATTTTCTGTCTTGTGGATCTGTCCTTTGGGGTGAGTGGTGTGTTGAAGTCTCCTACAATGATTGCATTGCAGTCTATTTCCTCCTTTAATTCTGTTAGTATTTGTTTCATATATATTGGTGCTCCTATATTGGGTGCATATATGTTTATAATGGTTATATCCTCTTGTTGGACTGAGCCCTTTATCATTATGTAATGTCCTTCTTTACCTCTTGTTACTTTCTTTGTTTGGAAGTCTATTTTGTCTGATACTAGTATTGCAACACCTGCTTTTTTCTCCCTATTGTTTGCATGAAATATGTTTTTCCATCCCTTGACTTTTAGTCTGTGCATGTCTTTGGGTTTGAGGTGAGTCTCTTGTAAGCAGCATATAGACGGGTCTTGCTTTTTTATCCATTCTGTTACTCTGTGTCTTTTGATTGGTGCATTCAGTCCATTTACATTTAGGGTGATTATTGAAAGATATGTACTTATTGCCATTGCAGGCTTTATATTCATGGTTACCAAAGGTTCAAGGTTAGCTTGTTTACTACCTTACTGTCTGAACTCACTCGCTTATTGAGCTGTTATAAACACAGTCTCATGATTATTTGTTTCCCTTCTTTTTCCTCCTCCTCCATTCTTCATATGTTGGGTGTTTTGTTCTCTGCTCTTTTTAGGAGTGCTCCCATCTAGAGCAGTCCCTCTAAGATACCCTGTAGAGGTGGTTTGTGGGAGGCAAATTCCCTAAACTTTTGTTTGTCTGGGAATTGTTTAATCTCTCCTTCATATTTAAATGATAATCGTGCTGGGTACAGTATTCTTGGTTCGAGGTCCTTCTGTTTCATTGCATTAAATATGTCATGCCATTCTCTTCTGGCCTGTAAGGTTTCTATTGAGAAGTCTGATGATAGCCTGATGGGTTTTCCTTTGTAGGTGACCTTTTTACTCTCTCTTGCTGCCTTTAATACTCTGTCCCTGTCCTTGATCTTTGCCATTTTAATTATTATGTGTCTTGGTGTTGACCTCTTTGGATCCCATCTCTCGGGAGTTCTGTGTGCATCTGTAGTTTGAGCAACTATTTCCTCCCCCAGTTTGGGGAAGTTCTCAGCAATTATTTCTTCAAAGACACTTTCTATCCCTTTTTCTCTCTCTTCTTCCTCTGGTACCCCTTTAATGTGGATATTGCTCCTTTTGGATTGGTCACACAGTTCTCTTAATAAGATCGTGGAGATCCTTTTATCTTTCTCTGCATCAGCTTCTTCGCGTTCCTGTTCTCTGGTTTCTATTCCATCAATGGCCTCTTGCATCTTATCCATTCTGCTTATAAATCCTTCCAGAGTTTGTTTCACTTCTGTAATCTCCCTCTGGACATCTGTAACCTCCCTCCGGACTTCATCCCTTAGCTCTTGCATATTTCTCTGCAGCTCTGTCAGCATGTTTATGATTTTTATTTTGAATTCTTTTTCAGGGAGACTGGTTAGGTCTGCCTCTGCATATCCTTTCTCAAGTGTAACTATCTTGGTCTGGACCAGATTTTTTTGCCTTTTCATGGTGATTGCAGTGGCTGTAGGCAGGTTGCAGGTGTGTCAGCTGGGAGAAGAAAGTCCTTTCCTGCTTGCTGGATGCCTTGCCTTTCTCCGCTGCCTGTGACAGCTACCTGCACTCCTGGAGCAGGTACCGGGTTAATCTCCTAAGCTGCTGTGGGCGGGGTGTCCATCAGAGCAGCGCGGAGCCCTGCGTGAAGTGGCAGGTACGCCAGGTGCGCTCCTCCGTGCCAGCAGTGACCCTGCCAGGCAGCTGTGTGGCAACAGTGGCCTTTGGGTCTGACCTGGGCGGCTGTGCGTTGGGCTGTGATTCCAGTCGGCTCCTGGGAGTGTGCCTGCTCCCTCTGGCTCCTCTGCTGGTGCGTGTGGGGCTTTTCTGTGCAGGCTTCTACTGGGCTCTGGCTTCACTGCCACTGGTGCGCGCGAGCTGTGCCCAGGCTGTTCGGTCGCACCGCTGCGGGCTAGCCCTGCAGCGCACGGATGTGCTCTCTATTCCTTCTAGCATTTCCGCCCCCGGCGCGTGCTCCCACTCTCCTGCTACTGGGCCCGTGTGTCGGGGTCTGTGCTCGTTGGAGGAACAACTGGCAGGCCGCCTAGTCCTGTGAGGTTCTTCAGAGGTGCACTGCCTCTGTTTAGGGCACCTAAGTTTCCCCGGTACTCCCAGCTGCCGGGACAACTTCGTCCAGCTATGGAGTCCCTGTCTCTTTAAGACTTGCAGAAAGCACTCGCTTTTCTTTTGTCTCAGGGGTGCCAGTTGCCAGGATCTGCCCACAGGTTTTGCTTTTCCGTTTCTCTAATATCCAGCACCCCATGCACCTTGTGTCTGCGTTCCGGGTGCGGATTTCTAGATCTGGTTGTTTAGCAATCCTGGGCTTTCACTCCCTCCCCGTTCTGACTCCTTTCTTCCCGCTGGGTTTTGGGGTGGGGAAGCGTTCGGGTCCCGCCTGGCCGAGGCTTGTATCTTACCCCCTTCGTGTGATGCTGAGTTCTCGCAGATGTAGATGTATCCTGGCTGTTGTACTGCATCCACTGGTGTCTCTTAGAAATAGTTGTATTTATTGTATTTTCATAAATATATATGTTTTGGGTAGGAGATTTCCTCTGAACTACTCACGCCGCCATCTTCCTGTGATCCTAGAAGTCCCATTATCTTTTATGTTTAAAAATAATATTACTTTTAATGATAATTTGGCCATGTGATAAAAGAATTCTAAGAATATAATATGTGCTATATCATTTAGGGTATCTTTAGCTTTAAGTAACAAAAACCTAAATAAAAAGTGACACAATATTTATGCCTTTGCATAATTAGGCTAGAAGTTGAGCCACCTCCATGCTTGGTTAATCTGGTTAATTCACTGATACATCACCCTGGGCTCAGTTCCTGTCTTTCCATTTTATCCTTAGTGTGTCATAGATAATTTTGCTTTCAGGCTGTTTCCTCTTCTGATTAACTTCCCATCCAGATATGAAAATTGCCAAAGGAAGAAACAGAAACTGTCTATGATTTGTACCATTATTTAAAGAGTGAGGAAACCTTTTCCAGAAGCTCCATAGCAAAACTCCGTTCACATTTTATTTGCCAGAATAGTATTACAAGACAATTTCTAAGCCAACCCCTGGAAAGGGAAATGACATCTTTATTTTTCATTTTTTAAAGTAGACTTTATATTTTCTAGATGATTTTTAGGTTTGCAAAAAATTACACAGAAAGTACAGATTTCCCATTTCGTCTTGCCAAATGCAGTTTCCCATATTATTTTTTATAACTGAGGAACTGATAATGATATCCTTGTCATTGTTGCTCTATATCCTTGCTCTATATCCTTGTCAGCATATGGTATTGTCAGTGTTTTGGATTTAGCTATTTTCATAGGTGCATAGTAGCATGTCATTGTTTTAATAGGCAGTTCGCTAATGGCATATGATGTTGCTCATCTTTAATGCTTATTTACCATCTTTATGTCTTTTTTGGTGAGGTGTCTTGTTCTCTGTTCAAATCTTACCCATTTTTTAATTGGCTTGTTTGCTTTCTTACTGTTAAGTTTTAAGAGTTCTTTTTGTATTTTGGATACAAGTTTTTTACTAGATATGTACTTTCCAAATATTTTCCCCTAATCTGTGGGTTGTCTTTTCATTTAAGTGTTTTAATTTGATACCTTTTCTTTTAAGTATTCATCACAGAACAGATGTTTTTGGTTTAATGAAGTCCAGCTTAACCACTTTTTTTCATGGTGTTTTATCTAAAAAGTCATCACCAAACTTAAGGTCACCTAGACTTTCCCCTGTGATTTATATTTTTGCATCTCACATTTTGGTCTGTGGTATGTTTTGAATTAACTGTGTTATGGTGTTATGGTCTGTTTGTATTTTTTTCCATATCGATGTTTCTTTGTTCCATCCCCAAATATTTGTTGAAAAGACTATGCTTTCTTTATTCAGTTGCCTTGCTTCTTTGTCAAAGTTAAGTTGACTATATTTGTGTGGGTCTGTTTCTGTGCTTTCTGTTATGTTCCATTCATCTGTTTGTCTATTTCACCAGTACCACATTGTCTTGATCGGTGTAGCTTTATAGTGTTTTGAAGTTGGGCAATGTCTGTCTTTCAATTTTGTTTTTCTTCAGTACTGTGTAGGCTACCCTGTTTTTTTGTCTTTCCATATAGACCTTAGAATCACTTTGCTGATAACGCGCAAAATAACCTGCTGGAATTTTGATTGGAATTGTGTTGAATCTAGATCAAGCTGGGAAGGAATGGCATTCAAACAATATTGCATTTTCCTATCAGTGAATATGGAGTATCTTTGTATTAATTTAGATCTTCTTTGATTTCTTTCATTGGCGTTTTGTAGTTTTCCTCATGTAGATCTTGTATGTATTTTAGATTTATACCTATTTCATTTTTTTTATGCTAATATAAATGGTGGTGCATTTTTAATTTCAAATTCTGTTTGTTCATTGCCAGTATTTAGGAAAGCAATTGGCTGTTGTATATATTAACTTGGTACCCTGCAGCCTTTTTATAATCATGTATTATTTCCATATTTTATTTTTTTATTAATAAAACCAACTAGTAGAGTTAGCATCTTTGCTTTAGATATTCTGTTTGAAGCAATGTT
Organism: Manis javanica; assembly: GCF_040802235.1. NCBI lineage: Eukaryota > Metazoa > Chordata > Mammalia > Pholidota > Manidae > Manis > Manis javanica. Next base: position 134,728,676 of record NC_133160.1, read on the forward strand.
TTCATTTCATTTTATTTTTTTCTTGCAGAGAATGTCTTGGGAAGCATGAGGTGAGTTATAGGCACAAGTTTTAAGTAAAGCGTATACTTAACATATAAGGATTGTTAGAAGTAACAAAGAATTGTTTTTTTGTGTGTGTTCTGTGAAGAGTACAAGACTTTGTCTACTAGTTTTAAAAATATATAGTGCTTTTGAGAATTAACCTATGAATATGTATTCACTGTAGAATCATCTTGAATTTTCCCTTTGGAATATAATGTTGTGCTCCTTGGCATTTGTTTTTTGTATTTTTTGGATAGGTTGCTTTGGTTTTGATAATAACTTATTAACAAAAATGTGTTAGATCTTTGTGAAACTTGCTCTCAAAGGGTAATAGAGTAATTTCGGAAACATGGATCCAGAAGGTTTTGTTGTGTGAGTTGCTAATTTTCCTTTTTTTTTAAAGGTGAGTCCACTACCATGCCATGCGGTAGGACCCTACTCTTGTAAGAGGGTTTGTGGACGAATGTTAGATTGTCAGAATCATACATGTATGAAAGAATGCCACAAAGTGACTGAAACTGATGCCTCCACTGACAAAAACAAGGTAATATTCTTAGGTTTGAATGTATATATGGTTACAGTATAATTAAAATATTCTTTTCAGTAATTATACCATAAGTATTTTTTCATCTTGCTATAACTTCTTTACCTCCATCATCCCTTCTCCTTCCTTGCCTTTTTTAAGACAACTTTAACAGCTTGGTGTTTATCTCTCTATATCTTTGTTCTAACTTATAATAATGTGCCTTTTAAATGTGTACTCTTTCCATACTGAACCTGTGTTAATACATAGGATTTGATTTTGTGATCAAAGAACAGGAATTATGTTTTTATATAACAGCAGTGTCACCTCCACTTCTGTCCATTTACATTTCTGAGTTTAGTTTCTGGAGCATTTTTTCTCAGTTATTTTTCAACCTAATTTGTATGACATGATGTTTACAATTTTAGTCAATTCCTAGTTTTCTGTTGAAAGTAAATAGCATCACAGATGTGGCATGTGTGTCTGTATGAAATTCACTAATAGCATTTCACAAGCTTATGAGAAATCAACCAAAGATCTCTAAAAATTAATCATTTTGCAAGGAAAAACCAATGTAGCTAATCAAATTTTAAATACTAAATTTTATTATAAAAGTAATGTTTTTACCTGGATCTCCATTCTGTGTGGAATCATAATAATATTAGCAAGTATGCTTAGTGAGAAGTTAGCCAAAAATTTAAAGCTTCATTTTATTACTAACATTGAATTTACAAATATTTAAATTGTTAATATGAATTATGTTATTGCAAATTTCACTTGCATTGTTAATTGATTTGTTAATTATAGTGCATGACAACATGAATGTCCATAGTATCATTCTTGCTCAATGCAGACGTAGATGTAAATTTTGGCTTATAATGTCTTCCCTGATCCATGCTTTGATCCTCAATAGAAATGTACTCATGATGAAATGAAGAAGATACTATAATTATAAAATCAAACTAACATAATTATAATGATTCAAAATCACTGTTTAGAGTAGAACTGCTATAAGACTTTTTTCTCTGGATTTCCAGAACATCAAGTGAGACGGGAAAACTCTTTAAAACTAATTTTCAGAGCTGATACTGACTAAAGATTGGGGAATTGGATTTTCACTATATCATTTTCTGGGTAGTGGCTGTGGCAAAGTATGGGTTATATGTTATGTGCAAAAGTTTTTCTCAATTTAGCTAAAATTCCATACCTATCTTCTACTCAAGGCTACCACAGTGCAAGTGATTTATATTATTTTGTGGAACTTTGCAATCATTCTAATTAGGAGAAGGGCTTCTAGTATGTCTTTCTTGGCCCAAATGCCTTTGGAATTTTAACATAGTTTCTACCTTGAGTTGTAGCACAAAACCAGCAAAGCAGGTATTCAATAAAGCATTTATTGGATTGACTGGAATCAGAGCTCTTGCTTCCTACCTCTGCTTTAGTCTCCTCCTCTGGCCTAATACAGATCTCAGTCCAACCAAGGCTTTTCTTATGTGAATGGCTCTATTGCTATCATTATCAATAAATACATCCCTATTATCTCCTTCATTGGCTGTACTGAGTGGGATTATACCAACTGGCAAATACTGTGAGGAGGATGGCAATTGAAATTGTGTGTACACCAAACAAATGTGGGCTCAAGTATTTTTTGAGCGACCGAAAGAAGAGATAGAGTAATGGGATAGTCTTTTCTCTTTGGGAAGAGAAAAAGAGAAGAAAAATATGTACAAAATCATACATACTTTTTTATGTAAGTATGTATGTTATAGACCTGCTATTCAGTGTTGTCTGCCGACCAGCAACATTGGCATCACCTGAAATCTTGTTAGAAATATAAAATCTCGGGCCCCCCATGCCCACCTTAGCCTTCTAACAAGATTCCCAGGTGATCAATACTGCACAAAAATGTCTGAAAGTTTCTTTTAAAGGCAGTGTGTTTGTGCTGTGTCACTGTCATGTTTTGTTGATTTAAAGGAAAAGAATTTCATTATCACCAAACTTGCTAAGGGATTAGAATTTAGTTGTTTTATCCACTAAAAGGAAAGGATAGGTCTATAACATGATAGAGGTGCTAATTATCATTACAATGCCAGTCAAATTATAATATATAAATGTGTCAAATTAACATGTTGAACACCTTAAATTTATACAATTTCAAATGTATTTCAATAACATGGGAGAAAAAACAACTGTACTTATCAAGATTAGTTTTCCAATTTGTGATAATAACCCAAATGTTTATTCTGCTTTCCTTCTTATTATATATACCATTACTTATAATTAGGATCTCTCTCCCTCCTGGATTTCCAGAACATCAGATAAATTAGAAAAAAACTCATTTTAAAAGCTGATATGACTGATGGGGGAATTGTTGTGGATTTTCCCAATATTGCTCTCTGGGCTAAAACTTGTGTTCCTCCTTCCCCACCTTTTTAAAAATGAGAACTGTAGGATACTTGACAGCCAGACTTGCTGTGTTTCCTAATTAATTTAAATTTCCTAATTTCCCCTAGAGGATAGAAGTTGATATGGGAATTGGTCCAGGAAGATAGCTTTGCAAGTGGATTCAGTGACTTTTTTTTTTTTTAAGCTGGAAGGTTCCTCATACCATCAGTATAATTCTTATTTTGCAGATAGGGAAACTGAAACTTGTCAAGTGACTTGTCCTTGATCTTACAAGAGAGTAGCAGTTCAGAAAGTATTATCTTGACCCCCAGCCCAATATGCTCTTCTACTCAAGTTATTTACATGGAAGATCATTGAAAGTGTACTACATAGACAGGAAAAAACAAGTGAAATAAACTGTGTGTTATTGCATGTTTTTGATTCATTGCCTATCTTCCCAGTCTTACAATTTCAGAAAATTTTATTTACCCAGTTGTGCAGATCACAGATGTAGGAACATTGCTGACTTTTTTGCTTATCTTCATTATCCTGTCCCCCAGCAAATCTTGTTAGGTTTATCTTCAGAATAAACCCTGAAGCTGACCATTTCTCATAACCCCTCCTATCTTCATCCAAGCCATCATCAGTTCTTAACCTGATTTCTTCAATGTTTTTTCAACTAACCTTTCCACTCCCACTTCTATCTTACTACATCAGCCAGATTCACCTTTTAAAAATGTGCAGCAGGTTCTACCTCCCTGTTCGGAACCCTTAAGTAGTTTTCAGTTACTCTCAGAATAAAATCTAAAGGACTTACGATAGCCTATGAGGGTTCATAATGTTCTGACCTCTGTCTGCCTTTCCCACCTCTTCACCCATTATTCACTTGCTCATTTCTACTTCTATTCTTGCTATTTTTTGAACATTCCAAATTTGTTCTTACCTCAGTCTTTGCACTTATAATCTTCTTTGGAATTCTCCATTCTTAATGGCTCACTCCCTTTTTTAACTTAATTTTTGTTCAAATAGAAACTATCAGGCTTCCTTCTTGTTACTGTTAACTTTACCTTATTCTACTTTATCTTATTTCAGAATATTTATGAAAGCATTCTATTTTTTTCTTTACCTCCTCCCTTGAAATGTAAGATCCTTGTATCACATGGATCTATACCATCTTGTATATTTCCAGTGTGTGGAAAGTACCTGGTGCATAATGAATAAGTATTTGTGGAATAAATTCATATACTTTTTTAAATTAAAAAAATAAATTATTTTTAGAAGAATATTTTCATAATTGAAAAAGTTTTTCTTTTTAATCCTGTATGTCAAAATAGCATAGAATTTTACTGACAATAACTCCTTTGCAATCATGGCTGTATTTAGAAGTGATAATAAAAAATGTTTAACCTTTAAGGCTTAGTATCCATGTCTATAGCTTTCTTATTTTATCTCATGTTATGATGTGAAAATAAACAATAATCCTGCAATAAAAAATCTTCAAAATTCCTTCTTTAGGAGATACTACTGAAATTATTTAATTATGAGAGCAGAGAGGTACCTTGTTAAGTTACATTGACCTACAGTTATTTGTAAATGTAATTTAATTTTGGTTCATTGAGGTGCATTAAAAAATAAACTGCTTATTATTCTCCCTTTTCCCCTCTATATATGTTTCTCTCTGGCAAGATGAGATTAGTATCTCCAGAACATTGAATGCTTTGAGGATTTTTATTAATGTGTTTAGCAGTGTGTGGTTTCTTTAGTTTGATGATGATCATGCTTATTGGATAGAAATGAATAGATAATGTTTTACTCTTTTTTTTCTAACACTGACTCTTCTTTAGGAAGTAATTTATATTTTTAGTAGGAATACTTCATGTAATCAAATACTTTCTTTTAGTGGAATATATAAATTTTATAACTGTATAAAATTTAGACTTGTATAGAAATGTTAGACTTTTGTACTTAGGTGATATATTTCCTTTCTACTTCTCAGGCTGGCCCAGAATGCCTTCAATGTGAAGAAGGGTGCTCTAAATCACAGCCACTGGGTTGTCCCCACCCTTGTGTTTTGCTATGTCACCCTGGAGAATGTCCTCCTTGTGTTCAGATGCTTAGAATAAAATGTCACTGCAAGATCACAAGTCTGTATGTGGAATGTAGGTAAGTGCACTGAAGGAAGTATTCTTGTTTTGCTAAAATTATTTTAACTAATATCTTTTTATAATGTAGAACCCTTTATGGTATACTTTAAGGAATATTTTTCAGTGTGGTCTTTAGACTCCAGAGGCCTAGATTTTCCAGTAGAGAACCTGGAAGGAAGAAATGTGGAATACTTCACCTTCTAGATACTTAACCCTAACTTCAATCAGGGCAGTTCTGTTTTTTTCCACTTGGAGATTCTGTATAAGATTTTGTTAGGAAAAAAGTTGTGTCACTGCTTTTTAAAAAAATAAGAGAAACATTCTTGTGGATTGCTCAAATAACAGTGTCAAACTAAAATTTGTTGGCTCAGAAGTTGACTTGCATGTAATTACTTAGGCATTTAAATTTAAAAGGTAGGCTTTTGTTTATTACAAATGTTGCTGTTACAGTATTTATAAGAGGATATGTCCTCTATGTTTTCCTTACTTAAAAAAATGTAAATTTATGTTTGTGAATTACATGGAGGGAAAAAATTCCCATTTTTGTATTTAATCATGATCTAACCTAATTTTTGTAACTCACTCAGCTCCATTTCATCCAAGTCTATAAAGAGGGCTTTTTATAAGTACATTTACTCAAGTTAAATTTGGGAATATAACTTTATTTCAGGTTTTTTTTTTCTCCATGTTTTTAATTGTGGTAAAATATACATAACGTAAAATTTACCATCTTAAACCATTTTTAAGGGCACAGTTCCATGGTATTACATATATTCATAATTTTGTGCAGCTTACACCACCATCCATCTCTATAACTTTTTCCATCTTGTAAAACTGAATCTCTACATCCATGAAACAACAGCCCCTATTACCTTTCCTCCCAGCCTCTGGCAGCTACTATTCTTTCCGTCTCTGTGACTGACTGCTATGAGCGTCTCAACTAAATGGACTCTGACAGCATTTTTTCCTTTGGTGACTAGCTTAGTTCACTTGGCACAATAGTCTCAAGGTTCATCCATGTTGGAGCATATATGTCAGAATTCCCTTCTTTATAAGACTGAATAATACCCCTGCCATGTGTACACCACATTTTGCTTATCTAGTCATAGGTCAACAGACACTGAGTTGCTTCCAGGTTTCAGCTATTGCGAATAATGCTGCCATGAACATGGGCATACATACATCTCTTCAAGACTGTGCTTTCAATTCTTTTGGGCATATGCCCACAAGTGGAATTGCTGGGTCATATGGCAATTCTATTTCTAATTTTTTTTTTTTTTGAGAGGGCATCTCTCATATTTATTGATCAAATGGTTGTTAACAAGAATAAAATTCTGTATAGGGGGGTCAATGCTCAATGCACAGTCATTAATCCATCTCAAGCCTAGTTCTCTTCAGTCTCCAATCTTCTGAAGCATAACGAACAAGTTCTTACATGGTGAACAAGTTCTTACATAGTGAATAAGTTCTTACATGGTGAACAGTACAAGGGCATTCATCACAGAAACTTTCGGTTTTGATCACGCATTATGAACTATAAACAATCAGGTCAAATATGAATATCCGTTTGATTTTTATACTTGATTTATATGTGGATCCCACATTTCTCCCTTTATTATTATTATTATTTTTATTTTTAATAAAATGCTGAAGTGGTAGGTAGATGCAAGATAAAGTTAGAAAACATAGTTTAGTGTTGTAAGAGAGCAATTGTAGATGATCAGGTGTGTGCCTGTAGACTATGTGCTAATCCGAGCTAGACAAGGGCAATAAAACATCCACGGATGCAGAAGCTTTCTCTCAAAACAGGGGGGGGGGTGAGGTTCTAAGCTTCACCACTGTTGTTCCCCGATTTCTCACCTGATGGCCCCCCTGCAACTGTGCCTGTCTTAGGTTGTTCCTCCCTTGAGGAATCTTACCCGTCTCTGGCTAACCAGTCATCTTCCGGGGCCATACAGGGAAATGTAAAGTTGGTAAGTGAGAGAGAAGCCATATTGTTTGAAAAGGTTAGCGTTTTACTTCTTTGCGAATTTATGCCCTGTAGCTTCTATGTCCAGCACTTGTCCCGAGGTATCTTTACCACCTGGAGGAATTATGATACTCGGTAAATTCAATATGAGTCACGAATTCTATTTAAGGATTGTAATTAGGAAGGAAGAAGAAAAGCTATAGAGGTAGCATATGGAAGAAAACATGGGAGGATTGATTATTTCTTTGACATATCTTCTTGTAGAGTACCTTAAGCATGTATAGGTTTTAAACTACCAACTAACTTGCGCACACATATTAACATAATAGGAATACGGTGACATAAACAAAGCAAATCTATAATTACCAGCCATCTCCAGTGAAGCCAAGAAAACCAGTTAGGCACCCTAGGCATTTGTGAAAATTTGTCTATAATATGATGGATATTGTCCAACTGTACTTGAACAGTCTGAGAGAAATCAGACAAATTAAAGCAACCTATTTCTGGGATCTGTTCACATCCCATATGTTCTTTTAACCGTAGATAGTCTATAGTCTTAAGATTTTGGAGCGCTACAACTTGCACCCCTCCCAACTCCTGGTTGAGTTCTAACAGTACAGATCCAGTCAAATTCGTTGTCTCACTGTATGGACATGCCAGCCTAGACATCTCCCTCCTCATTCCTATGGCAAGTCCAGGAAACGGTGGGGTGGATGCAGCCACAACCACAGCATCACCCGGATCCCTGTGGAGGCTTTTTGATGATCATCTCCCGGCACGAGTCCTCCAGAGAGTGCTGATGCCAGAAGCTCCTCCTCATATCGTATCTTAGTTCATTTTCTGGGTAGCCAAGCTAGGCCTTGATTTTCTGCATAGAAACAAACAGACCCTTTGCCCACACTTTGACATGCCCTCTATACCACTGTGTAGAACTCATTGGAGGTCAGCACACAGGAGCTACTTTTTTTTTTTTTTTATTAAGAGAAAGGCATATTATCAGAAAAGAGTACCTCCATAGCTGATCATCTGACATCCTTTAAGTGATCAACATTAAGGATATTTAAAGCATGTGTTAATCTTTGATTTACCAATAGTTTTATACTATCAAGGAGTAATCCACCTTTTCTTACTTTTTTTTTTTTAATCTTTAATCTACACTTACATGAAGAATACTATGTTCACTATGCTTTCCCCTATATCAGGTCCCCCCTAAAAACCACATTACGGTCACTGTCCATCAGCATAGCAAAATGTTGTAGAATCACTACTTGTCCTCTCTGTGTTGTATAGCCCTCCCTCCCCTTTCTCCCTCCCCCCCATACATGCTAATCTTAATACCCCCTTTATTCTTCCCCCCGCTTATCCCTCCCTGCCCACCCTTCCTCCCCAGTTCCTTTCCCTTTGGTATCTGTTAGTCCATTTTTGGGTTCTGTAATTCCGCTGCTGTTTTGTTTCTTCAGTTTTTCCTTTGTTCTTATACTCCTCAGATGAGTGAAATCATTTGGTATTTCTCCTCTGCTTGGCTTATTTCACTGAGCATAATACTCTCCAGCTCCATCCATGTTGCTGCAAATGGTAGGATTTTTCTGCTTCTTATGGCTGAGTAGTATTCCATTGTGTATATGTACCACATCTTCTTTATCCATTCATCTACCGATGGACATTTAGGTTGCTTCCAATTCTTGGCAATTGTAAATAGTGCTGCGATAAACCTAGGGGTGCATCTGTCTTTCTCAAACTTGATTGCTGCGTTCTTAGGGTAAAGTCTTAGGAGTGGAATTCCTGGATCAAATGGTAGATCTGTTTTGAGCATTTTGATGAACCTCCATACTGCTTTCCACAATGGTTGAACTAATTTACATTCCCACCAGCAGTGTAGGAGGGTTCCCCTTTCTCCACAGTCTCGCCAACATTTGTTGTTTGTCTTTTGGATGGCAGCTATCCTTACTGTTGTGAGGTGATACCTCATTGTAGTTTTAATTTGCATTTCTCTGATAATTAGCGATGTGGAGCATCTTTTCATGTGTCTGTTGGCCATCAGTATTTCTTTTTTAGAGAACTGTCTGTTCAGTTCCTCTGCCCATTTTTTAATTGGGTTATTTATTTTTTGTTTGTTGAGGCGTATGAGCTCTTTATATATTCTGGACGTCAAGCCTTTATCGGATCTGTCATTTTCAAATATATTCTCCTATACTGTAGGGTTCCTTTTTGTTCTATTGATGGTGTCCTTCGCTGTACAGAAGCTTTTCAGCTTAATGTAGTCCCACTTGCTCATTTTTGCTGTTGTTTTCCTTGCCCGGGGAGATATGTTCAAGAAGAGGTCACTCATGTTTATGTCTAAGAGGTTTTTGCCTATGTTTTTTTCCAAGAGTTTAATGGTTTCCTGACTTATATTCTGGTCTTTGATCCATTTTGAGTTTACCTTTGTATATGGGGTTAGGCAATGGTCCAATTTCATTCTCCTACATGTAGCTGTCCAGTTTTGCCAGCACTATCTGTTGAAGAGACTGTCATTTTGCCATTGTATGTCCATGGCTCCTTTATCAAATATTAATTGACCATATATGTTTGGGTTTATTTCTGGAGTCTCTAATCTGTTCCACTGGTCTGTGGCTCTGTTCTTGTGCCAGTACCAAATTGTCTTGATTACTATGGCTTTGTAGTAGAGCTTGAAGTTGGGGAGCAGGATCCCCCCCCCACTTTATACTTCCTTCTCAGGATTGCGTTGGCTATTCGGGGTCTTTGACGGTTCCATATGAATTTTTGAACTATTTGTTCCAGTTCATGGAAGAATACTGTTGATAATTGGATAGGGATTGCATCAAATCTGTATATTGCTTAGGGCAGGATGGCCTTTTTGACGGTATTAATTCTTCCTAGCCAAGAGCATGGGATGAGTTTCCATTTATTAGTGTCTCCTTTAATTTCTCTTAAGAGTGACTTGTAGTTTTCAGAGTATAAGTCTTTCACTTCTTTGGTTAGGTTTATTCCTAGGTATTTTATTCTTTTTGATGCAATGGTGAATGGAATTGTTTTCCTGATTTCTCTTTCTATTGGTTCATTGTTAGTGTATAGGAAAGCTACAGATTTCTGTGTGTTAATTTTGTATCCTGCAACTTTGCTGTATTCCGATATCAATTCTAGTAGTTTTGGAGTGGGGTCTTTAGGGTTTTTTATGTACAGTATCATATCATCTGCAAATAGTGACACTTTAACTTCTTCTTTACCAATCTGGATTCCTTGTATTTCTTTGTTTTGTCTGATTGCCGTGGCTAGGACCTCTAGTACTATGTTAAATAACAGTGGGGAGAGTGGGCATCCCTGTCTGGTTCCCGATCTCAGAGGAAAAGCTTTCAGCCTCTCACTTTTCAGTATGATATTGGCTGTGGGTTTATCATATATGCCCTTTATTATGTTGAGGTACTTGCCCTCTATTCCCATTTTTTTTTCTCTATTCCCATTTTGCTGAGAGTTTTTATCATGAATGGATGTTGAATTTTGTCAAATGCTTTTTCAGCATCTATGGAGATGATCATGTGGTTTTTGTCTTTCTTTTTGTTGATGTGGTGGATGATGTTGATGGATTTTCGAATGTTGTACCATCCTTGCATGCCTGGGATGAATCCCACTTGGTCATGGTTTATGATCCTTTTGATATACTGTTGAATTCTGTTTGCTAATATTTTATTGAGTATTTGTGCATCTACATTCATCAGGGATATTGGTCTGTAATTTTCTTTTTTGGTGGGGTCTTTGCCTGGTTTTGGTATTAGGGTGATGTTGGCTTCATAGAATGAGTTTGGGAGTATTCCCTCATCTTCTATTTTTGGGAACACTTTAAGGAGAATGGGTATTATGTCTTCTCTGTGTGTCTGATAAGATTCCGAGGTAAATCCATCCGGCCCCGGGGTTTTGTTCTTGGGTAGTTTTTTGATTATCATTTCAATTTCTTTGCTTGTAGTTGGTTTGTTTAACTTTTGTGTTTCTTCCTTGGTCAGTCTTGGGAGGTTGTATTTTTCTAGGAAGTTGTCCATTTCTTCTAGGTTATCCAGCTTGTTGGCATATAGGTTTTCATAGTAGTCTTTAGTAATTCTTTGTATTTCTGTGGAGTCTGTCGTGATTTTTCCATTCTCATTTCTGATTCTGTTGATTTGTGTTGATTCTCTTTTTCTCTTAATAAGTTTTGCTAGAGGCTTATCTATTTTGTTTATTTTCTCAAAGAACCAGCTCTTGGTTTCGTTGATTGTTGCTATTGTTTTATTCTTCTCAATTTTGTTTATTTCTTCACTGATCTTTATTATGTCCCTCCTTCTGCTGACTTTAGGCCTCATTTGTTCTTCTTTTTCCAGTTTCGATAATTGTGATGTTAGGCTATTCATTTGGGATTGTTCTTCCTTCTTCAAGTGTGCCTGGATTGCTATAAGTTGGGGCTTTGTGTTGTTGTTGTCATTTGTTTCTATATATTCCTTGATCTCTATTTTGATTTGTTCATTGATCCATTGATTATTTAGTAGCATGTTGTTAAGCCTCCATGTGTTTGTGAGCCTTTTTGTTTTCTTTGTAGAATATATTTCTAGTTTTATACCTTTGTGGTCTGAAAAATTGGTTGGTAGAATTTCAATATTTTGGAATTTTCTGAGGCTCTTTTTGTGAGCTAGTATGTAGTCTATTCTGGATAATGTTCCATGTGCACTTGAAAGAATGTATATCCTGTTGCTTTTGGATGTAGAGTTCTATAGATGTCTGTTAGGTCCATCTGTTCTAGTGTGTTGTTCAATGCCTGTGTGTCCTTACTTATTTTCTGCCCGGTGGATCTATTCTTTGTGGTGAGTGGTGTGTTGAAGTCTCCTAAAATGAATGCATTGCAGTCTGTTTCCTTCTTTAGTTCTGTTAGTATTTGTTTCACAAATGCTGGTGCTCCTGTGTTGGGTGCATATATATTTAGAATGGTTATATCCTCTTGTTGGACTGAGCCCTTTATCATTATGTAGTGTCCTTCTTTATCTCTTGTTACTTTCTTTGTTTTGAAGTCTATTTTGTCTGATATTAGTACTGCAACCCCTGCTTTCTTCTCACTGTTGCTTGCCTGAAATACGTTTTTCCATCCTTTGACTTTTAGTCTGTGCTAGTCTTTGGGTTTGAGGTGAGTTTCTTGTAAGCAGCATATAGATGGGTCTTGCTTTTTTATCCATTCTATTACTCTGTGTCTTTTGATTGGTGCATTCAGTCCATTTACATTTAGGGTGACTATTGAGAGATAGGTACTTATTGCCATTGCAGGCTTTAGATTCGTGGTTTCCAAAGGTTCAAGTTTAGCTTCTTTAGTATCTTACTGCCTAACTTAGCTCACTTATTGAGCTGTTATATACACTGTCTGGAGATTCTTTACTTCTCTCCCTTCTTATTCCTCCTCCTCCATTCTTCATATGTTGTGTGTTTTGTTCTGTGCTCTTTTTAGGAGTGCTCCCATCTTGAGCAGTCCCTGTAGGATGCCCTGTGGAGGTGGTTTGTGGGAAGCAAACTCCCTCAGCTTTTGCTTGTCTGGGAATTGTTTAATCCCGCCATCATATTTAAATGATAGTCGTGCTGGATACAGTATCCTTGGTTCAAGACCCTTCTGTTTCATTGCATTAAATATATCATGCCTTTCTCTTCTGGCCTGTAGGGTTTCTGTCGTGAAGTCTGATGTTAGCCTGATGGGTTTTCCTTTATAGGTGACCTTTTTCTCTCTAGCTGCCTTTCACACTCTTTCCTTGTCCTTGATCCTTGCCATTTTAATTATTATGTGTCTTGGTGTTGTCCTCTTTGGATCCTTTCTGTTGGGGGTTCTGTGTATTTCTGTGGTCTGTTCGATTATTTCCTCCCCCAGTTTAGAGAAGTTTTCAGCAATTGTTTCTTCAAAGAGAGTTTCTATCCCTTTTCCTCTTTCTTCTTCTTCTGGTACCCCTATAATATAAATATTATTCCTTTTGGATTGGTCACATAGTTCTCTTATTGTTGTTTCATTCCTGGAGATCCTTTCATCTCTCTGTATGTCAGCTTCTATATGTTCCTGTTCTCTGGTTTCTATTCCTTCAGTGGCCTCTTGCATCTTATCCATTCTGCTTATAAATCCTTCCAGGGATTGTTTCACTTCTGTGATCTCCTTCCTGACATCTGTGATCTCCCTCCGGACTTCATCCCATTGCTCTTGCATTTTTCTCTGCATCTCTGTCAGCATGTTCATGATTTTTATTTTGAATTCTTTTTCAGGGGGACTGGTTAGGTCTGTCTCCTCAGGTGTTGTCTCTGTCATCTGCCTGTAGTTTTGCCTTTTCATGGTGATAGAGATAGTTTAGTTTGCAGAGCTGGTACAAGTGACAGCTGGTAGAGCTTTCCTTCTTGTTGGTTTGTGGCCTTCCTCTCCTGGGAGAATAGCGACCTCTAGTGGCTTATGCTTGGCAGCTGTGCTCGGACAGGGCTTCAGCTACCTGCCTGATTGGTTTGGAGTTTATCTCCTCTGTTGCTGTGGGTGTGGCCTGGCTGGGGCTGCTCCTCCAAAATGGTGGAGCCCCATTGGAGGGGGAGCGGCCCAGAGGCTATTTATCTCTGTAATGGGCCTCTGTGCTCCCTGCTGCCCAGTGGTTTAGATTGCCCATTGATCCCCAGATTCCCTGCCTCTGTGCTAAGTGTCCTGTCCTGCCCCTTTAAGACTTCCAAAAAGCACTCTCCCAACCAAAACAACAACAGCAACAATGAAAGAGAAAAAAAAAAAAAAAAAAGGAAAAAAACGCGATTTTCTTTGTCCTCAGGCGCTGGTTCCAGGCACCCGCTCACCGGTCCTGCTGCTCTGCCTCCCTAGCACCGGGGTCCCTGTCCCTTCAAAGCTTCCAAAAAGCACCCACCAAAAAAAAAAAAAAAAGGGGAAAACGCACGATATTGTTTGTCCTCAGGCGCCAGGCCCAGGCACCCGCCCACCGGTCCTGCTGCCCTGCTTCCCTAGCACTGGGGTCCCCATCCCTCCAAGGCCTCCAGAAAGTATTCGCCAAAAAAAAAAAGGGCAAAACGTTCGACCCTCTCCATCCCCAGGTGCCGTTCCCAGGCACCTGCCCACTGGCCCTGCCGCCCTGCCTCCCTGGTACTGGGGTCCCTGTCCCCCTAAGGCCTCCAAAAAGCACTTGCCAAAAAGAAAAAAAAAAGGGAGAAACGCGTGATTTTCTTTGTCGCCAGGCACCCTCCCACCGGTCCTGCTGCCCTACCTCCCTGGTATTGGGGTCCCCGTCCCTCCAAGGCTTCCAAAAAGCACTCACCAAAAAAAAAAAAGGGAAAAACACGCGATTTTCTTTGTCCTCAGGTGCCGGTTCCAGGCACCCGCTCACCGGTCCTGCCGCCCCGCCTCCCTGGCATTGGGGTCCCTGTCCTTTTAAGGGTTCCAAAAAGCACTCACAAACAAAAAGAAAAAAAAGGGAAAAATGCATGATATTCTTTGTCCTCAGGTGCCGGCCCCAGGCACCCACCCACTGGTCCCGCTGCCCTGCCTCCCTAGTATTGGGAAAAACGTGCGATTTTCTTTGTCCCCAGGTGCTGGTCTCAGGCACCCACTCACCAGTCTTGCTGCCCTGTTTCCCTGGCATTGGGGTCCCTGTCCTTTTAAGGCTTCCAGAAAGCACTCGCCAAAAAGAAAAAAAAAGGGAAAAACGTGATTTTCTCCATCCTCAGGCGCTGGTCTCAGGCACCCGCCACCGGTCCCGCTGCCCTGCCTCCCTGGCATTGAGGTCCCTGTCCCCTTAAAGCTTCCAAAAAGCACTCGCCAAAAAAAAAAAACGGAAAAACGCAATTTTCCCTGTCCCCAGGCGCCGGTCTCAGGCACCCGCTCACCGGTCCTGCCGCCCTGCCTCCCCAGTACTGGGAAAAACACGCGATTTTCTTTGTCCTCAGGCGCCAGTCTCAGGCACCCGCTCACCAGTCTTGCTGCCCTGTTTCACTGGTATTGGGGTCCCTGTCCCTTTAAGGCTTCCAAAAAGCACTCGCGAAAAAAAAAAAAAAACAAACCCCGCTCCGGTTTCTTTCCACCTGCCGGGAGCCAGAGGGAGGGGCAGTCGGGACCCGCCGGGCTGGGGCTTGTATCTTACCCCCTTCGCGAGGCGCTGGGTTCTTGCAGGTGTGGATATGGTCTGGATGTTGTCCTGTGTCCTCTGGTCTCTATTTTAGGAAGAGTTTTCTTTGTTATATTTTCATAGATCTTTGTGGTTTTGGGAGGAGATTTCCACTGCTCTACTCACGCTGCCATCCTGGCTCCGCCCCCCCTCTATTTCAGATTTTGTGAACATAAATACTTTTTCAAATATGCCTGTTAGTATTATCTTAAATTTTTTCTGTCCCTTATATTCTAGACTCATGATTTGTTAAATTGGAAAAGTCAAATTTTATTCATTTTCAATATTAAAATTACTTTGTAGAAATTTTAAAAATAAAATATTCCAACTTTTAGCTTTAGATGTTTTGTAGGGAGAGTTAAGATGGCAGTTTTGCTGTGTTAATGGGTGATTTTAATGAAAAGAGGTGTTTTCTTTGGTCTTGCAGGGTCCTAAGTATCCCTGTCTTCCTTGTTTTTCCCTTGTCATGTAGTCTCCAAAGCATTCCTTTCCCACCTTTCCCAACTTACCTTCTTCCCAGAACGTTGTTTTTCCAAGATTGGCTCCTGGATTCTTATGCACTTTTTGAAGTCTCTTCCCTTTAGTTATTACTCTGATCTACCAAGACTTTTTTAGTTTTATCACACTTAGGGTGGACTTTCCTCTTATAGTGTGATGGTAGTTAGCTCAGTCCCTTCTTTTTTCTGCTCAGTTTTTTTCAGAATGCTACTTGGCTATCTGAAAAGGCTTCCTATGGGAGCTTGAAAAATAGCTCTGCTAGGAATTGGTATTTATTTTTCTACTTAACAGGTAATTTGAAGTTGGTAGAAATTCCTCTTCTAGTTTTCTTCTGGGATTTGAGGGATTTTACTTGTTATTCATGAGCCGAATGATTTTTGGGGGATGTGTGTGGATGTATTTGGATTGAGGTGGCTTCCATTGCCACAGCTATCCAGAGTTGCTTTTTCTTTTTCTCAAATCATATTTGAAGTGTGTTTTTACAGAGTTACTTAGTCTCAGTATTTGTTGTTACTTCCAATTCAGTGAATTATGTCATAAGTTACCTTTTCCTTTCAGTCCTTTTCTGCTTCATGTAATTTCTTCTGTAAGGAAAAGATGTAAAAGATATAGGCCTTGAACAGTTATTTATTCCTAATTATAAAGTAACAAGAACAAAATGATATTAACTCTTAAGTTTAGATGTGAACACCATACTTCTAAGAATGAAAATACACAATTTTCAGTAGAGCCAGTATAAAAACTGTTATTATTAAGTGAAATTTTGCCAGAAAATTATATATGTTACTTTAGAGTATATTTATAGCTAATATGATGTGAATTCTTAAGATTAGGCTAAATGTGGTATATTTTGGTTATGCCAAAATATGTGAAGGGAAATAGGGAAAGCAGGGAAAGAAAGAATACAGGGAAAGAAATGGGGAAGAGGAAACTAAGATATGTATGAGGGATTTTTAGATTGTCACTAGGTACCCATACAGTGTCTGTTGTGGTTCTATTCAACTATACGAGAAAATAGTTTTCCTGGGTATCTGTGACTTTTTCTGAGTCACCTATTGAATCAGATGTAAAAGCACAGACTAATCTAGAGTGATTGAATCTAAAGTGAATCCATTTATAATATTAATAGGTAATCCAAAAGCACTTAAAAAGGCTTGTCTAGTAAGCTAACTGCATTACCCACCAAATTTAGATTCCCACCTAAATTCCCATCTTAAATTCCTTAATTTGAAATAGCATTTTTTCCTGTTATTTAGAAATTAATCTGGGTGAACATTTTCTGTGTCAGTTTTTATTTTATTTTATTTTATTTTATTTATTTATTAATTTTTTATTAAGATATCATTGATATACACTCTTAAGAAGTTTTCTCAAGAAAAAAAATGTGGTTATTATATCATTCTTATTATCGATTCCACCCCCATACCCCATTGCAGTCACTACCCATCAGTGTAATACGATACCAGAGTCCCTGTTTGTCTTCTCTGAGCTACACTGTCTTCCCCGTGACCCCACACACACCATGGGCATCAATCATGATACCCCACAATCCCCTTCTCCGTCCTTCCCCACTGCCTTCTCACACCCCTTCCCTTTGGTAACCACTAGTCCCTTCTTGGAGTCTGTGAGTCTGTTGCTATTTTGTTCCTTCAGTTTTGCTTCACTGTTATACTCCACAAATGAGGGAAATCATTTGGTATTTGTCTTTCTTTGCCTGACTTATTTCACTGAGCATAATACCCTCTAGCTCCTTCCATGTTGTTGCAAATGGTAGGATTTCTTTCTTTCTTATGTCTGAATAGTATTCCATTGTGTATATGTACCACATCTTTATCCATTCATCTACTGATGGACACATATTGCTTCCATATCTTCTCTATTGTAAATAGTGGGTCAGTTTTTGAGTAACAATTGAACCATTAATTTTTAGTCTTTCCTGTAGGAGCTTTAGGGTGAAATATAATTAAGAATAATGATTGATCTGCAGGGGAACTAGGCCAGGTGTAGATGGTATTTGGTATGTGTTTAGTATTTCCTGTTTGCGGTGATTGTTCTTTTGGCATTTGATTTGTTGGTAATAGATAAAGGGCTGGAGTTTTGAATTATCAGAGAACTTAAGTAATTTGAAGGTAATTGTTAAAGATGAACCACTAGATACTTATCAAGAAAAAATGAAATAAAATAATTTTATGGACATCTTTGAAATTGTGAATTATTTTGAGAAAAATTATGCTATAAACTGACTTTGGTTTGAATATCATCAAAATTTCCTCTTCTATGTTTAGAAAAATAACCACAGCTGATGTAAATGGAAAGAACCTCCTCGGTTGTTGCAAAAATCAGTGTCCTAAAGAGGTAAGCTTGATAGAACCTTGTAAGTTGTAATCCAGGTTATTGTTTCTCTTGGATTTTTTTCTTTTTCTTGTTTGGTCATGGTGTTTCAGGGCTTTTCTGGACCTGCTAGAAATCTGTGTCCAGAAAGGAAAATGTCTAAGAATGTGATGAAAATAATTAAAAAGAAATTGATGTCTATAAAAATGTAACACTTATGGTTACAGTAGATGCATATTATGAAATATAGGGATACTAGGACTACCAGTGAGTCTTCAAAAAAATTTTTAAATAGTTTTAAAGATAACTTATATACTTTGTACAATAAAATATTGACCTAATGCTTACCCCCCTTAAAATACAGATAGATCAAGAACTGTGTGAGTCATAGACAGTTAACAGTAAATTTGTAGTAGGTTATTAAAACAGCTATATCTGTGTGTGTATATATGTGTGAGTGTATGAACTTTAAAGTTCATTATCTTTAATATAAAGTAGTCATATATGAAGTTTTGTTTTTAAAGATTCTGATGCTTTGTGTATGCATTGTATTTAAACCCAAAGTATCAAAAGTGGTTCAAAAAAGTTCTAAGTAAAAAGGTAAAAATTTACTAGTGGTTTGTCCTGGCAATAATTTGAGAAACCAGAGTAGTCCATCTGCGTGTGGCCAATTTAAGGGTGAGGATTTTCTTTATGCACTTACCTAAGAGTTTCTGATACTATTTAGAGTCAGGAAAATCCAACAACAAAGTGTTAAATACAGTAGTCAGTTTCTGATTAAATAAAAACAGAAATCAATACATGATATGCATTTTTGTTAATAGTATTTCCTTTTAACTAAAACTTTGGACACTTTTTATGGATTTCTGCTTAAGAATTATTAGAAATTGAATCTGGCAATTTTATAAGTTATGTAAGATTATAAAAAGGGATGCCAATTTTAAGCAATGAATGATTATTTTAATAATCTTGTCTTTGTAGAATATAAGTGTAATTTAGGATATGGAATATTTCAAATTTAATTTTCTGAATTCTTTAAATCCTGAGTTTTTTTCTTATTAAGTTATATTTATTTCTCTCCCAATTCCGATTCCAGGTAATAAGTAGTTGAGAATGTTTTATTTTTAATCTGACACAGTAATTTGGTATGTGATGTAATTAGAATGAAAAAAATGTGATTCAGGGATTGATAGTTTGCAATTTAGCATTGCTTTGGCTATGATTCAGTTCTGTTACTGTTAGGACATTTCGTGGGACTAGATGAGAGGGCACTGTTTATTTAAAATTTTGTTTCCGTGCTCCTGATTTTTGGATTATAGGCCATTTGGAGCCCCTGGTATTCCTAGAGTCTCCTTGGGCTTTCTTAAAAAATATATCTTCAGGCTTGGAAAAATACAAGTGAATTATAAGTTGGAACAGTCTAGAAGTGGATAGATGAATATCCTTGTGTCTAATCGAACTTATTCTAGTTTATAGCCTCTTGGTAAGACTCTAGCAGTGGTTCTCAAACTCTGCTGTGCAGAAGCTCAGAAACATTTTAAGGGCTTGTTAAAACATATTAATGGGCTCCCCCAAGTTTCTGACTTTGTGGGCCTGGAGTGGGAGCCCAAGAATCTGCATTTCTAATCTCTTATGTAATAGCACCACACTTTGAGAACCAGTAAGCCTACAGAATCAAGGCATACTTAAGAACAGCTAAGAGCTTTGTCACTTTGAATCTGCAGTAGATGTCTTATACTCAAGAGTTAAGGTATGGGATTATGATAAATTCTGGTGTACTGATAAATTCCTGTTTATTTTTTCCTTCCTTCCCCATACTGTAGATTGCTTGTGAGTGAGGACTATGTCATACTTATCTTTGTATCTGGTCCCTGGTTCCCTGGTTTTACATATTAGGCAGCTGGTAAATGTTTATAGAATGTGAATGAAAGAGTGAACTGTGGGAATGGCATGGGTGTATCCTTCTATCTCTTCTACTACTCTGATATGTATATACTTTGTATGTGTTCCGGATTTAACTAAAGGAAATTAGTTAGGTTTGAATTTAAAGGAAAAATGTAGATATCATTAAGAACTGCACCTTTAAACTGTGCCCTACATATATAATTCTATTTAAAAAAATGATTCCTGTTGATTTTATTATTCTCATTTAAGCTTGTCTTCTTCTCACTTAGGCAAATTATTTAATGTCTATAACTCAAATTGTTCATCTTAATATGAGGGCAATAATAGTGCTTCAGAGTACTATTATTAATACTTGCTGAGTATTAAATAAGTTAATAACATGTAAAGGTCTTAGTAGATGGTAAGTGCTGGCTATGATGATGGTGGTATGGGTGTTTATCCAAAAACAATATTGTGTTTCAAGCTTTCCTTAATTATTTTTAAAGAGAGATTTTTAAATTGTGGGGATTAAAATGGAACATTTTGAACTAGACAGTACTTGTTGGTAAACCATCTGATAACTTACCAAACTGCTAGCAGAATGATGTTACGGGCTGAGTATCTACTTTGAATGGAAAGGGTAGGACATTGCCTCATCATTAAATGAGTATCAGGGTGGGATGTTTCAGCAAAACCTCTTTATTTTCTGCTGTGAAATCTCTAATGAAGATATAGTCATCGTATACTTGCATTCTGATCAACTTTCTTTGAGACTACTCTTCAGCTCTTCCAGAATATAACAAGCCATTGTTTCCAGCACATTGGTAAGGGGAAGACATGGGTATGCCTTCTTGGAATGCTTTGAGGCACAAATGCATTTAGGCTTACCGTCCACTGGCCAGAACTTAATCACATGGCTATCCCTGCCACAAGAGTGATGTAAGGTGCACTCTTAGAGTGAAGGGGAGAATATTTAACATTTCTATGTCATTAAAGCAATTTATATCTAAAAGAAAAAGTTGGAAAATTAGCCTGTTATCTTGAATTGGTTAACCCTATTGTGATGGATTCTTTTTTAAAGTAGTTGTGAGAGGAAAAGGAATTTAAAAGCATGACTAAAATGTAAAATATGTAATTTTTTCATTTTGGTTTTATTTTAGCTTCCTTGTGGTCATAGATGTAAAGAGATGTGCCATCCTGGTGAATGTCCCTTTAATTGCAACCAAAAGGTAAAACTTAGATGTCCTTGTAAAAGAATAAAAAAGGTAAATATTTTAAGTTATTGAAAATATTTTTTGTGTAAAAACATTTTTTTGGTCTCTGTTTTGGTAGTTCTGTGGCTTTATTTTTTTGCCTTTTAGTTTTAAGATCTTATTTCTTAGAATCCTTTTATTACTAGCCCATCTATTTCTATAAGCAGTTTAAAAATCACTTTGTTAGTCAATTTAGTTTTTTATGATTTAATATTAAAAGAAGATTATTTTATGTTGGAACAAAGTTCAGTGCCCTTTTTTGGATAGAATCAATGTGCTCTAGATTTGAGGTCTGCATTGTAATAAAGCGAGTTTCATGGTTTAAGAAATGGTTTGGAATTAACCTTTGTTGCTCTTATTTATGAAACAGTTTTTGCCTCTGTATTCAGCTGTGAAATGTTGCTTTAAAAAACCTCACATGGCATAGCCTTATAAAATTATAAAATAACATTCAAACTTGGAAAGAATTCATTTTAAGGTAAAATAGTGGCAATGAAGTAGTAGAGGAAAAAGGCAAAAATGAACTATTGGAAAGCTTGACAGAAGCCAACTACATGCTGTTAAGTGAGACGTGAAGGAAGAGTCCCCCTGAATTCTCAAGTGTCAGTGCGGGCTGGTCTTTTTCGTCAGCTCTCCTTTTCTTTGACTTCCCTGGTGACACTGCCAACTCCTTTGACACTTTCTTCTTTCTTGACCTTGGATTTTCCCTATCTTCAGTTATTCTTGTAACTCCTTTTTCTCTTCATGTTCTTATGAAAATTCACTAAAGCTAGTTACCTTTTTCTTCTCTTTAAATTCACTCTTTTATTCATTAATTCAACAAATATTTGTTGAGAATCTTCTACTTTTATTGAGGATCTTTGGTTTTCATTTATTTTTACAGCTCCTACTATCCATTTCCTGAATTTAATTTTGTAGGCTTCACCCCTCTGGAGTTGAGTCCCTAAATTTTAGATACTTAAATTGGACTACCTTTGCATGAAAGTAATACTTAATTTAGTCACTTTTACTCTGAGATGTCTCCCAAGTTTTCTGTCAAATCCTGTTACTGTCCAAGTACAGTTTACCACCTGTTAGAACATTGGCAACAGCTCATTCTTGAACTTTGACAGTGGCCTTATAGCAGATTTTCTTGCCTCTAATCATAATACTTCCCTGATCTAAGTTCTCCAATGATTCTTTACTTAAAGGAAAAAAAATACTCATTTTTTAAGGGGTGTGTGTATATATATACAGGCTCGGCATGCTAGGGAATACATGATATTACTTTGCCTTCTTGTCCCTTCTCATCCTCTAGCAGTCATCTCTGTGAATCTGTTACTTAAGTGCCCTAATTTATATGCTGTACTTTCCTTTAATCTGTGGCTATATATATTCCTTCTTTGTAAAACACAATGTTTTTTCCTTTATCACTCTGCTTACTTAAGTCCTGCTAATACTCAGTACAAGCATTTCCTTGTTGGGGAAGGTCTTCCTTCCCTGTCTCCCTGGGAAACATCTAGGTGTTCCTTCCTGGAGGCTTTCTTTGTTCTAGATTTATGACAGAGAGCTTTGTGATTCTGGGGAGTCTTTAACCTTGTTCCCTCACCTGTAAAATGGAGTCTATACATAGATAAAGAAATAAAAGAAGTAATGCTTACATAGCATTTAGCACAGTGACTGATATGTTTAATAAATAGTAGCTGATAGTATTAGTTTATCACTTGCCATATCATTACATTCTTTTCCTTATTGTGTCCCATGTTCCTAACAGTGCTTGGCATGTAATAGATTAAAGTACCTTTTCAATGGGAAAAGAGATGGTTCTCTTTCCAGGCTGATGACTTAAATGTCTACAAAAACACAATATTTATTTTTGTCTCACATTTGTTCATGTTGTTTTTCCTTTGTTTGGACTATCCTTGGAAGGGACAAGTCTGTGTTTATCACCAACCTCAACCATAAATGAAGAACTAATGAGGGAAAACCCTCTAGGTTATAAAATTCCATGCTATAAAATGCTTTCCCTAAAGTATATGTACTTTGCTTATAGGATTTGATGATCTCATTTCTTTTAACTTTGGTAGAGTTGAACTAAAAAACTAGTGTCTGAGGACATGGTGAGAAAGGAATAATTGATACAATAGATATACTGACAGCAAAAAGACATCTAGCAGGACAAAATAGGGAATGAATAAAAGGTAGACAAAAAATCTACAAAAGCAAAGTTCTAAGACTATTTAAAATAAGGACCACTTATTACAGAACAGAGCATAAATTGATCATAGATATGATGTCATGTGATCAGGAAAAGAGTAGATTAGTTTTCATTATTTCATTAAAGAGACAGTAAGTGCAAACATAAGTTTGGGGATGATTTCCATCTTTTTAAGAAAAGGTTAAATGGTTGAAAGAAAAATTATATATCTCTGGAAAACTCTCTAGAACTGCATGGAGTTGGTAGCCACTAGCCTCATATGGCTATTTAAATTTTAATTTTAATGAATTAACAGTACATAAAAAAGATATTGAACATTCAGTTCTTGATTTCACTAGCTACACATTGAGTGTTCAGAAGCCATCTGTGGCTAGTGCTACTCTTGGGTAGTGCAAATTTAGAATATGCCCATTATTTCAGAAAGCTGTGTTGGGTGGCACTACTGTAGAACGTTTTATTCCCTGGAAGCTTTGGAAGAATAACAAGAAAGAATAAAAGTAAAGAATAAACATGAAATGGAATTGAAGTCTTAGTAATTATTAAATGGATGATTTCAATTTTATGGTATCCACTTTTTTGCAGTTAAGAGAAAATAGAGGAATAATTGCTGCTTGAATATTTAATACTTGCAACCATATCACCATTAAGTGTTATTCAAGGTGACTGTTAAATAATGTGTATAACCTTAGACTGGTAGAGAAATTTTGCTTTTTTATGACATACAGCTAAAATACTGTATGATAGAACACTGAGGGAAAACTCAAAATAAAATTTAAAAAATTTTTATTTGAAGGAATTGCACTGCAATAAAGTACGTGAAAATCAGATTTCCATAGAATGTGACACAACATGCAAGGAAATGAAGCGGAAAGCATCTGAGGTAATGTCACATTAAATATTTTTAATGTGCTAATGGTCTTTCCCTATTAATTGTGTGCATTATTCTGTGTTGTTATGAACAATTCAAAATCTTACCTTTTTTTGCTTTTGTAATAAAAGCCCAATTCTATAGGCCAAATTTGAACACTCAGAAATGCTTTTTATTGTCCAGTCAATACTAGATTTTTTTCCAGTCTTTGTACCAGTTGGTGTATGTGCTCAAAAATACATTTATTTATCTTAATGCTAGTGTTATCTCCTGAAAATTAGGTTAAAATAATACAAAAATAAGTTTTGAGGATTCTTTGCTATGTGGGTTACCTTTTACTGTCACTATTTCCCTCCATCAACATAATTAGTGAATAAACTATTGATTTTGTTTGAAACTATAGATTCCCTTTCAGATAGGACATTTGAGAAAAATAGTAATTTCTACTCTAGAAAAAGAGTGGCATTTAATAATTGACTATAGATTCTTTGTATGGTAACTCAAGAGAAAAAAATCCAGTTATAAAAGTATTTCAGCTTAGAGTGGTGTGACTGAGTTATGATCTAATATCTGTTATATAAGTTATTAAGCTGAAATGTTTATATAAGGCTATGACACTCTACCTCCCTTCACTTCCCAGCCTATTAGTATTTTGGTAACACTTGCAGTATAACATTTACATTTCTTTTAATATCTTTCAATTTAAAGCTCTCCAAAATTGCTACGGGTTAATGAAGCCTGAGAGGGAAGGTGTTAAAATTCTATATGAAATTTGTTGATTACAATGTTAATTTAGTTTAAGTGTCTATAAACAGATAAAAGAAGCAGAAGCCAAAGCTGCACTTGAAGAGGAAAAACGGAGACAACAGGTAACTGAACAAAATACCCAGATTGATGTCTTTTTGCATTATTGTTGGTTTTTATGCAAATAGAAGATATATTCCATGTTCAGACCTGGGCTAATCAACTCTGTTCTGGACTGAAAATAATGTAGTTCCTGCTAAAACAAAATTAGCCGTTCATTTACTTTAGTCCAGGTATACTGAACCTCTGAAGAACCTTGAGATCTCATGTATTCACAAGTATTTTGTATATTCCCTATTTACTTCCTTACCAGTTTTACCCATGCTCCATTGGTAAGAGTTTTAACCTCTCTTTTGGTTTGGGGAGTGGGGGTTGGCATCTCCTGGGGCCTATGTCTTCATGCATCTAAACTTACTTGAGTTATATATTAGTTAGAGATTATCTTAACAAATAAGTGCTGTATCATAACCAGTACATTTGTTTTAATGATACCATTTCCTAATTTCCTCATTAGATTCTTAAATGCAAGATTATCTGTTCTTTTTTACTACCTAGATAATAAGTATATTTCTGATATCTGCTGTTTACTCAGATATTTTATTGAACCTAGGCTCCAGAGAGTGGCTTAACTTTCTAATTGTGATAATGTAATTATTTGTCAGTTTGCATTTTGAGGTGCTTTATACTTACCAATCGGTATATTTTATGCAAACTACTACTTAAATGAATGAGGAAATTGGAATTGGCATGACTTGAGGGAGGACATTAGAATTGTGTAGGAAGTAAAGGTGGACTAAAATGACTGATATTTTACGGTCTTTAAAGTTGATTTGCCCAATATCCCACCATAAGTTATCAGAGCTAATACAGTAAAACCTGTTGGCTGGTGATAGAATCCGGACCTGAGTACCACCTTTCAAATAAGCCCACCCACCATCTCAGAGAGACCTAGGTGTCATCTTACCTAGGCTACAAGCATTGTCCAGAGGACACGTCAGCAAGCCACAAGCCCACCTTTCCCCTGACTCCTCCCCTCAAAGAGCCTGCTAAAAACCCTGGCCATAAAAGGCCTCTAGACGTGTTAGAGACTCTCTTTCCTTTATTCTGCTGGCCAGACAGAGGGGTCCCTCTCAGGTTTGGCAGTAAACCTGTTTGGACTGTTGAGTTCACATCCCCTCTTTTTGGCATCTATCCCCTCTTTTCTTTCATCTATTCCCTCTACTGGAATACTGGGAAATTAAATTATTAACAATAGTTTTGAGTGTCCCTTCCTCCCCCTTTTTATAAACCTTTATGGATGGAAATCTTAAATAAATTCCCTGTTTATTGACCTTTTAAACAGTATATAGAATGTAAATTAAACTTGATGACTGTGAGTCTTCATTAAAGCATCAGTTATTTTACTGTGTCAGTAGTTTTCAAGTTTGTCTGTTTTTAATATATTTTGACATTTTTCTATATGTCAGCAAGCACTTGAGAATATTGACATTTTGGTTCATTGAAGAATGCCACTTTAAATGAAATATATGATTAGGTCTATTTCAAGTGGGGTTTGTGGACAAAGTAATGGATATGTTAACTGAAGTTTATATTTCCTTCTATTAAGTTCACAAAATCTTACATGGATATTACATATACATTTTAGTTAACTATCACATTTTAGTTAATAACAGTAGTAGTGTGTATTACATTATCATGTTTCAAAGATTAATAAGTAAGTTATTAACTTGGAATAAAAATCCACATTTTAAAATGAATGTCATCCAGTAATCTTTTTTAGAACTAAATTTTATATAATTCAACTTTATAAAATAGTCATTTTGATTTAAAGCATGGAGCATTTTTCCCTCAAAGAATTTTTACTCTTATGTTTTAAAATGTATTTGATAAAGAGAGTCATCAATTTATGGCAGCTTTTTTCTCTTTATTCACTTAAATTTCTTCCATATAAGCCATTAAATGTTTATTACCAACAATACTAAAAACTAGCATTATAAATATTTTTGTTTTCAATGGGTATCTTTTAGCACTTTCTAGAAGGTATATATATTGAAGAGCCCCAGTAGATATTAATGGTGTTATCATAAAAATAATGCCTGTATTTTACGGTACCCTGGTTTAACCAGATGTGTCTATATTTAGTATCAAAGTCAGGCCTATAGTCTGAAATAATCTCTTTTATTACTCCCCAATTCCCTTTCTGCTTACTTAAACTCTGAATTTGTTGAATATAATGATAAAGCATTTTTTAAAATACCAAATCAGTCTAGTATATACTATTACTATTAAAACATTTCCCAAATTGGTTTATTTTCATCCAAGTTGAAAAGTTCAGATCAATGTATGTATTGAATTAATAAAAATGATACTGTTTTGATTTAGGCTGAACTGGAGGCTTTTGAAAACAGACTGAAGGGTCGTCGGAAGAAGAACAGGAAAAGAGATGAAGTTGCAGTTGAACCAACGCTATGGCAAAAATACAAATACTATCTCCTTCCTGTGTGTGCAGTTGTAGTTTTAGTGGTTGCATGGTATATAGCCCATGATGTTGATTAAAAATTTTTCATCTGTTAATATACCTCAGGTTGGATTTAGATAAGTTGTTAAATTTGGAATATTAGAAAGCCTGTATTGTAGAACATGATACACACACACACACACACACACACACACACACACACACACACACACACACATATAAATTTTTCATCTGTTAATATACCTCAGGTTGGATTTAGATAAGTTGTTAAATTTGGAATATTAGAAAGCCTGTATTGTAGAACATGATACACACACACACACACACACACACACACACACACACACACACACACACACACATTCATACCTGTATTCTCTTGCAGGTGTTGATAGAAGGACAAAATGTTAAGCTTTATCTTAGCATACTGGAAGTGGCAACATAACATTATTTAATAGTAAAAGCATGACTGAAATTGTAAAATAGTTCAGAGGGCACAGCTGCTGGCAGGGTAAAATGTTAGTTGTTCATTGTTTTTTCCTTGTGTTAACATAGTTGTTTCATTTACTATTTTAAACAATATGGTTTTTTTCCTCAAAATTAAGATAAAACTTAGCTATATGTGCAGTAAAAGGAACATTTCATAATGTTTGATTACTAATTAAAAAGTACTTTTCTTGGTCATGCAACTTTGTATTTAAAAAAAAAATTACTCTCTGGAAGACCTCTAAATCGTAACATGTAGATACATAATTGGATTCCAGAAATTGGTTAATTAGTGATGAGTTTCTATCAGTTATTGAAGTAAATTTTTATGTGGTGTGTTCCTCAGAGGAAAATATAATTGTTCTCAAAAAAATGCCAGGCTAGATTCCTTACATGTAGCTATCTCTTGTGTAAGAAGCTTTCAGCTGAAGCTTGTATATATCTTTTCAAGGTAATGATAATAGAAAAACTAATATTTATGAGCAACATATGCTGAGCACAGGGCTTATGAACTTTATTACTTCATTCTCATTTCTTCTTACCATAATCTTGTAAGTAGATTGCATCTGGAAATAGCCAATTCTGATGGAAATAAGATGATAGAGAAACATCAGTAAGCCAAATCTGTTTGAACTGTAAGTCATTTTAAATGGTTTTGCTATTACTTTTTTGTATGATTGTTTTCATTAAACGGTTTCATACCAAATTTATAATCTAGAATATTTATTACCTAAAATATTTAAGAGCCTATAATTTTAGGCTGAACATTAATATCAGTGTAAAACTCTAATACTTGGTGCAAAACATAGTAATTGATAGATACTAGAAAGTGGTGGAAGTATATTTTAAACAGAAGTACAAAGAAGGATTTTTTTTTGATTAAGGTGTCATTGACATACAATCTTATGAAGGTTTCACATGAGCAACATTGTGGTTTCAGCATTCACCCATATTATCAAGTCCCCCCAGCCCCATTGCAGTCACTGTCTATCAGCATAGTAAAACACTATAAACATTACTAGTCTGTGCTATACTGCCTTTCCCATGACTTAACCTATATTGTCTGTGCTAATCATAATGCCTCTTAATCCCCTTCTCCTTTCCTCCCCAACCCCTTCCTTTTGGGAACTTGTAGTCCCTTCTTGGAGTCTGTGAGTCTGCTGCTGTTTTGTTCTGTCAGTTTTGCTTTGTTGTTATACACCACAAATGAGTGAAATCATTTGGTACTTATTTTTCTCTGCCTGGCTTATTTCAATGAGCATATTAGCCTCCAGCTCCATCCATGTTGTTGCGAATGTTAGGATTTGTTTTCTTTTTATGGCTGAATAATATTCCATTGTATATCTATACCACATCTTCTAAAAGAAGGATTTTTAAATTTTGCTGACTTTAACTCAAATTTTGTAAATATTATGTTATTAATCAACTGTTTACCTGGTATCTAATATGAAAGGGCAGTCATTCCCTTCTTTTATGGTTATGTGTGTGTTTTGAGTAAAAAAATTTTTTCTCTCTCTCCCAGTGTTAGAATTACTGGGTTGGTGTTTTAGAAGCTCTAAATCAGAGCTGCTACACTCAAGTCATCATCTTACTCTATTCTAAAAATGAATATTAATATGAATTACTGGGTATCTACCTGGGAAACTGTTTTCATGTATTTCAGAATCTTGGCTTTATAAACAAGCCTGAAGCCTAGTTCATGTATGTCTGCTGGGCTTCTGTTCTTGCTTGATTTTCTTTATAATATGTGGGAAAGGAGTAGAGTATAATTTATATAGTGAGTAGAGGAAGGAGACTGGGTGAATGGTAAATTAATCTTTTGACCATTTTTTATTTGCTTGACTAATAGCTCAGAGCTTGGTTAATTTACCCAAAGTATTACAACTGTTTATTTTTACTTACACAGCCGATTTGTTTCCTGTGTGACAGGTACTTTCTAGGTACTGGGGATAATGGTGATCCTTTCCCTTGCGGAGCTGTTTAAGGAGTAGAGGAGAGCAGACAAGCAGGCAAGAAAGAGGTACACAATAAAACGCACATGAGTTTCATGTGTGATAAGTGGTGTTAAAAAATGACAGAAAGGGTACAGAAAATGGTGAAAGTAGGGGTGAAGGGCACTAGCTACTTTACACTGAGAAGGTCCCTCTGAGATGGGACATTTGAACTGTGACCTGAATGACCTTCATTTGACCACCTGAGGGAAAAGTCTAGGAAGGAGAGAAAGCAACAAGTACCAAGTGTCTTAAGTTGGAGAGATACTTGGCATGGCTGAAGAGCAGAAAGAAGGGCTGGCTGGAGCTTAATGAATGAGAAGGAGAGCAGGTGTAGGGCCAGTTCCCATGGGGCTTCATAGAGTATGATGAGGAATTGGGTTTTTTATTCTAGTCACAGAGGTCAGTGTTGGAAGGTTCTAAGTGGGGAGTAGACAATTGTTTTAATTTAAGACTCCTATCTGCTGGCTGCTTTGTGGGGAAAGGACTGTAAGCAGGGAAAGATAACAGCAGGGAGGAAGATGCATTGGGAGGCAGCCCAGTCTGGAGGTGCTTGTGGGGCTCCGATTCAAACAGTGACGTGGCTCCAGGTTCCATGTTCCCCATTGCCCTAACTGAGTCGCATGAGGATGCTGCAGAAACTGCTGCATGATGAGTGGAAGGGGAATAAAAGAAACAGGAGAGAGGAAATAAGTTCTTAAAGTCAAAATGAAGTGAAATTTCTTCTAAATGCTTATACTACTTTGTTCTGAGAGAGATAAAGTAGTATATACTGTCCTTTTTGCTTCAGTCTAAGCAAATTAGAGAATAAATAGAAAACAGCCACCAAGATTAACAGATAAAATTGTGAATGTGATGCCTTATGTTTGTTTCCTTTGTGTCACTGTAAAAGTTTATTCGCTTACTATTTGAAGTTTGTGGAATATTTATATCTTTTAATCTTTAAAGTGTATCAGTTTAAACACTTCTAGAGATTGACCAACACATGGTATTTGTATTTCAGTAATTTCACTATTCAAGCCTAAAGAAAATTCTAACAATTTCAGATAAATTGGTATAATCTTTGCTGAAATTGCCAAAGGAACTTCAGGTGCAAAACATTGAGAATGTTTGCTTTTTGCAAAGAAATCTAATGCTTGAATTTTGTGACTATAAATGTTAAAAGTTTTAAACACAGGTAAGTATCTGTGGTAGTGTTTAAAGACAACCTGTAAGAATTTTTTGGCTTTTCGTGTTGTTTCAGATAGTCCTCCTGACTCTTTGTGCTGTTAAGTTTGCCCATCCTTGGGTTTTGGGAAGTGAGATGGATGTCTAAGCTTTGGAGCAGGAGGAGACATAAAGTGACTATGTGCCTTCTCTGGTCTATGAAGTTGCCCTCTTTATTGAATGGTAGGGATTAGACCACCCTAAGCCTTGGGCCGTGGGGTCTACCTGTGAGGTTGGAAGAAGAAGCAGAGTATTGGTTACTACTACCTAGAAGAGATGTGAATTTGGGAGTTGTGGATGGAGCTGGGAACCCCTCTGTTCTCTAAGAGACAAGAGAACTGGTGTCCACCAGGAAGAATGCTTTCATGTACTTCAGAATCTTGGTCTATTGAGTAAGTGTAGGCCTGTTGCTAAATTTTCTTCCCAGTGAATAAAGGGAAAAATATTTAAATGGTGCTGTGCAGAATTACCCACATAAGCCTGAAATTCCACAGTCCTGATTCATGTGCATTAAAACACCTCTAGAGAGCTATTCCCAAACTACCCTCTTCACCCTCATCTGGTCATCTGCCTATCCCCTCATGGAACTTTTTCCTCATAACACTAAACAGTGCCTGTCATTGTAGTATTTGTTTTCTGTCTCCTTCATTAGGAGGTAAGCTCCATGAGAGTAGGGGTGCAGTTTTGTTTACTGTTCTAACTGCAGAGTGGGGAACTGGGCCTTGGTGCTGGCATTTATGTCCTAGGGCTGCCGTAGCAAATCACCACAAACAGAGGCTTAAAACAGCAGCAATTTATTTTCTCACAGTTCAGGAGGCCAGAAGTACAAAATCAAAGTGTCAGCGGGGTTGATTCTTCTGAACAGACAGAAACCATTCATAACTCTTTCCCAGCTTCTAGTTGTAGGTATCAGTTTCTGGTTTTTCTTGGCTTGTTGACGTCTTTCTTATCTTGCCTTCATCTTCACATGGCTGCCTTCTCTGTATCTCTGCTTGTCCTTTTCTGTCTTCTATAAGGACTCTCTCTGCATCTAGGGCCTGCCATGACCCAGTATAATCTCATTTTAACTAATTATGTCTGCAAAGACCCTATTTCCAAATGAGGATGGTTATATTCTTAGGTTCAGGTGGGCATTATATATTGGTGGTATACTATTCAGTGCTCAATAAAAACTTGATGAATGAATGAATTCATAGTATAATTCTACATTGTGAACTCCTTGGACATTTTTCATTACTGTCCTAATAATTGTGCTAAGAAGGTCGGGTTAACAGGTCAGTCTGGTTCCGGATTGCTTGGGCTCCAGTTCTGGTTCTACCACTTCCTAGTTGTGAGATCTTGGGCAGTTATTTGACTTCTGTAAGCCTCAGTTTCCTCTTCAGTTAAATAGTGACAATAAATGTTTGCGATAATTGTGTATGTGCAACTATTTTAAAACACTTTACATATTTAATCCCCACAAGAGTCTATGCATTACTCTCACTTTACAACAAAGAAAACTAAGTTTGTTTCAAGAATTAAAAACAAAATAGATAATGTCACTTTGTGAAATGCCTGGTCAATAGTGCTTAGGAAATTTTTGCTATAATAGTATAGATAAATGTGACTTAATCTCATAACTTTAAGACATCACTTACAAATTCATTCACAGATGAGGAGAAAAAGATAGGTCGTGAACTGACGTGCTTCAGTGTTCTCTCCTGTTGTCCCTGTCACTGAGGGGGCACTATCCCTGGGGAGGCTAGTAGGGGTGTTTGGATGTATTACAGTATGGGGTCCTGGTGGTAGGGGAAATCAGCACTAGGTTTGTGAAGGGGCTAAAAATAAAATTTCTTTGAAACTTGTTGGCTGGTTATTACCGTCTTCCCAGTGACTATTTAGGTGTATTAGAGTAGGGATTGTCCCAGGAATATATAGCAAACAGAATGTCTGCTTTGAACAAACTATTTCAGTGAGCTGAAATACATCACAGCAGATACAGTATGTTGTTTTCCCCTTTTAATCCAAATGAATTCCCTCCTACCAGGTACATTTCTCATTTGCCTGTGCTTGTTCTTTAATGTTTTTTTAAAGGCTTTGCATCTTTAGATCTTAGCTAAAACTATCACACTATAACTCCTCTAAAGCCAGTCCCACATTATCTTCAATTATTTTCCCATAGTTTATATAGTTGTGTGTTTAATGTATTTATCCTACTAGACTAAAAGTATATGAGGGCAAAAACTGTCCTATTTTGTTAATTTGGCAGCTGGCAAATCATAAGTGAATATTACTGAATTAATAGCTAAATAGATGAGTTATGGGATAGCATATCTCTTTTAGCTGCTGCTTACCCGTTAACATCCTTGTATGCACTTCTTCTTGAGATAATCTTTCTTGTTCTCAAATTGCTTTCATTTGTAGTAGTAAGCACTACATAGGTTTGTAATATGAAAAGTAGGCAAAATTTGATATGTAAAATCACCCTTTTCAGCAGTATATTCACTATCTTTAATTTTTCCATATGTTTTAACGTTTGTGTTTTTTCTTTTAAGTCTATTGTCTATATGCTTGAGATGCTAGGTAATTTCAAAAGGGTAGAAATGTTTCTTTTTGAACATTTCAGTATTTAAAAAAACTAGCATTCACTCTGATGCCATTGGTAACTAGAACTGGTTGGGTTTTCTTGCTAGAAAGAAGTTGAGAATGCTGATTTTATACCATCAATGCAATCAGCTTTACTTCCCAGAACATAGTATAGCAGTGCAAGAGAGAGGGAGGCTTATCTACACTCTTTATCTTAAATCCACTGATTTAGCTACTTTAATTTCATAATACCAGTAGCACCTCCACTAGAGGGCAGAAAGTGGAAGAGAAAGGAGGTGAATTATAAATTCATACTTCGCTTCAGAATGCCTGCAGAAACTTTTGAGGATTGAATCCAACCCTTATTTTGTAAACTTAGTTAACCGTGGCCCAGAAAGACAATGTGATTTGTTCAAAGTAGAGCTGGCCTACAAATCTCCTAGACTCTATTTTCAGGCTTGTGTCTGTGCTGCGATAACATGTGATGTTGCCGTATCTTTCTTAGTAAGAAGAACACAGCCCTGAAATTACACTTCCTCCAGGGAATCCTGGTTCAGCAGATGATAGCTGGGTAACCCTAGGCTGGTTACTTTGACTCCCTAAATCTTTCTCATCTTTAAAATAAACATTATGTAGTACCTATCTCAAAGTGGTTGCATATAGAGGGCTTAGTACAAAGCCTGGCCACATACTAAGCTTAATTTTTGTGAATTAGAATAAAGTCAGATATTGAAAGTCTGGTGTTTGCAAAATTGATAGGTTCAGTGTTTCAACTATTTTACCATACTGTACCTTTTACTATGTCCTCTCATTTCAGAAACATAATACTGATTTTTCCCTCATTTTTTACAAATGTTTACTTTCTTCTCCCCCAGCAATAATATTCGAGGAACAGGTGCCTGGTACATACACAGTTTGTTGACTATGTATGGCCTCCAGCAGAATGGAGATAGATTTATTCAATAACCTCAAGTAATTTTTGAAATTTCCATTAAAATCTTGCAGATGTTGGATGAAAATCTTTTCAAAGAAAAATGCAATGTAGTCTTTCTTTTTCTTTTTGCCGATGTTTGACAACTGTCTTGGGTTTCCAATGGTGAGAGTCATCACCTTGTAAGCACCTGCTTTGCCGTCCTTGTCGCTTGCCTGAGCAAGAGCGGCCGCTAGTATGTGACAGGCCCAGAGTTGTGGCCTCTTGGTTTCAGCCAGGGGATGCCCTTGGCAGGAAATGGCGAATTAGGCTTATGGAAGAAGGTTGGGGGTTCCCTCCTCCCTGCAGCTTCAGCACAGTCTCAGGCAGTCTTGCAAAAGCAGTTTCTTCACTAAACTTGTAACACGGCAAGTTTTCATTTGCCTAATGCAGCTAATGCTGGTCCCTGAAACGTTAAATCTTTTTTGAGACAACACAGTTGGCCTTTAATTGACAGTGCCTGCAGTTATTTGGATTTTTACATGGCTTCGCTCGTGCCTAAAAGAAAATGGCCTAGGATACGAAAAGATTTTGGAGTGCCGAGAAGTAACTCCTGCTTCCAACCACTCTGTTCCCCACAGCCCAGACTTTCAGGTCTGGTCTTTATCGTGTGGCCCTTGCGGGTGTACGTTTGACGCGAGGAGCGGGGAGGAGGCCAGCAGTCCGTTTACCTTTCCATCTTCCCCTGGAAAATAACTTCTTTGAATGCAAAGAGGTGGGGTCGCGGAGGATCTGCCATCAAAGGTTCGTATGGGTGGGGCCCAGAGACTGGAGTGAAGAGGGAGTGGTCCGCGGGTGGGATCTGTTGTGCAGTCAAAATGTGCGGCCGCTGTTCCTTGAAGTTCGACTTCCCTCCTCCTGGGTGAGGAGCAGAGCATCCGTAGTTCCTCTCCCAGGGGCGGGTAGAGGAGAGAAAAGCGACCAAGATAAGAGTGGACAGAGGAAAAAGCGAGGCATGTTCCCCTCGAAACAGTCCCCTGCCCCTGCTCCGGAAGAGCGCTACCGCCCAGCCGCGGCCGCGGAGCGGGTAAGGTCCTCGGATCGCGCTCGGCCGGCACACGGGTCGGATGTCCTTGCCTTTCGGTTGAATTCAGGGTCAGCCTCTCCCCTGTTCCCTTCTCCCTTCGGGTCGCACCCTCTCCCGCCGCCGTCGGTGAGCTTCGGCTTCCCCAGCCGAGTGCTGAGCTCCCGGCCGCCAGTCTCCGGGCGCACCGTCCTCCCTCCCAAGGTCCTGGGCAGGGGTCCTTCAGCGTTCGAGTGGGGTCGTTCGGGAGACCCCGCTCTCCTTGCCAGGAGCGTTGCTACAGAGTCCTTCCTCGGCCGGGCGCCCTCCACGCATCCAGGGGGCTCGGCGGCTCGCGGCGCCCGGGAGGCTGCCGAGGGAGCCGTCGGAAGCCCGGGGCTCCACGGCCTCCTCGCGGCGCCCGCCGTCTGGGAGGACGGCGCTGCCTGGCCTGCCTCAGACGAAAGCCCCCTTCCCAGCTGCGCGCGTCTCGGCTCGGGCCCCCTGAGAGCCAGGGGCGCTCACTGAGCCATTCTAAGCGTTGGCATCCCAGAACCGGTCCCACTTGCGAGGTGCTGGGAAAGCCTGCGTCCCCAGCGCGCAAACTGTCTGGCGCAGACCAGCCTGGGCGCACAGCGCGCCGGCCGCCGGGGGGCGCAGGTTCTGAGTTGCTCCGGGTCTCGCGGGCTCGGATCCCGTCCTGGGACGGCACAGCGATGCCACTAACTCGGTAGAGAAAAGGTAGGGCACAGCACTACGGACGGTCGCCTCTGACCTGGGGGCCCAGGAGCGGGATCAAATTTGCGGCTACCATTCTTCGGTGTCAGGGGGTCCCGGAATCCGCTCGCTGCTGCGGTGGTCCCGGCTGCGTGGGTCCGGGAGCAGAGGCTGGTCTCCTCCGGCAGGCTCTGAGGGCTGCGCGGGAGGGGAAGGTGGTGTCCTGCCGGATCCTGCTGGGACTCCCCCAGCTCCCGTGGCGGGCGCCCCGGTCGGGGCCGGTGGTGCCGCCCGCTCGGGGCCGGTGGATGGCGGTGTAGGCGCTCTTTGCGCGGCTTGGCAGCCCTGGGCAGAGCTCCGGGCGCTCGGGGCTGCGAGCTCGCCGGGCAAGCGGCTGGGCTGGGCATTCCCGGAGAAACTGTCCCAGCGGCTCGTGAAGTGAACCTTTCTTCCCAAGGGAAACTTTTCAGAAAAATGCACTTAAGACTAATTCTTGTATAAGACTACTATGCCTTATATGTGCACATTCGTAGTCTGTAGTCTTTTTTTTTTCGGTAAAGTAATTCACTGATGGAGGCCTAAGTAGAAAGGAGTG
The DNA here is from genome assembly GCF_040802235.1 of Manis javanica. NCBI lineage: Eukaryota > Metazoa > Chordata > Mammalia > Pholidota > Manidae > Manis > Manis javanica. The sequence continues at coordinate 134,765,721 of NC_133160.1, forward strand.
CTCGACTGCTGTGAGAAAGGGAGCCGAGCAGGACTCACTGGTAGGCATTCTCCGAGGACGCACATCTCAGCAGAAGGTGTTGAAATCAAAGATGCGGAAAAACATTAATTTCTGACATAACCCAGAGACAGAAGAAAAATGCTTTTATTTTCAAGTCAGAAAATCAATTTTTGTCACAATGCAACATTTACCTGCTTGCTTGTATTACTTGTTGCTGAATAGTTTTGTTGTGTGAAATTACGTTACAAATTGGTCCCCCAAACCAGATTCCTAAGAGTTTAGAGGAGATGTCTGCATAGACATGCATGAGTTCTGGGCTGAGATTTGTACTAGGGTGAACCATTTTTAGAGTTATTTGAGTGTGGAATTACATAAATTTCAAAACCTCAGAATGCTGTAGAGCTTTATGTAAGGGAAGGGGTCTCTCACTAGAAAGTTTCTTACAGTGATGAAAACCTCAGCTAACCTTCCAGAAAAGACAAATAACAATTGCTTTATTAACCTCATCAAGTATATTTCCAGACGTAAGGAAACATTTTTCAAAGATGCAAAATTAATCCTGTCAGAAACCTTCCTGTTAATGCTGCAGAAATCTTAATAGCAATGGCACAGAGGCATCAGGGCCTCCACCACAAACCAGCTGAGGTTTTGTGTGGGAAGGGCACATTTCCCACAGTGGCTGCATCTGGATTTTGGCACTTGCTGGCTCTATTGCCCTGCAAGCCCCTCAGCTGCCCTTCTGCACTGCTGGGGGACCAGAAGAGAGTTTGGGGTAGAAGCTGAGCAGCCCAGTATCTCCAGAGAGTTGGCATCATTACTTTATAAAATCTGTATTTTCAAATCTCCATACTGTTAAGGAGGTACTGTCACTCATTTTTCTTTTTTTCTTCACCTTCAGCTTCCCTCCATGTAAAGACCTGTAGCTTTAGGGTTTCTGAGTATCTTTACTGCTGGGGGAATGAGTGCTCCCTGAGGACCAGGAAAGCTGTGATATTTTTTGCTGAATGTGTTCAAGGGAGAAAGGTTTATTTAATGTGCCACATATAACGTACTTTGGCCTTAACAAATTCTTCAACAGGTATGCATTCATGCATCCTGTTTGCCCCATCACTGTTCTTGGCATTCCATGGTGCCTGCCCAGCTGGCCGGCCAGAGGACACTGACCTGTGTAGAATACTAGATCCACACAAAGCGCCTATGTACCCCCAGACTTATGTGTCCTGTAAAATCTATCCCAACACACACATGTACACATACACTTGTGTTTTGGACTGTTCAGAGTAGGTAGAAATGGAAGAAATCACAAGAATGAAAGGGGCCATAGATGGTGTGCCTTGGTAGGTAACATAGGGCTTTTGGTAAATTCCAAAGCTAAATTCTTATCTCTTGTTCCACCCTTTACTCAAGGCTCTGGGTAAGGCAGACAATCTTGTTAAGCCTTGATTTCCTCATCCAGCAAAGGGGAATGGTACTATTGACCATCTATACAGACACTGTGAGGATTAAGGAAATAAATACACCTTAGAAATACTATGCACAATAGTTGTACATTCAGTTAAGTCTCCCTAATCTGTTTGTGCCTACGGAGCTGCTCCCATGTCAGACTCAATGAATCAGCCTCTCAGGCTTTTCTCCACAGCCAGTTTGCTGCAATTCTACAGCCGTGCTTGCCAAGAAACCTACTGGTCACATGTGGTTATTTAATTAGTGTGTTATTTGAATTAATCAAAATGAAAAATTCAGTAGTTCAGTCTCACTAGCCCCATTTCAAGTGCTCAATAATCACACATAGCCTGTGGTTGCTGAATCAGTATAGATAGAACATTTCCTTTCCCAGCATAAAATTCTCTTAGACAGTTCTAGAGCTTTCTTTTGCCTGAGTGATAATTTAGCAAAACTCTGGGATGATAAAAGTGTTCCTGTTCAGCATCAACTTTTGCTTCTTTTCTCTGTCAAGGAGTGGCTCTGTATAGTTGAATCTCTTCTGTTTTTTGAGGTTGTTTACACTGCCAGGGTCTTTGTTGAATGATAGATAGCTAGATTCATTTATAGATCAGCCAAGAAGTATGTATTAGTCACAAAATCCTTGGGCATCTCCCTTCAATCTGGATGATTTTTGCTAATGTATTGTTTTTTTTTTTTCCTTCAGAGAGTTTGGGGCTTTATGGCTGATGGTTTTCCTAGTTTTAGATCAGAGACTCTGATATAACAAAGGGATGTTCTTCTTTCCCTCTTAACCTCTATGTGTTGCATCATTTTTTTACAAGGATGATAATAGTAGAATAATATGTCCAGTATTTGATCAAAATCCACTGAGAATGCTTGATTTATTCAGATTTGAAACTAGTATTTCACCTTACTTTATAGGACCCTTTCCCGAACTTACCACCATTTGACAGACTGTATTTTAATTCTTTGTTTTATGTCCCCTCTGACTCTTGGGATATAAAGTCCATGGAGGCAGAGATTTTTCTATGTTTTTGTTCTGCTAGGAAAGCGCCTGGCTCATAGTTGGTATTTATTAAGTATTTGTGAATGAATGACTGTACAGAGATACATTTGGAGCTAGCTGAGATAAATAGATGCTGTATTAGTTTCCGACGGCTGCTCTAACAAATTTTCACAAACTGGGTGGCTTAAAATAATGGAAATGCATTCAGTCACAGTTCTGGAGGCTGCAAGTCCAAACTCAAAACATCAGCAGTGCCACATCCCTTGAAGGCTCTAGGGAGCACCCCTTCCTCCTCTCTTCCTACTCCTGGTGGCTGCAGGCCCTCCTGGGCATCTGTCTGTTTTTTTGTAGCTTGTAGCTGTTGGCTTGTAGCTACATCCGTAAGTCTCTGCCTCAGAGTCACATGTCATTATTCCCTGTATCTCTGTTCTTTCCTTTTATTATGAGGACACTAGTTATCTTAGATTTGGGTCTTACTCTAATCCAGTAGTACCTCACCTGAACTGATTACAAGGGCAAAAACCTTATTAACAAGTAAGGTCACTTTCTGAGGTTTCAGGGGACATGAATTTTGGGGAGACACTATTCAAACCAGCACAGATGGAGATAGGTAATCCTTTCCCTGTCACAATTCCTCACCCCCTAGGGGCTTATTCTGTTTCTGGGACTTTCCTAAATCTGCCTAGGGCAACTACAGTCCCATATTGATTATTTTTACAGACAGACAATCTCTGTGCAGATTGAGAGATGACATGTGCTTCCACACGGGTACATGGGGTAGCTCACCTTGGATTGGTGCATCAGCTGCCCTTTCCTGAGCCTGTCACTGCCCCAGTCCTGTCTCCAGTCTCTACTTCTCTCTTTGCTCAAGAAGAGCCACTGTTGTCTTAGAGCACCAGCTTGTCTGTCTGCCTCTTCCTGCAGCACTGTTTGCTCAGCTCCCAGCTCTGTTGAAGGATGCCCATAAATTATGTTCTCCTCTTAGCCTGCTGGCACTTGTGCCCATCAGCTCACCTTACAGCAGCTGTTTGAATATTCTCCTGTGGCGCATTTCTACATGTCCAGGCCACCAGTGCTTGTGGTCCTGTAGGTGATCCATCTTGCCATTCAATATCCGTGCTGAAACTCTGTCAGCAGCTCAGGAGGACATTGGTGGAGAGGGGCCAGTCAGCCCACAGGCTGGCTTAGGAGTAGGCAGAAAATATAGGGATGAGTTGTGAAATTCAATTAGGTGCCACTAGTTTGTGCTTAGCCCAGGGCCCCTTTGAGCCTTTAGGCTCAGTGTTTGAAGAGTGCCTTTTGTTTCCAGCATTTGGGAGAGTTTTAAAGGGTTGATAGCACCAGGAAACCTTAATCTGGGGCTCCATGAACCTCTTGAGTAGTGAAAAGTCTTACTGTGAATTTTTCTGGTGAGGGCACCATAACACCCCGAGGAGTTAAGAGCCGTACGGTAGACCTAGGAACTTTAGCAGGTGAGAATTCAACACACAGCCTGGACTGAAGAGGAATAGAGTCATCCATTTATTCAACAATCATTTATGTGTCAGGCACAGTACTAGGCACATTGGATATACCAGGGAACAAAACCCATACAGATTCATGCACATGGGAAGCTTAGTTTTTAACTAAGCAATAAAACTTAATCTGGTGTGCAGGGGAGGGAGCTCAACATATGAATCACTTTGCCTGTCATTGTACTCAATGTCCTGGAGTGAGAGTACAAGATAAAGGAAGAGCATCTGTTGAGTTTCAGAAGCCTGGTGCCTGTTACATGTATCTATCCTGCAGCCCTGGGTGTGATCCTGTTTGTGCCTTTCTGTGCTCTAATCTCAGACCAGTTAATCTGTTATTCAAGTGATGAGCCTGTTCCATCTCTGGAAAAACTGACCTGTGAGATTTATTGACAGAAGTTATATTGGTCTCCAATTTTCCTAAGGCTTTTCAAGGATTATTTTGATGACTTGTACATGATTTTCACCTTTCTGTGCCTATTTTAGGGCCTCATCCTGCAAGCAAGATGCCACTCTTCTGGAGTGTGGTTTAGAAATCAAAACTATATTATTATTTTACTTAATATTTCTCTGTGATCCTTTAAAGCAATTTTGCCCGGCTGTAACAAAATCAGAAATGGGAGCTCTACTCTTCATCTGATACTAAGTTAGTATGAGACTTTGCAGAAGTCACTTAACCTTTTTGGTTCTGGTTCCTCATATGTAAAATGGGGTAATTGGACTAGACCCTCTCCAAGGGCCCTTCCAGATCTATAAACTGAAATCTGAATGCTGCAGGAATAATCAGCAGTATGGTAAACCCTTTCGCTTTTTCTTTCCCTCCTCCCTTTCCAGCAGTCGACAAGTGCTGCCTGAGTAAAGGGCTTCCTAGCTGACCTTAATGTCTGCTTCCCTCTTTGGGGCTCTTTGTTCACTCTTCTTACAGTGACTTTCTGCTGAAGAGCAAAATTGCCTGTTCACCCGCAAGGAAGACTGATCAAAGAAATCTGATCACCAGAGCCCAGGTTCATCTATGGCTCTATTCAGAACTGAGCATTTCACCTAGGCATGCAGCTGTGGGCAGTGGAGAGAATGGGGAGAGAAAGTCACGGATGTGGGGGCCTTCCAACAGATGGCCTGGGGTCCAGTTGGGAGCCAGGTATGCCCCTGGGTGCAACTGAGGAGGAGTTTAGCACAGGAGAAAAATCCTCTTCCTTGAATAGCAAGGTAGGACACATACCCTTCTGCATTCACAATTAAGAAACAGGCAATAAATTTCATTAACAATTTTTAATGTTCTGCAGCAAAGAAGCAGAATTTTCAGGTAAAGAGGGAGAATTCTTGAATCTCTGAAATTTAAGAAGATCATTTATAAAATAACTTAAGAAGTAGAGTGAGCCTGATTTAAAAAACCCATTAAACCCAAGCCAGGAAATAGGCCCAAGGCAGCTGTGGACACTGAGGTGTACATTCTTGCTCAACACCAAGTAGGTGGGTGCCCCTCCGACAACTAAATTTCCCTTAGGCTCAGTCTCCTCTGAAAAATGGAAACAGTATCCCTCTCACAGCGTTGTGATCAAGGATTCAGTGAAATAATGCTTTATGAAAGTGCTTTGTAAGAACACCAGTTGCTGAATAAATGTTTTTTTTGGTAAAGGGGTGTTAACTGTTATCTGGTGGACAATTTAGTTGTGCACATCCCTGTACAATATCCCTTTTGATTTGAAATCTCAGTTCTGTGTAGTCGGTTGTTCTCCCTGGAGAAGGTTGAAAGAAGAAATGTTGCTTTTAAAGTCTCGTAACTTTTGAGTAAGACAAAAGCAGAACTTTGAAATTTAACATTTAGTATTCTGGTTCCTTTGTGGGCTATTGTAGCAAAGTCCCTTAGAACTACAGTGGTGACCACATGATTTAAAATTGTCTACTAGCTACATTTGAAAATACAAAAAGAAACAGATTGATTTGAGTAAATATTTTATTTAACTATATAAGATTTTATAATTTTCACATGGAGTCAGTATAAAAATTGTTCATGAAATTTATTACCTTCTCTTTTTATATTATGTCTTCAAATTTTAATAGTCTTAACAGCACAGCTCAATTTAGATGAGTCACATTTTATGTATTCAGTAACCACATGTGGGTAGTGTCTACTGTATTGGCTAGTACAGGGCTTTGTGGGTTGTGGTAGGTTGAATTATGGCCCCCCAAATATATGCACATCCTGATCTCTAGGACCGATGAATGCCACCTTATATAGCGAAAGGGACTTTGCAGATGGAATTTGTTAAGATTTTGAGATGGGGTGATAACCCTGAATTGTCTGGGAGGATGGGATGTGATCATGATGTCCTCATGAGTGGAGAGGGCACTGAAGTGATGGGTGTAAGATTTCATAGATGTACTTTGGGGGTGCAGGAAGGGCCGCCAGGCTAAGATGAATACAGACAGGCAGCCACTACAAGCTGAAAAAGCCAAGGAAACAGACTCTCCCCTTGGAGCCTTCAGAAGGAAGCAGCCCAGAGGACACCTTGACCTTAGCCCAGTGCAACTGATTTCAGACCTCTGACCTCCAGAATTATAAGGGAATTATGTTTGTGTTGTTTTAAGCCACTGGGGTAATTTGTTACAGCAGCCATGGGAAACTAATTCATTGCTGATGCTGTAATGGTAACATCGTTTCCAAGACTGTTTTGAGAAGGCATCACCCTGGCTCCATCATCTTAGACAATTACAGTTGGCTTCTTGGCAGCCTGGCCCAGGGTACCCATGTGCACTGTCTGAGGGCTGGAAGGCATTACTGCAACCCTGCCTGAGCGCACTGGTCTCTTGCTTCCTCCGATTCAGTTGCAGTCTTAGATAGCAAAACTCAGTTGGTGTCTTATCACTGCTCTTGAAGATGATCAGGAGAGGAAGGTCTTTCACATTAGGGTACAATACACAGGAGTAAAAAAATGGTTAAGAAAAAGGTACTGGCTCTCTTTACTGTCTGCTCAATGTTTTTGTAAATCTAAAAATAATGTCTATTAATTTAAGAAAATGTACTGCCATATGGGTTGGGTAGGGATAAAGTTGAACTCTTCTATGTTTATCAGTGGACATTAGTGAATCTGTGATTATGCTGTAATCCCAAAGTTTAGGGCCTGCTCTAACACAGATCACTGGGCCCCACTAGCAAAGTTGTTGATTTAGTAGGTCTGGGGTAAGGCCCAGGAATTTGCATTTGTAACAGGTTCCAGGTGATATAATGCAGCATGCAGGCAGGCAGGTGGGTATTGGGAGAGCCTCTCTAAATACCTGCTTTCAGGAGGAACTCCTGGCTGGCCTTCCCTCCCCCACCAGGGCACACACATCCTTTCCAATGGTAAGCTCAGCAGTCCTTGCTAAAGAGCTGCAGCATCTTTTGCTTATGTCTGTTTTGTGTCTCCCACCCTGGGATCTAAAAAGTAGATGGCAATCCTGAGATCCCCAAGTTCCAACTAAAAATACCTCCTTTGCCTAAGGCCAGCTGACTTCTCAGATTTCCCAGCTGGAGTGAATCCCTCGGACCTGGGGTTGCCCCAGTGGAAAGTCTATAAGCAGAAAATACCAGGTTAAAAATAGCTCTGGGGAGGCCCCTAAAAGCTCTCCCACCCAGCTGCCCACTTGGGGTGAGCAAATCTGGGCATGGCGGCAGAGGTGGGAGGATGGAGCCAGAAAGGGGTGGACGACTGCGGCTGCGTTTCCTTCTGTGGGAGAGCTAGGGTGAACTTTGGAGACCAGCACCCCAACCTCTGTTTTTGTGGGTTTTTTAATGTAAATTCTAGACTTGGTAACTGTGGCCCTAAATCTGGCCTATGGTGATTTTTATTTTGCCTGTATCTTCATAACAGTAAAGATGAACTTCCCAACCTTTCTGAAATTAAAATAGAGATGAGCCTTTCCAAAGGTATCCTTGGTGAGAAAATGAAGTGACCTCTTGGAAGGTGTCTTGCCAATGGGTTTCAGCTCCGGGCAAGTTCACTATGGATTCAATGTGACCAAAGAAATTGACAGCAAAACGTTCTTTGGGGTGAAAGGGTTTATTACCCGGCTTGTTCTCCCGGCGGTAGGTCGAGCACTAATGTCTCTACCTCCGCCCAGAGTACTGGGGCTGAGCTCTCTATATAGCACAATAATTGCTTATTGCCTAAAGGTGTGGAAGCAGTAGCCTAGCTAGCAACAGGCCAGTTACATCATCAGGTGGTTTAAGTTCAGTGAGGATCCTGGCCATAGGAACCCCAACTTCCCTACAGAAGGACCTGCTGAAATGCACGTTGCCACTGTCAGTGTTCTGGGTCAGCTCGTGGCAACCTCAGCTTGCCAGCCCGACTCCCTCCTGATAGAACCAACAGTTCTGTTTGTCTTGTTTCAACTTCACCTCTATCAACTGAATGTTAGTAAGAGGAAAGAAACTTCTCTTTGGATAAGAAATATATATTCCTGCAGGGAAAATGGAAATTCCTATGTCCAGGATCCTCACCTAGCCCTAAAATACCTGATAATGTAATTGGCCTGCTGTCAGCCTACTGCTTCCACACCCATGGGCAATAAACTATTATTGACTGAGCCACTATATAAAGAGCTCTGCCCAGTGCTCTGGGTGGAGGCAGAGATGAAGGAGGAGCACAGATGTAATTCTACTGCTTGACCTGTGACCGGGAGAACAAGCCAGGTAATAACCCTTTCACCCCAAGAATGTTCCACTGTCATTCCTTGGTCTCACTGAATCCACAGTGAACTTGCCCAGGGCTGAAACCCACTGGCAAGACAGTTTTTAAAAAGGTTCTTTTCCACTCGCATCTGTCAAAGACAAAGGAAAAATACAACATCCCAACTTGGCCTTTTTCCCCTTAATAAAGTGCAGAATGCTTTGCAGTGAGGCCGGGAGACAGGTCTGCTCTGATCAGAAGTAATGGACACAGAGCTGCTGTGATTGTCTGGCTGCTGTAGCATAAAACATTAATTTACACAAAACAGTCATAGCCAAGGACTTAGAAGTAGATGAAAAGGCCGAAGTATCCAGATCTTGTCATTTCATTCCTCTTTTATAAGATAATATTGATTACTTTCTATAGATTTCAAACCTTCATGTGCCCATTCCTACTCCTTGCCTCTCAGGGAATGACTGAGGCCTCAGTTTGTTCTGTGGGCAGAGCCAGGTGCGCTTCCAGCGACCGGATATGCAGTGCAATGGTGGAGACCCGGCTGGTTGGTATTTCAGTTGGGGGGTGGTCTGTGCAGAGAGTTGGAGCCCAAATAGGGTAAGGAAGGTGTGTGTGGGGTCAGCCTAGAGTGGGGTGAGAGGCTGAGTAGGATCAGGAATGGCCGCCTTCCCATCGGGGTGGGATGTTCAAGCTCTGACAGGGTGAGCCAGGCACCCATGTGCCAGATGGGCTGGGACAATTGGAGGTCATTACACACTGGGGGGGACTGATCAGAAAGTCACACAGATCAAGAATCAGCCACGTTTCTTGCTGTTGAGAAAGAAGTTAAAGAAAGGCAGAAAACTGGATCTAGAACTCTGAGATATGGGATTGGAATTGGAGATATGGGTGCAAATGTGTATGTTTCAATGTATAAAGATAGAGCAACAAATACAAATGTAGGTGTGTGTATGCATATGCATGTACACTCTATCTAAATACACTCTCCCCTCGGGCTCCATCTGATGAGAAACCGAGCACAGGATATGCCCTGTAAGAACCAAGGGACACCCAGGTCTTGGTTTTAAATAGTGCTTTCCACAAAAGGGACCCAGGCTCCTTGGAAAAATGTCTGATTTCAAGGGTGAGGCAAGGAAAGTACAAGATGTGTCCACAACATGTTGTTCCTGAAAGCAAGGCGGGGCTCACAGAATGATGGGTGTGTGCTAGAAGGACTCAGAAGCTGGCTTCAATTGACTTCCACTGGCCAAATGGAGGGCAACTGGAGCATCAAAATAAATAATGACAATTACAGATTATGAACCATTGAATAAAATAGGAAGCCAAGAGTCCATGCATATGTCAATAAAATAAGCTAATGGTGTGAAGGGATGGGATATTTGCATAATTTCAATACCTCACCACAAAATACTTATTGACTACGTGGGTAGTGGGGGAGGAGAGATATTACAGGACAGAACCTTAGCAGACACCATCTTTATCAATTATGTAATTGATGTGATTATTATTATCCATAAAGGTACAAATTGATAAGCAATGAGCAGAATGTAATATAACTTTTGTGATATTTCTGTTTATATCTACACTAAGACAAATTTTATTGTAATCATAGCAACTTTTTTTGGGAAGTAGTAAATAATTTAGTATACGTTATTGTGCAACTTAATCTTACATTTTCAAAAGAACTTTTTCTAACTTCTTCAACTGAAAACAGGATTATTTATGATCAATTCACAATCATAATTTTTTATTATATTTTCTTTGGAAAGGATAGGAATCAATACATCAAGGTCAGGCAGTCTTTAAACTTTCAAAGACGCCTCTTTCATTACTTTGGTTTCTTAATTTGGGTCTATATTTTCATAAGCAAATTAGACACATCCAAAGTATTGTACATATTTTAAAACATTTGTCATTTACATGTTTGTTTTTGTCTCAAAGTGCAGACAACTTTAGCACCAGAAAGGAACTCAAGAGGATTTATTGATGTTATTCTTTGCTAAATACTACATTATGATTGAAAAACTATTTTATAACCTGGCAATAATAACTGCTGAAAGATGTCAAAACCAAATTTAAAAATATGATGGATAGACCAGTGAGATCTATGCTCTCAAAAGTCATTTTTTCATTAACTTCTTATAATTTTAGGAAATGTTCTGTAATTCTTAATACTTTGGACTGATCATAAATATTAAACATTTAGCACAATTTGTATTGTAAATATGTATTAACATATTAAAAACATTTGAAACCATCAGGAGAAAAGAAGCTGGGAAGGTAAATAATTATGGCTAAGATAGTAATTTTAAGTATTCAATTTTATTTGAAACACTTAATCTACATTATTAAATGCTCACCCCAAGTAGTATAGTTACTATCTATCAATAAGAATATTATAGAACTATTGAGTATATCCTCCATGTTCTACTTTCATCCCCATGACTAATTTATATATGATTGAGATTCTGTGCCTCTTTATCCCCTGAAATAGGTGAAGGGGATAAAGAGTAATTCAGTTTTGAGTGCTTCCAAGTAAATATTTGATAATCCTTGTCACTGAAGTATTTTTAGTATTACACTGTTCCTGTTGTAGTTAAGTTGAACATGTTAAGTTTAATGAAAAAGGTGGAAGTCAGTTTTGTATGTTCATTTTTCACATTACCACTAATTATGTACCCAGTACTTTATATAACACTTATCATAATTATAATTAGATTAATATTTGTATAGCTATTTACTCTTTTTCTCCTCTGACAGATTGTGTGTTTCATGAATACTATTTTCAGTAGTCGCTTGGCATACCTGTCTGATCTTGAAGATATGGTCTCCTAATTGCTCTTGCAATGAACTGTCTATCTGCAGCTTTAAGAAACCAGCTTTCAGTAATTTCTCCAATCGTTGCTACTTTGGGGGGCAATCAGTTCACTTGCTTTTTGTGCTCTTACCCCTCTCCTCTGTGTGATTTGTTTGGGTTCCAGCCATACATTATTATTTAGTACCCACCAAAATAGCCCTTCTAATAGCCACTTGAAGAGAATTAGACCCGGTGCAACTCTGCTGGTCTCTATCTGTCCATCTAGACTGTCAGAGTCATGTCTTCTCTTTCCTATTTACTCAGCCTGTTGGCCCAAAGCTCAGCCTTTCTCTTAAGGAAATCTATTTCTTCCTACAGCTTAATCAGTTTGCTGTTTTGAAAACAAGACTGAAGTATAGTTTTCAAACTACTCCTCATTTCCTTTGACTTCCTGAGATAAACTAATTCTGCAAGACAGAATGTTCAATGCAGAGGCTTTTTGAATTGCCTTTTTAGCCTTGCATTTATAAATATTTGTTGAGTTGTGTTCCTACTTCACCTCAAGAAGATGGAATACATCTACAATTACATGAAGAACACTATGGTCACTAGACGCCCCCCTTCACCAAATCCCCCCTCACAAACTCCATTAGTCATTGTCCATCAGCGTAGTAAGATGTTGTAGAATCACTACTTGTCTTCTTTGTGTTGCACATCCCTCCCTATCTGCCCCCCCCCACATTATACATGCTAATCGTAAGGCCCCCTTTCTTTTTCCCTGCCCTTATACCTCCCTTCCTACCCCTCCTACCCAGTCCCTTTCCCTTTGGTAACTGTTAGTCCATTCTTGGGTTCTGTGATTCTGCTGCTGTTTTGTTCCTTCAGTTTTTCTTTGTTCTTATACTTCACATATGAGTGAAATCATTTGGTACTTGTCCTTCTCCACCTGGCTTATTTCACTGAGCATAATACCCTCTAGCTCCATCCATGTTGTTGCAAATGGTAGTATCTGTTTTTTTCTTATGGCTGAGTAATATTCCATTGTGTATATGTACCACATCTTTATCCGTTCATCTACTGATGGACACTTAGGTTGCTTCCATTTCTTGGCTATTGTAAATAGTGCTGCAATAAACATAGGGGTGCATCTATCTTTTTCAAACTGGAGTGCTGTATTCTTAGGGTAAATTCCTAGAAGTAGAATTCCTGGGTCAAGTGGTATTTCTATTTTGAGCTTTTTGAGGAACCTCCATACTGCTTTCCACAATGGTTGAACTAGTTTGCATTCCCACCAGCAGTGTAGGAGGGTTCCCCTTTCTCCACAACCTCACCAACATTTGTTGTTGTTTGTCTTTTGGATGGTGGCCATCCTTACTGGTGTGAGGTGATATCTCATTGTGGTTTTAATTTGCATTTCCCTGATGACTGGTGATGTGGAGCATCTTTTCATGTGTTTGTTGGCCATCTGAACTTCTTCTTTGGAGAACTGTCTGTTCAGCTCCTCTGCCCATTTTTTAATTGGATTATTTGCTTTTTGTTTGTTGAGGTGCATGAGTTCTTCATATATTTTGGATGTCAACCCTTTATTGGATCTATCATTTATGAATATATTCTCCCATACTGTAGGGTACCTTTTTGTTCTATTGATGGTGTCCTTTGCTGTACAGAAGCTTTTCAGCTTGATATAGTCCCACTTGTTCATTTTGCTTTCGTTTCCCTTGCCCGGGGAGATATGTTCATGAAGAAGTCGCTCATGTTTATGTCCAAGAGATTTTTGCCTATGTTTTTCTCTAAGAGTTTTATGGTTTCATGACTTACATTCAGGTCTTTGATCCATTTTGAATTTACTTTCGTGTATGGGGTTAGACAGTGATCCAGTTTCATTCTCTTACATGTAGCTGTCCAGTTTTGCCAGCACCATCTGTTGAAGAGACTGTCATTTCCCCTTTGTATGTCCATGGCTCCTTTATCATATATTAATTGACCATAAATGTTTGGGTTAATATCTGGGGTCTCTATTCTGTTCCACTGGTCTGTGGCTCTGTTCTTATGCCAGTACCAAACAAACTGTCTTGATTACTGTGGCTTTGTAGTAGAGCTTGAAGTTGGGGAGCGGGATCCCCCAACTTTATTCTTCCTTCTCAGGATTGCTTTGGCTATTTGGGGTCTTTGGTGTTTCCATATGAATTTTTGAACTATTTGTTCGAGTTAGTTGAAGAATGTTATTGGTAATTTGATAGGGATTCCATCAAATCTATATATTGTTTTGGGCAGGATGACCATTTTGATGATATTAATCCTTCCTAGCCAAGAGCATGGGATGAGTTTCCATTTGTTAGTGTCCTCTTTAATTTCTCTTACGAGTGTCTTGTAGTTTTCAAGGTGCAGGTCTTTCACTTCCTTGGTAAGGTTTATTCCTAAGTATTTTATTCTTTTTGATGCAATTGTGAATGAAATTATTTTCTTGATTTCTCTTTCAATTGGTTCATTGTTAATTGTATAGGAAAGCCACAGATTTCTGTGTGTTAATTTTGTATCCTGCAACTTTGCTGTGTTCCGATATCAGTTTTAGTAGTTTTGGGGTGGAGTCTTTAGGGTTTTTTATGTACAACATCATGTCATCTGCAGACAGTGACAGTTTGACTTCTTCCTTACCAATCTGGATGCCTTTTATTTCTTTCTGTTGTCTGATTGCAGTGGCTAGGACCTCCAGTACTATGTTGAATAACGGTGGGGAGAGTGGGCATCCCTGTCTTGTTCCTGATCTCAGAGGAAAAGTTTCAGCTTTTCACTGTTCAGTATGATGTTGGCTGTGGATTTATCATATATGGCCTTTATTATGTTGAGGTACTTGCCCTCTATACCCATTTTGTTGAGAGTTTTTATCATGAATGGATGTTGAATTTTGTCAAATGCTTTTTCAGCATCTATGGAGATGATTATGTGGTTTTTGTCCTTTTTTTTTATGTGGTGGATGATGTTGGTGGATTTTCGAGTGTTGTACCATCCTTGCATTCCTGGGATGAATCCCACTTGGTCATGGTGCATGATCCTTTTGATGTATTTTTGAATTTGGTTTGCTAATATTTTGTTGAGTATTTTTGCATCTACATTCATCAGGGATAGTGGTCTGTAGTTTTCTTTTTTGGTGGGGTCTTTGCCTGGTTTTGGTATTAGGGTGATGTTGGCTTCATAGAATGAGTTTGAGAGTATTCCCTCCTTTTCTATTTTTTGGAAAACTTTAAGGAGAATGGGTATTATGTCTTCTCTGTATGTCTGATAAAATTCCGAGGTAAATCCATCTGGCCCGGGGGTTTTGTTCTTGGGTAGTTTTTTGATTACCGCTTCAATTTCATTGCTGGTAATTGATCTGTTTAGATTTTCTGGTAAAAGACTTCTGGGTCAGTCTTGGAAGGTTGTATTTTTCTAGGAAGTTGTCCATTTCTCCTAGGTTTCCAAGCTTGTTACCATATAGGTTTTCATAGTACTCTCTAATAATTCTTTATATTTCTGTGGGGTCCGTTGTGATTTTTCCTTTCTCATTTCTGATTCTGTTGATGTGTGTTGATTCTCTTTTTCTTTTAATAAGTCTGGCTAGAGGCTTACCTATTTTGTTTATTTTCTCAAAGAACCAGCTCTTGGTTTCATTGATTTTTGCTATTGTTTTATTCTTCTGAATTTTATTTATTTCTTCTCTGATCTTTATTATGTCCCTCCTTCTGCTGATTTTAGGCCTCATTTCTTCTTCTTTTTCCAATTTTGCTAACTGTGACGTTAGACTATTCATTTGGGTTTGTTCTTCCTTCTTTAAATATGCCTTGATTGCTATATACTTTCCTCTTAAGACTGCTTTCACTGCATCCCACAGAAGTTGGGGCTTTGTGTTGTTCTTGTCATTTATTTCCATATATTGCTGGATCTCTATTTAAATTTGGTCATAGATCCATTGACTATTTAGGAGCGTGTTGTTAAGCCTTCATGTGTTCGTGAGCCTTTTTGCTTTCTTTGTACAATTTATTTCTAGTTTTATACCTTTGTCATCTGAAAAGTTGGTTGGTAGAATTTCAATATTTTTGAATTTACTGAGGCTCTTTTTGTGGCCTAGTATGTGGTCTCTTCTGGAGAATGTTCCATGTGCACTTGAGAAGAATGTGTATTCTGTTGCTTTTGGGTGTAGAGTTCTATAGATGTCTATTAGGTCCATCTGTTCTAGTGTGTTGTTCAGTGCCTCTGTGTCCTTACTTATTTTCTGTCTGGTGGATCTGCCCTTTGGAGTGAATGGTGTGTTGAAGTCTCCTAAAATGAGTGCATTGCATTCTATTTCCTCCTTTAGTTCTGTTAGTATTTGTTTCACATGTGCTGGTACTCCTTTGTTGGGTGCATATATATTTATAATGGTTATATCCTCTTGTTGGACTGAGCCCTTTATCATTATGTAATGTCCTTCTTTATCTCTTGTTACTTTTTTTGTTTTGAAGTCTATTTTGTCTGATCCTAGTACTGCAACACCTGCTTTTTTCTCCCTGTTGTTTGTATGAAATATCTTTTTTCATCCCTTGACTTTTAGTCTGTGTATGTCTTTTGGTTTGAGGTGAGTCTCTTGTAAGCAGCATATAGATGGATCTTGTTTTTTTATCCATTCAGTGACTCTTTGTCTTTTGATTGGTGCATTCAGTCCATTTACATTTAGGGAGATTATCGATAGGTATGTACTTACTGCCATTTCAGTCTTTAGATTCATGGTTACCAAAGGTTCCAGGTTACTTTCCTTACTATGTAAGAGTCTAACTTAACTCACTTAGTATGCTGTTTCAAACACGATCTAAAGGTTCTTTTCTATTTCTCCTTTTTCTTTCTCCTTCATTCTTTGTATATTAGGTATCAAATTCTGCACTTTTTGTCTATCCTTTGATTGACTTTGAGGATAGTTAATTTAATTTTGCATTTGCTTCATAATTAGCTATTTTACTTTCTTTACTGTGGTTTTATTACCTCTAGTGACAGCTATTCAACCTTAGGAACACTTCCATCTATAGCAGTCCCTCCAAAATAGACTGTAGAGATGGTTTGTGGGAGGTAAATTCTCTCAGCTTTTGGTTATCTGGAAATTGTTTAATCCCTCCTTCAAATTTAAATGATAATCTTGCCGGATAAAGTAATCTTGGTTCCAGGCCCTTCTGCTTCATGGCATCATCATGCCACTCCCTTCTGGCTTGTAAGGTTTCTGCTGAGAAGTCTGATGTTAGCCTGATCGGCTTTCCTTTGTATGTGATTTTATTTCTCTCTCTGGCTGCTTTTAGCAGTCTGTCCTTATCCTTGATCTTTCCCATTTTAGTTACTTTGTGTCTTGGTGTTGTCTTCCTTGGGTCCCTTGTGTTGGGAGATCTGTGGTTCTCCATGGCCTCAGAGATTATCTCCTTGCCAGACTGGAGAAGTTTTCAGCAACTAACTCCTCAAAGACACTTTCTATCCCTTTCTCTTTCTCTTCTTCTTCTTCTGGTATCCCTATAATGCAAATATTGTTCTGTTTGGATTGGTCACACAGTCTCTCAATATTCTTTCTTTCTTAGAGATCCTTTTTTCTCTCTGTGACTCAGCTTCTTTGTATTCCTCTTCTCTAGTTTCTATTTCATTTATTGTCTCCTCCACCATATCCAACTTGCTTTTAATACCCTCCATCATGCTCTTCAACGATTGGATCTCTGACCTGAGTTCATTCCTGAGTTCTTGGATGTCTTTCTGTACCTCCATTAGAATGTTGATGATTTTTATTTTGAACCCCTTTCAGGAAGAGTCACAAGGTCCATATCATTTAAATCTTTCACAGCATTTGTAATAATAATTTTACTCTGGACAAGGTTCCTTTGCCGTTTCAGGTTTGTATATGGCGCCCTCTCGTGTCCAGAAGCTGTAGTCTCTGGAGCTGCCTGGTGGCAGGGGAGCGGTACTGGTGCCTGGGGGAGGAAAGAGCTGTTCCCTGCCTCCTGGCTGCTGTGCCTGTCTCCACTGCCTGAGCCAGTGGGCCGGGCACACAGGTATAAGCTTTTGTCCCAGAGCAGCCGGATATGGATCCCTGCTTTCCACAAGTGGCCAGAATCCCAGTCTCCCCAGGAACTCTGCCTGTATTAACTTTCCAACCCGATAGTCATGTGAGTTTCATGAAAGCACCATGAAATGTAGGTTTGTTCTCCCAGTGCAGATCTCTGGAGCTAGGTATTCAGCAGTCCCAGGCCTTCCACTCCCTCCCTGCTCCATTTCTCTTCCTCCCACCCATGAGCTGGGGTTGCGGAACGGCTCAGGTCCCGCGGAGCCACAGCTCTGGTACGTTATCCCGTTCGGTGAGGTCTGCTCTTTTCTCCAGGTGTGTGCAGTCTGACACCTTCCTCTTTCCTGTTGCTCTCTCAGGATTAGTTGCACCAACTATATTTTCTAATTGTATCCAGTTTTAAGAGGAAGCCTCTGTCTCTCCTCTTACGCCACCATCTTTAATCCAATGCCCATTCTTTTTTTTGTTTTGCCACAACTTACTCCACCTTTCTCTGATTGGGGCCATGAATTAGGTGTCTAAAATTTAAATCCAGGGTCAGAGGGTATGTAGTGAACAGATCCAGAGTGAATTAGGGCCTTGGGCTAAAGCTTGTGAATGAGTCCCATGTTTCTGAAGTGCTGGTTCCTCCACTTGTTAGTTCTTTCCATGGCCATGAATGTAATTTAAAACAACATGATAAGAAATGGAATTAGGGGCAGCCTCTCTTCAATATCTATTCTAAGTCTGCACAGAGAATCAAAACCAGAAGTTCACATCGACCCCTGGACAGCCCAAGGTCTCAGATGTTTTGTAGTTTCCAGGCAGCACATTTTGTTCTGCCCGTCTGTAGGACCTACAAAGGTTTGATCCTACCTCAGCCTCACCTGAAACACTGGGCCAACCTCCACTGGTGTAGAGGCTGTAGAGACTGTCCAAAGTCTAAAATCCAACAAGGACCTTTCTTGGTACGGGTCCACCAAAGGTTACTGTTTCATGCCCTGCCTGTCCAGGAAACACTCACTCCATATATTTTTACTTCTCAGCTACTATTCTTTACTATCCTCAGGATTTCTGTTTAATGTAGTAGATGGTAGGTTTTGAAGGACATAATAAATTGTGCTTTTTTTCTTTGATTGATGTTTACATTAAAATTCTGTGTTCTTTTATGTGCCAGGTAGGGTGATGGTCAGTATCAAAAGACAGAATGTTTGACCTCAAAAACTGTACCACTTCTCTATGGATAAAAGGTATAAATTCTCAGTGTTTAAAGACCTAATGTTAGTTAATGCCTATAGAAGTTTGGGGAAGTTTTCTAACTTAGGACTTTGCCTTGCTTCTAAAGCATAGAGCTCACCATGCAGTATATGTTCAATAGATGCCTAAACAGCCCAACTGCTGCTCAACTCAGGGAGGTAATACCTTGGGGGCCATTAGGAAATAATGAAGGATATGTTGCTGGCCATTGTGTCTGGGCTGCGGGACAGTTATGCTGGCATTTACTGGGTGGGGGTTAGGGATGCCAAATACTGAATATGTGAGAGAGTCTTATTATTGAAAAATTGTCTTGTTCAAAATGTTAATTATGGTGCTGCCCCTTGGTCTCCCTCAACCAACATACACATGCTTTGAGACCCAGTGGAATGAATGCTCAAGAAATATTGTTTTATCTTGTAAAAAAAGTAAAAATTTATATTTCTTAATAAACATCGATATTAACTGACTGTGGCCTGTCACTCTGCCGCTATGGCTGACTTGCTGTAGTCCCTTTGGCATATCTGCATTACTGTCCTATCTTGGGATATTGAGTCACTCATGAAGTTGCCTATCTCCTGGGAGATAGGCCATCAACTCCCACAGGAGGGACTGTGTCTTTCTCATCTTTATATCCCTATAGGCCAGCTGTTCACAGAATAGGTACTATATAAGCATGAGAGGAGTAAAGAAAATTAGTGGGATTTTACCATCTAACATAGACATATTTTATCATGGAAACCTCAACACAGAACTTCTCTATACTTTCCAACTAGAATAATTGTGAAAGATAGCAAAACCTATGATGACTGTTAAGTTTGGAATTCATCCTTTTGCTCTAGGTATTCAGAAAGACATTGCTGCTTTGTCTAACATAAAATCCTTACTTGCATTTTTTTTACTGCAGGATGTCTTTCGGCAGGTAGGTTCAGTAGGTTAACTGTTTTCAACATCTGTTTATATTTTACTTTGCATTGAAATGCCTGAAAAGGATTGTTGTAGAGTGTAAAATCCATTTTGTCTTGTATACATTCCATGATTATTTTCAGCTGTAGAGAGTCAATATTTTAGTTCTCTACTCATTTTGCCAATCTGTTTCAATTTTTAAAAGTCGCAACATTTCCATTGTTACAGGATCAGTGAGTCAGTTCTCTGGGATTCACACAAGTTCAGTGGCTTCATAGTTGCTACATAAAAAGTAGGCTTCGCTTTACTTGGCAGCATGTTAGGTTCCCCTGGATTTTGCCACAGCATCCTTAGAAAATGTAGTAACTAATAATTAGGATGTGAAACATTCATTGAAACATTTTAATGCATAAATGTCAAATATTTAGTTTCCTGAGCATGGGTAACATACCTCTCCCTTTTTTCCCCCTGTAGCCTCCATTTTTTCCAGTGAAATTTACTGAAAAGACCGTTAAGACTCTACAATATATGCAGAAAGACTTCTGATATTGTATCTGCCTTAAAAGGAATGTTTTATTAGTTCACTGATTTGTGACTGCCATAAAATGATAACAATGACATGTTTGAGTTTGGGGGCAAAGTCATCTCAAAAAAGGACTCAGGGTCCCATTGATCTACCTGTCTAGATGGGGAGTTGCCTGCTGTTTCTTTCCAAGATCATCTTCTGTAACTAACAGGAATATGACCCTCCCACCTTGCTCTGAAGAAAATGGAGGCTTACCTTCAAAATGTTCTATCACCTCTGAAGATACCTTCTCCCTTGAATAAAGATTATAACTTTCCTCCAGGGAGAGTAAATTGAACCAACTCCAAGTTATGTATTTGAGAGAAATTGGGACTCTAGAACTTTCTTTCTCTCCCAGAGAAAGAAACATGTCTTTTTTGCTTTTGCTTTACCAATTTCATTTTATTTCTGCGATATTTGTGGTTGGAACAAGACATTTTTTATTCCTTATTTATAGATACAGAAATATGGTTAGGACAAGGTCATGACTTTATAAGGTCACCTAGATTTTTCAGTGTTGGAGACAATTTTGTGCACATTGCCCCTGAAACATTCCAATCTTCTGTCTCATATTTCAGACATCAGCTGAACAATGGGACCCTGAAAACAGAAACACCGAAGTGATCTGCTGCCTGGGTATTGGATTATTATTATCTAGTCTCCTCGACAGGGAAAATACCTTGCTGGTATTTAGTCTCTATATTGGACATCCATTCTGGGTTGAATGACTATTGGAAGAGGGCTATCTGCTGTTGTTTTTATGGAGAAAATGTTCACAGGAGAAAATGAGGGCAGCGTTGGCTTGCAGAACCATGTGTGGGGGTGTGAATTGAGTAATTTCATTTTGAGGGAACACATGAGTTATTTGAACTCTGTATGCTTCAATTAAAAACCTGAAAATGGGATGAGAAGACTTACCGAAAACCAGATGCTAGTTCTTCATGCTTCTTGGAACATTAAAAACAAACATCACAACAAAAGACATTTGGCATAATTCACTGAGGAATTATTTCGGAGGCATTTTGCTTATTGGTAGAATGGAAGCTTATATGAAGAATTGATGGATGCCTGGTTTGAGAAGTATCTAAGTCACTGATTTCTTATTAAATCTATTTTTAAAATACATGTAAGGAACACTCTTAGAGTTTATTGAGAACAGAGAGAGGGGAAGGCATCCAGCACTGGTGGATTTTCTTAAATAATGGGGTGACAATTGGCTTGTTTTTGCTCACTGGACAGAAAGTGGAAGTGGGTTGAAGCCCCTTCTCTAAACAATTCAGGTTACATTTTGGACTGAGGGTTGTGCAGGACAGCGTTCACAACCAAGTATCAAATAGCAAGTGGGGTCTGAGTGCTTGCATTTTTTTAGGGCTGTGAGTAGATTAACATGTGACATTATAATATCCCCAAAGAGCTTAGAGGGAGCCCCTGGGTCCTGCTCAGGTCACACTAGTCAGAGTGATCTTGTCCTCCTTGCAGGCAGTGCCCTGCATGCTGAGACAGCAGAGAGTGAATATATTTGGAGTTCATCACTTTCCTACAAAGAGAACTAAGGTGCTGAATTAGTCTCAGACCAATACATAGTGTTAGTTTTGGATGGATTTTTTTGTTACTTATCTTTAACACTGTAAGCAAATATTTTTTGGGAGGACAGATAGTTATTGATTTCTGCCATAATTTCATATACAGTCACATCCACTAAGATATGCTCTCATTTTGGCTTAATAGTTTGATATTTTGACTTGGTCATATCATAAACTTCAAAGCAATAAATAGAATTTTACTCAGTCTACGAGACTGACATATGAATTAGGGTAACTTTTGGGTAGTAATACTTGTGCACCTTAAATTCATAAACTTTTTTGACTAACCATCCTGTATTAACTAAATCTGCATAATTTCATAATTGTATTTAAGAATATAATCATTTTGATACTGAAGAAAATCCATAGTATAGGGTCACATTATGAAGGTAGAATTAACTTCACATGTCAATTTACTATTAGCCAGAAACAGTTTACACACTCTTCAAGTTTGCCTGATCTTTGGTTGTAATTTACACAAATCTTATTTGAAATAAAAATATCAGTATGTCTCTATGTTTGATGCTGTATCTTAAGAAGTACCAAGCTTATGTTTGTCTCTTTCTAGACAGTATCTGTGGGTGAATATTACCACTTCCAGAGAGATTGCAGGCCAAAAATGGCCTGTATTTAGCATAACCTGGGATGGTCAGGGAATAGGTTTTAGGAAATGATGATGATGTTGTTAATTAGGTTTTTCATGTATTAAAGAGGAGCTTGAACCTCCTTTCAGTTCCACTTTTTACTATCAAAAATGATGTTTTTACATTGTACTAAGCAGAATGACATCTACATCTTTGAAAGCTGAAAATCAGGGCCAAGCCTTGCATCCTCAGAGCAAAATATTCTAGGCTGTAGAAATTGTAGAAGATGCCACATTGTCTGGAATTCCAACTCATTCTCTGACAACATTTTATGATTTTAATTCCTGATAATTGACTTTTTTTCTTACGATTTTTCCATTTCTCAAGATAGAGAATTAAAAGCTTCTGTAATTAAATATTCCAGGCAATGAAGGTTTATTAGATAATTAATGTTTTTAAGATGATGTTAATACCACATACAGGCCATTTTTAGAACATAGCTCTGGTTATTGTCCAGCGGGAGTGAGGCGGTAATCCTTCATTACACCATTTTGGATCTGGGAGGAGGTGAGAAGCATGGAGTCTCAGGAAGAAATCTATTCTTTACCCTCAGAGGGTGAGTTGGTGAGGGCTGTGAGACATGGTCCTCCCTAGGGCTTGGGGCATCGGGAGTTAGCTTTGCATGACCCAGTGGGTGAGAGCTTAGTCAGTTGTCACAGGGACAGAGATAGAGGGTGGGTATCGTGTCCCAGGAAGCTCTGAAAGCCATAGTCTAGAAGTAAGACCGAATTAAAACCTGTGGACTCTCTAGTCTCCTAGTGGGTTTCAGACAAGGGAACTGAGTGACTGAGTATCACTTTGCATCCTGCTTTTTATATTGATTACCTTGAATTATTTTTATTAAATTACAAAGAGCCTCATCTGTAAACAGGTATGGTAATACCACCTACCTAATAGAGCTGTTTTGAGGATTATGAGCATTTAAATATGCAAAACATTGAGAAGAGTGCCTGGCACAGGAAATGGTCATTAGGTTTTTTGCTGCATTGTTATTTCAATTACCATTATGACTGTGGTGACTACTCATACATGGAACAGCATTCAATTCTTTGTGTTTCTAAGACTCTTCTGACAATGGGAGGGTATATTTAGATGAGTTTATTGATTCATTATTTAAATATTTTTATGTCGTGCCTACTACAACCCTTTTTAAGTACCGAGGCTATACTGGTGAGCAAACCCCAACATGGCCCCTGGGCTCATGGAGCTTACAGTGTGACAGGAATAACTAACATAATCTAAAAATAATCACATATGTACATGTAAATTGCAACTGTGATGAAGATCAGAAAAGACCTAAACAAGTCATGGGTCATAAGTTGAAGTATGAAGGGTGAGTTCTGAGTAATGTGGGCGGTTTGGTATTTGGAGTTTGAGAGAGGCCATTCTAGGCAGAGAATGCTTGGGAGGAACTGGGAAGGGAAAGGTGGCAGGAGTGCAGGGAGAGAGAGACCATGACTGGTGTGCACTGAGCCTGGTACAGGTGGGGCCGACCTAGAAGGGTCTGCAGATATTGCTGTTCAGAGTGTGGTCCTCAGACCACCAGCATCAGCATCACCTATGACTGATGAGGAATGCAGAATCCCAGGCTCCACCGTGACCTACTGGATCAGACACTCCCTGTCTAATCCCCATGTACATTGTAGTTTGAGAAGAGTTGTCTTCTATATCATGTGAAGGAAGCTGGTCTTTTTCTTTCAAGTCTCTGGAGGGTTTTAAGCAGATGATAGTGTGGAGATTGGAAGGGGACAACTGAGGATACTGGGAAACCTGGTAGGAGATTGCTGAAGAAGGTAGAGAACGTGGGATTTCTAATGGGGCTGTGAGATGACCTATTCCAATGTTTGCCTACATTTTGACCAAACTTACTTTTTATTGCTTGCTCCCCATTTGAGAAAAATCTAGCTACAACACAGTATTTAGCAACTTTTAATTGAAAATTGATGTTGTAATTTGCTAAGTTGTAATTTGTTTTCTTTTTAATTTATCCTTACTCAAG
Organism: Manis javanica; assembly: GCF_040802235.1. Lineage (NCBI taxonomy): Eukaryota > Metazoa > Chordata > Mammalia > Pholidota > Manidae > Manis > Manis javanica. The sequence goes on from NC_133160.1 coordinate 134,790,121, forward strand.
ATGTATAAAAGGCACTGAGCTTCTGATTAGCAGGAAATAATCCATATGGCCTTATTGAGTTGCTGCTATTCTGGTCAAAAGCAAACACACTTAGCAGTTGCATTACTTAGCACAAAAGCCTTTTAATAGTTTTCATTCCCCTCCCACCAAGAATGGGTATATAAAAAATTCACAACATTTCTTGGGAAATTTTTCTGACCTTCAATTGTGAATCATTTATTGATTTGAGATAGTGTATATTTATTCTGATCTTAGTACATACCAGGCACTGGTTAGTTAGTTGCCTAAGGGATAAAAATAATGTTCTGGGAAAATGGTATAGTTATTATTGAATGAATTAAACATGGATCTTTACCTCCTGAGATTATAGTTTAGTAATTTTAGTATGTACATACATGACCATGACCTAAAGTAGGAAGTGGTAAGTACCATAGTTCAGTTAAAATTGCTTTAGCTGCAAATGATGGGTTATTCAGATAAACAGTGATTTAGCAAGAAAGAACTTATTCTATTCTTATGTAAATGTAGTCTAGAAAGTAAGCAGTTCAGAGCTGACAGGACTGCTTCCCAAATCCATCAGGGATCCAGGTTCCCTTTCGTACTGCTCTGCCAGCCTCTGCATACAGCTTTTACCTCTGGGTCTTGGCTGGTTGCTTCAGATCCAGCTATTACACCCATATTCCATCCGACAGAAAAGAGGAACAACAATACCCCTCTCTTTGAGAACACTTTCTAGAACTCATATCTGCCACTTCTAGTTTCATTCCATGGTTAAGAACTCAGCCATATGGCTTCACATAGCTGAAAGAGAGTCTAGGAAAGCTGTTTTTCTTCTAAGTGGCTGTTAAATTTTGGCCCCACCAAAATTGAGAATTCTGTTTCTAAGATCAAAGGAAAGAATAGATGCTAAGGATCAATTAGTTTGCCACCTAGCAGAAATTCAGATTCTGAAGGTAGAGATTACTTGCATCTGGGTGATCAAGAAAGGCTTTCTGAATGAGGTAACATGTGAGTTCTTTAAGGATTTGAACTTAGGTGGATGGATATGGGAGGAAGAAATAGTCTTGAATCATAATTTCCAAACTGTGTGTTGCGGTACCCCAAGATACTGCAGTGACTCCAAGAGGCTCTCCTGGTTATTTTTAGTTTTTGAGGGAAATACAGTGATACTCGACATTTGTTGGTTACCAAATGAAATACTAGTTAGAGGTAGTTCACATTTCAACAGTAGATTGTACTGTATTCCTTTTGATGCTGTCTTCTTCAAGTTCCTGATGGTTGCTGTGTAAAGAGCTGTACCATGGAAAAATCCATGTAGAACAGGCAATGAGTGGTGAGGGCTTCTAATCTGATCCCGAGGTTTGAGGCGTGGTGTACTGCCCACTAGATGCACACATCATATTATTGTAATTGTGGTTATTTAAGAATGACATGAAATTTTATTTCAATTTATGTGTAGTATTTTTTCAAATGGCTACTAAGTTTTTAAGATATAACACATATAAAATTGTTGGACGAAGCAGCTTAAATGGAAATTTTAGGCATTTCTTTTGGCCTAGGGCCACTGAAAAAAACTAACTGGACACTGATGGTGCTGTGAACCAAGAATATCTGTGTATCTCTCATTTTAGGGGGTTAATAGAATTACAGGGCCACTTCTTTTCATGTTCTTAAATATAGGTGATGTTCAAAATATTTTGTTTGTAATAAAATCTACTACAGTTTACACTAAATTTTCTGACTTCAAAGCTCATGTGCAAAGGAAATATGAGTATGGAATTGTACTAATAATCCTAGTAAAAGCTGATTTCATTAACTTTGCACATTTCTTATTGAAAAGGAAATATTTTTACATTCTTACCAAGTACATTTTCTACTCCAAATATTTTTGGATAATTCAGGAATAGGCTTTGTAGGCATATGTAATTAAAGAAGTAGTTATTTGCATAATTATATATAATTTTTGTTTAGGTGATTTAATTCATCCATTGATTCAACAGGTATTCGTCCACTGCTGAGTCTGTTCAGGTTCTGTTCTAGATGCTGGTCAACACTGATGAGGGAAGGGCAATATTCACCTCTAAAGAGAGAGTTACAACTGAATTAGTATTACTTATGCCCTGATTATGTTTTTTTCAGAAGCAAGAGTAATACTTACTACTTCTGTGATTGTATGAGTGTTTGTTGCTGTTTAGGGTTTACAATGCCCGATGCAGTACTGTTTCGGTTTGAATATCCCTGAAGTTTTTTTTCCTTTCTTCAGATAATGTAACATATATAGTTTTGATACATTTTTTTCTTCTTTTTGAAGATTATTTTTATCTTTGAACCTTTTGTGGAGCAACCATGTATTTACAGCAGTTAGTCAGTTTTGTCTGCCAATGTGCCACCTGTATAATTGTTTTCATTTTCACTAAGGGCCCTGATGAAGAGAAAATGTTATTTCCTTAGGAGAAGTTGTATTTTTAATTTGGTTATCATATTAAATATATAGATTTAAAAACACCCAATCATGAAGATATACATTGATGCTGTAAATCAGGAGCTGACAAACTTCTGTAAACAGTCAGATAGTAAATATTTTTGGCTTTGTGGGCCAAATGCTCTGTTACAACTACTCAGTGCTGCCCGTGTAGCAGGAAAGCAGTTTTGAACAGTGTGTAAATGATTGAACATGGCTGTATCCCAATAAAACTATGCCCAGAAATAGGCAGTGGGGTAGGCTTGGCACACAGGCCATAGGTCAGTGACCCTTGCTCTACATATTTAAAATGTAGAATTTAACATGCAGAACGGTTCAACTGATTAAAAAAGAGTTCTTACACAACCCAACAATAAGTGTGAGGAGCAGGTGCGCGCAGTTCCCAGCTGCTTATCCCCACTGACTAAGGGAGTTATGCGAGGAAGAAAGGCTGTTACCTCTAAGAAGGCACTTGGTTCCTTCTGGGCCAAACATCTACTTTGGTTGTAACCTGGTTATTAGCAACTATTTCCATCCCTAGGAATTCTCTGATGAACCTACCTAGAGAGAGACTTAATGGACCCAGTCAGGTATTTCTGGTTCATTGGCTCTCTGGTAAGTGCTGGCCCTGGCCAACGGAGTGAAGCTTCTGTCTGAGGGATTGACAGGCAAGTACCTCGTTGTTCACAAGCAGTTTCTGCCATTTGCAGCTGTGCAGCTATTCCCAGGAATGTTCCATGTGTAAATGAAGTCAAATGCTGCAGGAAGGTAGAATAGATAAAAACTAATGTACCTGAATATCAATTATGTTCTCCTTGACCTCTGAAATCTTAATAAAATGGATTTGAGCACCTGAGCACACCTGTGGAAGTCCAAAGCCTTTCCCAAATCTCTGCCAATCCAATGGGTACATGGTTTTCATCAGCTCTGGTTCCAGGCTCTAAATCTCCTGAATTAGCTCAGTTTGGGGGACCTTTTTTCATGTTGCCTTTTCTCATTACCCAGTTATACCCAGCCTCTTTCTCACTCTGGCTATAGTGTGGAGAACAAATTAGGGAGTACAAGAGTGGATCTAGGGAAACATTTCAGGGGAGACCTGATGGTAGCTTTTGCTAGATTGTAAAATCTATGAGGCTGGAGATTTTGGCTTTGTAGGATGTATCCCAAATGCCCAACCAGTGCCTGACACATGGTAAGTGCTTATCTGTTCCTATGATAAGGAATCCTGGGAGAATACTAGCTATGGGGATGAAGATTATTTATTTGGTTTCAGACATGTTGGGTTTGAAGTAATTTTGCAACATCCATTGAGGAGATGTCAAATGGCCCGTTGGGTACAAAGGTCTGGAACTCAAAGGAAAGGTCTGTGCTTGCTATTTAAAGGTATAGGTCACATGTGTAGGGCTGACAATTGATGCTATTTGTGTGGGTACCATTGCCTAGAAAGTAAATACATGGAAAGAGCTTACAGAAAGAAGGAGTGAGCAGGGAAGCAGGAGGAAGAGAAGTCAAAGGAAGGAAGTGCTTGAAGATGGCAGTGGGAGATTGATCTCTCTAATGACACTGAGATGTGACTGCAATGGTGACTGGAAAATGCTTTTTGGATATAGCAGCATGGAGGGCATTGGTGACCAAGGCAAAAGTTGCTTTGGTTCCGTGACAGAAATGGGTACCAAACTTTAGGGGCCACAGGAGTAAACAGTCAGTGAGGAAATTTGGACAGTAAATATTAACAACTCTTAGAGCATTCTGGGTGAGAAAGGAAGAGAGAGACAGAACAGTGGGAGAAATGGGATATAGGTTTGAGGATGGCTAAAAATATAACCAAGAGAGGCCTAAACGTGGGAAAAGCTGATGGCAATGACACAGGCACGAGAGAGAAGGAAGGAGAGAGAGAGGGGAGGAGGGAGGGAGAGAGAGAGAGAGAGGGATCGGATGTATGATTAAATGGAGAATTAATATGTACAATACCTGAGAAGGAGTAAGGAAATGGAGTAACAAAGTGGAAGGATTAGTCTTACATAGGAGAGTCTTAAATAGCTTCTCCAGTGTGACAGGAGAGAAGGGTGTATAAATGAGCAGGTATGTACGTTTAGATTAGGTAGGTGAGGCAATTTCCATTTGATGGTTTCATTCTGTCTGTAAAGTGGGAATTGGGGTCTGTCCTCCTCTGAGAGTTTGGGCAGAAAAGCGGGAAGGGGTAAAGTGAGAAAATGGAGAAGGCACATATCAGCAATCAAGGAGTCCTGTTGGGTGACTTTACAGCCACATTCACCTGTCCAGGTATAGATATGCAGAAGGTTGTTGGATCCATCTGGTGTTGGCTTTTACATGATGAGTGAGAAGAAGATCTAGAGGGGATGAAGGGGTTCAGGACATTAGCAAGAGTACCATTGAAATAATGGTCCAAAGATTCTAAAGAAGACATATCGGGAAATGATACAAGGAGAGAGTTGGTAGACTGGGAGAAGGTAGGGATCAATGGGCAGGAGGTCCCCAAAGAGTCAGAGAATGGCTGCCCTGAGAATAGTTGAATCAGCTGGGAGGCAAGCATGGTAGAGTTAAGAGTGTAGAAGAGAGGAAGGTAAGGCTCCCAGGGGAACCAAGCTGACTCAAGAAAATACCCTAGTATTTGGCTATAGGATTCCAGGTAGCACTGAGGCCATTGTGAATTTGCCACCCAAGAAAAATTATCCCTGTAACGCTGCTGTGATCACCTTAACAAAGAAACCTTTTCTACTATTGTGGGTCCAAAGAAAGTTCATAACTCCTTACCTCTCCAGATGTATTTACCACCCTTTTGAAGTATAACAGGGTTTTTCAGGGGTACTTTTCTCACAGTTATGTCTAGTTCAAGTGCTGGTTCTCCACAATGTCTTACTTCATCCTCCAGCAAGAAATCTTTTTCCTATTTTTTGAATTTCTGTGGTACTGCAGCTATATCTCAGATGCTTATCATTTGCCACTTTGAAATATAGTTACATAATTTATGCATAGCTCACCTATAAGACTGTGAGCCTTTGAGGGGTAGTTGGTCTGAAATCAGTATTATATCCATGACTAATTATAATTTGAATAAATGAAATAAATACATCAGTTCTGCTGCTGTCTCTGTCGGTCTAAAGGGCTGCATTCTCACACCTGCTTTTTATAGGTAAATGTCCTCTCCAACCTGAAAGGGCACCACCCACCCAGTGCTGGTGCTGTAATCAATGGGCTGTTGCAGAGGTTATATTATATTGTGTCAGTGTGTTGCTTCCCAAACTCTGGAGCTTCCCAGATGACATCTGAAACTGACCTCACACATGGAAGGTAATGAGAAACTGAAGAAAGAGGCAGAGCACTCCAGATTGGTTGGCGGCAGATTTAATAAGACACACAAGGCCTGTCTTAGGCTACTGCAAGGCCAGTAGATTTGTGTACCCACCCACCAGAATTTTAAAGGTTTATAGAGAGGTCTTATCTAGGCTCAGCCATATGTATCATCTCTGTGGTCTTCACAACACATTGCTGAGTCCTTGAAAATGGCTCTGGCTATGGGAATGGTGGGAAGAACATACATTCCAGTGACACGGGAGAGAGTAAGGATCCTCTGATTGTGCTGGTCCAGGTCAAGGGTCATCTGGTGATCACGCCCTTTTGATGACGTACTCCAACACAGTGCTATGTTCTCTTACAGATCAAGTTGTAAATTAACTCTGAAGAAGCTCACATTGGCTAGTAGATTAAACCAGGTGCAGAGGGAATGGATCAGTAAAGACGTTAAAGAAATCAAGCCATTCTCATGCTCATGTCATATCTTTCAAATGTCTCTCATGGAGAATTCTTAAAATTATAGTATGTCATCATATCACAGTGCATGGAGTGAACACTGTAATATGTGTTAGTTAACAGAACTGATTCTGATGTAAGAGGAATAAAACAGAAATGGAGTATCACATATGCCTTGCAATTCAGAAGAACCCATCTATCAGGTTGTCTTTTTATCCATGGGAAATTATCAAGGACTGATTATGTCCAAGTGCCTGACTGTTATGTTAGAACGACCTCCTTCTTGATTATGGTAAGGCTCTATCTCAAAAGTCATTGGTTTTCATACTTTTGGGGGAGAACCAACAAAACTGGTGATGCATGGCATAGGGAGGATGAAGACATGAGGAGTCTCAAGTCTCTGGGCTGTTGGGAGAGTGGAGCTTCTGTTAGCGCAAATATAGAAATCAGAGGAAGAACTAGTTTGAAGGTAGGGATACATAAGGAGATTAAATTGATTTTGGATGTGTTGAGAAGAAATGCTGCTAAGCACTAGACATTGAAAATAAATGATATAACTTGAATGTAAGTTCAGGACTCAGGAGAGATTCAAGAGACAGTTACATAGAGGTTATAGTTCAAGCTCTGAAACTGTCAGAGGAGAAAATGTAAAGAGAGTCAGAAATCTAAGAGACAACTGTGAGAAACTTCTTCATTAATGGGATCAGAAGAGTTGCTCATGGTGAGTGACCCAAATCACTTTAAATTCCATCTCAGACTGCTGTTGAAAAAGTCACTGCCCTCAGCTAGCCATTTACAGTGAGTGGATTTCCAGACATTGTTTTTGGCAAGAGACTGGACTTAACAAAATTTGAAGATTTGAAGATAAGCACTTTATCTGCACCATCACTGTTGCATGCCGGCAATCTCTTACAAATTGATGGGCTGCAGGGGCAGTGTGGACAGCTGAGGATTCTGAGAGATTGTCATTGTTTAACTGGTCAATGGCTCTTTTTCTTTGTTCAGCTTATCACTAATATCTATTCAGTAATGTTTAATCTTGCTAAATTATTAATTGCTGAAAACTTGCTAAATTATTAATTAATGGCTGAACACTTATTTTGTCCAAATTCATGCAGATTTGGGTTAGGACTAGTGAGACAAACAACAGTGAAGTCTGGGTAATGTTCTGCCTACACTTACTCACCAATATTTTATCACTGTACTAGGCAGTCTTTGCTCTTAGCATTGGGCCACGATGAGTTCTTACCATGGTAACTCACAGCCCTTTGGAATAATACTAAATTGGCAAATATGTTAAAAAAAAAGTCAAGATGGAATATCATTAAAAGTGCATGTACTTCTGAAAAATATTTCAGACATAGATGATTTGCTCTGCCCTGAGTGTGGCTTTACACTTAATTATTCATTTATTAGTGGGATTTGATGATTAACCTCATTTCATGCCCTAAGGTACACATAGGAAAAATCTCTTAGGAATCCTGCTGCTCTGAATGGACAGCTGTGCTCTAAAATTTCATATCATTATTGAATTACTTTGCAATATTAAAACTGTGTTTCATTTTCCTCTTTTAGGTCTTGGAAGCTGATGATGATAACATGGAAGATGGTTGCTCGCAGAAGCTGGCAACTGCTAATATTCTTCGTTTCTTATTACTGGTCCTAATTCCATGTATCTGTGCCTTCATTGTCCTGCTGGTTATCCTGCTTTCCTTTGTTGGTGAGTGATACCATTATTAAATAAAAATGAAGTAAAAATTAAATTGGTGTGATTTATAAGTGTGAATTTTATTTAGTAATTATTTAACCTGAGGTGTCAACTCAATGAAGGTTAATCTGTTGACTATCTTATGCAAACCCTCAGTTTCAGCCACTGTAACCACTCTACTAGTTATCATAATTAATATTAATGGATTTATTAATTCAGACATTGAAGGAGTGATTAGTAGGTGCAGGACTTTAAATGTCCCTGAAAACTAAAGGAAGGTTAAATTAGTCCTTCTTGCTTAGGAACTCACCATTGAGAAGAGATGATTATTGTACAAGGTAACACATATTGATAATAGAGATAATAAAAGATACTTTGGGGAAGTCAAAGAAGGGTTCATGGGGCACTGATATTTTAACCTTTGAAACAGTTCATAGAAATTCAAGTGAAAAGGCAGTACATGGGTCTGACAGAGAAAACAGCAAGTGCAAAAGTATAACCCCATGAAAGATGGAGATGGACTTAGAAAATTGGGTGGGATTTTGGTAGTGGCAGACAGCACAGTTATATTGTTGAAGTCCAAATGATACAGGAACTTGCCTGTTGTCATTAGGGGAACTGGGCTTTAGCACCTGGTCATTGGTTTTCAAGCTCTATTCCATGAAATCAGGGTTCTGAGGTATCTCAAGGATTACAGAAATGTTTATTTTGACTTCCTATTTGAAAAAAATAGATCTTAAACACACAAACTAAGTATTACATACCAATTTTTATCCAAGTGGAGACCAGCAACCAAGTAATTTGTGCTGGCAAATTACATGTTTGGATCTTGCTATCTCTCTTTAAATAAACAATATTCTAAGTATAAAAGGTGAGCTGTTGGGGAAAAAAAAAAACCAAAACGTTACCTTTGGTAGCTGCCTGTTGCTATGAATCAGGATTGTTTTGACCATGTGCAAGTAAAACAAGTAACAAGATAATGCTGATCTAATTGCATTACCAGCGATTGAGAATTTTTTTATTGTACCAAAACTCTCTATTATTTTTTCATTGATTGGTTTATAATAAGTTGTACATTTACAACTTATAAAGTGAATTAATCCCAATAAAGTATAGCTTGTATTTATTTGTAGATATTGGGATCTTATATGACTTTTTTAGAAGATAGTATTTGTTACAAAATGCTGGAAAACCACTTCTATGGGTAGTAGTGGTTTACCATTGGATGATCTTTCTAAGTAGGGAGTAATCTGGTCATATTTGCATTTGCAAAAGACAATAGACCTGTATACTGCAGAGGATTGGAGGCAGAAAGAAATGAAAGCTAGAGACCAGTTTGAGGTGCCAGCTATGCTCTAAGTAAAAGATGATAAGGGGTTGAATTAAGGCATTTGGTACATTAAAATGAACAGAAATCAAGACTGATTGGGTTTTGGTGTGAGGGAGAAGGAAGAGTCAAGGTTCACTGTTAGATATCTGGCTTGGCAAGCAGCTTGATTTGGTGCCATCTGTTAATGTAAGAAGTAAAGGTAGATGAGTGGGATGCAGATAGATGGATAGCAGGTTGGAAGTTCAGTTTGGATGTGTTAGATTAGAGATACCTGTGGGAAAACCAAACACAGTGGAATCATGGTTTAAGTGCATTTATCATGAGCAAATTCAGCAGTGCAGGCTGGGGCTAGAAATGAATGGAGGAATATAAGAACTCTAACAAGTAGCCTTCCTAAGGGAATTTCAAGGGAAATTGTGACTATACAGTTGACCCTTGAACAACATGGATTTGAACTGCATGGGTTCACTTACACATGGATTTTTTTCAATAAATATATTGGAAATTTTTTTGGAGATTGGTGACAATTTGAAAAATCATTTTCTTTTCTCTAGCTTACTTTGTTGTAAGAATGCAGTATATAATAGTTGTTAATTGACTGCTTATGTTATCAGTAAAGCTTCCAGTCAACAGTAGGCTATTACTAGTTAAGTTTTGGGGGAGTCAGAAGTTATACTCGGGTTTTAAATACACGGAGGGGTTGCCATCTTTAACCCTGCTGTTGTTCAATGTCAGCTATATATAATTTTTGGCTTATAGGCTGACTTGGGAATTCAACTCTTATCCCACTGTTGTTCTGAAGCTAGAAGTGCCCAGGAGAGAAGCTGAGAAGGGAGTCCTGACTGCAGTTATGAAGGTAGGAGTCTCAGCGGTAGCTGAAGCAACAGGAGTAGGTGAACTGTGAAGAGGAGGTGTATGGACTAAAAGCTGAGGTCAAAGCCCTGGAGGATGTAGTGCTTGAGGGGAAGACAAAGAAAGAGGAGGAAGCCAGAGATATAGGAAGAATGGCCAGGCAAGAAGGAAAGGAATCCAGAAATGCTGGGTTTCATGGAAGCCTAGAAAGCAGAAACATGTCAGAGGTAGAGGGTGAAGAGTAAAAGGAAGTCAGAAGTGATGCATCTGCCATGGAAGAGGCAGGTTTCCTATTGGGGTTTTAGTTGCCCTGCCCCACGCGCCATCAGCTCTGGCTGCTCTCAGGGTGAAGATCGGGCAATAGGCTCAGACTTAGCTGGACCATTGTCTTCTTCCAAGACTCAACTCCCCTGCAGAGTTGGTCTGCTTTGATTCCTTTCCAATGCCTTCAGGTAGTTGTGTTTTGGTGTTTTGTCAAGGGTTGATAGTTCTTACCTCTTGGGCGGGTCTGTGTGGTAGAAGCTCCCTCAGTGAGACCACAGTCATTTCAAAAAGTCTAATTCTTGTCCTGTGTTCAATGTCTTGCACACACTGAAGGGTATTTCCTTTCACTCTCAGTAGATTGCTAGTGTAGGTTTAAAACATACTTTTAAGTACTTCAGTGATAAGAGGCCTCTGAGCAAAGGATGTATGCTCTTGAAGAGTGTTTTTATTGGGTTATTTATTTAATTTTTATTTTTTTACAGCTATATCGAAGTATAAATGGCATACCATACAATTCACCCATTTAAAATGTATAATTCAATAATTTTTAGTGTATTCACAGATGAATACAACCATCACCACAGTCAGTTCTGGAGCACTTTCATCAACTCAAGGAGAAACTCTATACCCTTTAGCGATCTGCCACCCTCATTACCTTTCCATTTCCCTCCTGCCCCAGCCCTAAGCAACCATTAATTACTTTCTGTGTCTAGAGAATTCCCTATTCTGGACATTTCAATTTGTGACTGACTTCTTTCACTTAGTGCAGTATTTTCAAAGTTTATCCATGTTGTTATATGTATCAGTACTTCATTCCTTCTTATGGCCAAATAATATTCCATTATATGGATTTACTGTATTTTTAATCCTTTTATCAATTAATGTACATTTTAGTTGTTTCCATCTTTTGACTATTATGAATAATGTTGCTCTGAACATTCATGTAAAAGTTTATGTGTGGACATATGCATTCATTTCTCTTGGGTTTATACCTGGGAGTAGAATTTTTTATCACTTATGTACACCTAGGAAGTGTACTATTTGTAACTGCTTCTAAGTGCTATTATGGCTTATATGTAGATAACCTTTGCAAAGTGGGGGTTTCCTGGGTATTTTCTTCACAAGCATTCTTTTCATAGGTTTTTCCACCAGATAATTTGATACAAATATATTAAGTGATATCTGCCCAAATATTCCTTGTTTCATAACTCAGATGTTTGTTGTAATGCACAATAAAAACATTTTATGTTTTTGTTTTTAAAAAACTCTTTAGATTTGCTTAGTTTTAAAAATGTTATGTTTGTTTGAGTTTATAGCTTCAGGCTCTTTCAAAGTTTTATAGTTATTTCTGGGTTCAGAAGGGTTGCTAAGGGATCCTGGTAGGCCAGTTTTGTATCAGTAACACCAGCTTGAGTTTCAAAAGACAAGGAGATAATAGTGAGAAGGTTATTGATTGGGAAAAGATAATAAAAGCCTTATGCTAACAAACACAGATCCACGATGTGCCTCTAATTTTGTCTGTTTGGGCTCCTCTCATGAATGAAGTCAAGATGGTAAAAAGATTTCTGCAGATAAGAAAGTTGGATTTTGAATAATTATTTTGGTAGCAGGCTGTAGAAGAGAGCAGTGACGAATTGTTTCTCTCCTCAACCCCCTAAACTGATGGTGGGAGCTAAGGTTTAGTTTAGCTGAGTTGAGTTTAATATTTCTAAAGTTGAGAGATAATCTGAGCTGTTCCTATGGTTCCTGAGATTTGGACTTTAAAATAAAGACTCAGATTTTTGGAAGAAATTGAAGAGTGAGAAAGGTACAATATTATACTCAATTTTTTATTTCTTTAATTACAGTAAAAAACTGAAGGGCTATGTGACATAGAAGAATGAATTTATAAGTTGACGCCAGGAGACTCAGGTTGAGTGTCTTACTCCTCCGTTTGCTAGATGTGTGGATTTTGGTCAGATGCCTTACCTTCTCTGTGACATAGGGAATATAATTCTTTTTCATTTCACAGAATTGTTATGGAAGTCAAATGACATAATGTTTGTGAAAGTGTTTTTATAAAGTTCATTATGAAAGTAAAGAATTGCTTTTTGCTTATGAATATTATTTTTGATATCACATTTTAACAAATAGTTTTATTATACACAAAATTTACTAAAAATGTGCTTATTCCATTTTAACTCTATCCACTAGAACTAAAGCCATAATCTATAACCCCATAACCCTACAACCATGCCATTGCTACAGTGTATTTGAATTGTCATTACAGTTGATAGGAGACAATAAATTTGACCAACTGTTGGATATGCAACATGATGACCAAGTTCCCATAGGTAACTCCTATGTAGAAGAAAGCCTGTGACAGGGGACCAAACCTGGTCCAAGTTGAGGGAAGCCTTCCCTGACGGAGCCGTGCTTTAAACATAACCTTCACAGTGAGAATGTTGGAGGGGGGTAGTGACATGTTTGATCTAATCCAGGCATTGAAAATGTGCCTTTGGTAGCTGTGTGGAAGGAGGGCTGAAGTGGATACAGTATACGGCAGGGAGAAAAAAGGGGCAGGTACTGCAGAAATCCTATAAATATGGTGGTTTGGGGGTACAGTCTGCACTGATTTTTCCCAAACTATTGTTCATCTCAGTTTAATTTCACCAAAGTTATGGACCAGAAAAAAAGTCAATAGAATGCTCTGAGCTTTTTCTTTTCAGGCTGTTGAACACTTGGCTTCAAAGGCTTTTCCAAGTCATCCACACCTAAAATAAATTTCTTCTGTTTTAGCCATAAGCTGATGAAAAATGGCCTAAGGTGACCTTCCTCATTTTAATACTATGAAATATCTATGTGCAGCTAATTTTTAATTTTTGTCATGCAATGAAAAAGGAAGAAATCTTATAATGGTAGAGAGTATAGAAAATATGGTAAACAGTCCATTTTTCTTGCACTCAAGAGAAATATTCCCTACAAAAGCAACATTCCTCTTCAAAAATGCTAGATGAGCTAGAGATCATTGAACTTATAGTTTTTTTCTTAGTAAATTTCTTAGCAGCTTGTGGCTTTTTCAAGAATTTGGAATAAAAAGAATCTTAGCTTCCTAACTTATAATGCTGTATTTTGAATATCATTTTAAAGTGGAAAATTTCTGTGCTCTCTTCAATAGCACATCTACTAAAATTGGAATGATAAGATTAACATGGCCCAAGGATGACATACAAATTCATGAAGTGTTCCAAAATTATAAAGAAACAAACAAATAAATAAAGTTGAAAACATCTCAGATCTTCCTTACACCGAAAATTTAAGATTCTCTGTGATCTTTTATGACCTGACTCCACATTACTTATTTAAATGTCCAAATTCCTTTAATGACTCTGACCTTCTGGCACAGAGTCATCAACATAGTGTTCTTAAACTTGAGAATAGTTTTTCCTTAACCATTCAGGCTTGAGGTTATACTTAATGTCTAAAGCTTTTTGAAATGGTAGTCTAAAGCCTTGTACTCAAAATGTGGTGCGGGAGTCCAGCTCCAGCCGAGGGGTGGGATGCCCGAGGGTGCAGGACGGAGTTGGCGTATGGAGAGACAGGACACGGAGTCAGTTGTAGGAGGTCTCTCGACAAAGTGCCGATGACAACTTTATTTATACCATTTTGCACAAGGATATGATTATTTTTTATTATTCTGATGATTAATTAGTATAGGCAGTTGATTAATAGGTATAGGCAAGCTTTTTCCTTTCTTTTTCTTTCTAATCTATAGTTGGTCAAGTGTTAGACAGGTGATTGTTTTTCTGTTCCTTGACCGAAATTTTTCCTATCAACATGGACTCTATTGTGTTTTATGTTTCTATGCAACGCAGTTTCTAAGTAGTGCATGTGACCGTAGGAGCATGCAGTATGTAGCAGTGACTATGGAGTCTATCAGCTCAGGGTGAAATACAGGTCACCTAGTGCTACAGTTAGCTAGGATTCTTTCCCACAAAAATATTCTTAGAGGCTTTAATAAATTTATAATCAATCTAAAATCATAAACTCATATCTTCACCTTATACCCCTTTATAGGGCACAGTAGGCAGCAAATTAAATTTCTCCTTCTTATCTACATTTCTCTTTCTTCTGTGTGGATACCAAAATCTCCCTGACATATGCTACACAGGTCTTCATGACTCCACTACTGCAGGGACTAAACAAGTTCTTACATGGTGAACAATGCAAGGGCATTCACATCATAGAAACTGTTTCTGTTTTAACTACAAACCTTAAACTATAAACAGTCAAGTCAAATATGATGTATGATTATTCATTTGATTTTTATACTTTATATATGAATCTAATAAAATGTTGATGTAGTAGGTAAATGCAAGATATAGATAGAAAGCATGATTTAGAACTGTGAGAAGGCAGGTATAGATGATCAGGTTTGTGCCTACAGACCAGGTATTAATCCAAGCTGAACAAGGGCAACAAAACATCCACGGGTGTAGACAATTTCTCTCAAAACTTGGGGGGGTGAGGTTCTAAGCCTCACCTCTGTTGGCCCCCATTTTCTCACCTGATGGCCCCCCTGCGACTGTGCCTGTCTTAGGTTGTTCCTCCCTTGAGGAATCTTACCCGTCTCTGGCTAACCAGCCATCTTCTGGGGCCATACAGGGAGATATAAAGCTGGTAAGTGAGAGAGAAGTAATATTCTTTGAAAAGGTTAGTTTTTCACTTCTTTGCAGATTTATGCCCTGTGGCTTCCAGGCCCAGCACTTGTCTTGAGGTATCTTTACTTCTTGGAAAATTATGGTATTTGGTAATTTCACATATAAGGCACGAATTTTAGTAAATGGCTATAATAAGGAAGGAAGGAAGAAGAAAAGTTGTAGAAGTAGCAGAGGGAAGAAAACATGAGAAGATTGATTAAGTGTCAGACAGGGTTATTCTATTCAATATTTTCTCATGACTCTATTTCTATAAAACTCTCCATCACTAATTTCCCTAGCATTGTAATAATAAAAAAGGGGGATAATCTCAGTGGAAATGGGGTGGTCACTTTATAGGTTTAGGTACTTTATGCCAAGATTGCCATTTGACCCCTGCGTGTTCCATTCTTCAGGAGCACTGTCCTGAAAAGCTCCTGGGAAACTTATATTCTCATCCTTTTCACACTGCTCAGCAAAGGTTAGTTAACCCTTAGCAAAAAATGCAGGTAAAAGCAAAGCCAATAGTATAATAGCAAAAGCAAAATCAAGGTGGGTAATAGGGGGAGCCAGCTGCGAAGGCCCCTGCTTTGTGGGGGTCTTCTTCCAGCTTGAGCTTCGCTACACAGCTTGAGTAGCATGGCTCCCGGCAATGTCGTCCCTGGGCGAGCAGCACCACCATTACTCGGGAGCTTCTGTGAAATGCAGACTCTGAATCTCAGCCTTCTCCAGACCTGCTGAATTTTCAGTCTACCATTATCCCCAGGTGATTCTCTGCTGCCTCCTGTCCTCAATCCACTGCAGTCTGATCTTCACCTCTTTCTCTTCTTTTCATACAACTAACTAAATCTGTTCTTTCCAAGGCTACTATTGTCTTTGTATCCAATGTGCAGCATTTGAAACCAATATGTGTTTGAACAAGACTTTAAAATGAAGAACTATGCTTTCTCCCTGTGCCTGTTCACTGTGGTTCAGAAGGAGCCTCTTCATCATGAGTCAGTGCCAGCAACCCTCTTCCGTTTAGGTGTGACACCTAGACGTGATCTTCCTCAGTCTTGACTGCCTCTTTTGTCTCAAAATGCTCTTCTGCTTTGCCTGCATATTACTACTTATGATTTTTTTCTATTTTTGGCTGCTCTTTCTCTGTGTCTTTAAGCTCCTGTTTCTTTACCTATCCATTAAGTGTTAGGGTATCTGTCTTAAGCTCTCTTCTCACTTTACACTCATACTTCTCATGGTTATGTCATCCATCTCCATGACTTCCTTCATCATTTGTAAATCAAGTGTTTATTGGGGCCTGCACTGCTGCCAAATTTCCTGCTGGGTGTATAAGATGGAGACATACATAATATGCCTTCCTACCTTCCAGGAGACAGATAAGGGAGCAGACAATTCTACTTGAGTCTCTAGATGATATAAGAAGTATGTACTCTGGGAACACAAAAAGATGCACATTTGTGGGGAAGTCTGGCAAGGTATTCTGGAGGAAATGTTTAGATTGCTCCAGAATAGACATTTTTTTCTCTTAAATATTTTACAGGCATTTTTTTACTCCATGTGTTTACAACAGTAACAATAGCAAAAGTAAGCTCCTACAAATTCTGTTTTTCATTCTCTATTATCTCTGTGGCAGTCAGGATAGGCTGTGCTATACTGTTTAACAAAAATAATCTCCAAATACTTGTGGTTAAAACAACAGAGGTCAATTTCTCACTCACGTTACATGTCCTTTGCAAGATGGCAGGGGATTATGTTTATTGAGGTTATTCAGGGACTAAACTGATGAACCAGCCCATCATCTCGAACCTTTGTGGTTATTGTGCCAGAGAGAAAGAAAAAGAGCATTGTAGGATGTATTTTTTAAAAAATGTATAATATAGTATTATTAACTATAATCACCATGTTGTAATTAGATCCCCAGAACTTACTCATCGTATTACTGGAAGTTTGTACCCTTTGCCCAACATCAAAGATGTCAAGAGACAGAGAATGAGGCCCGAGAATGTAATGTAAGCATGAGTCCTAGTAGAATGGGGGAGAATTGAAAATATTTGATGAGTGGATTAATGACTACCAAGCCTATTTCAGGTGGAAATATGTTCTTTATACAGTAATTTTAAATGGAAACCTTGAAGGACCTCTGACTCTTTCTCTTATGTTGATACAGTTTTGCCTCTGAAAACTCCCCCAAATGTTATCTTTTTCCTCACTGCTTTTGCCTTGGGTCAGGCCTTACTCTTTTCTCACTTGGTCTATTGCAGTAACCTTTTAACTATGTTCTGGACTTGACCCCTTTCAAGCATCATCCTGCTGCCAGAGTGATCATTTTAACATTCCAACCTAATTAAGATCCTTCAAAAGTTCTCCATCACAAGATCAATTCCACACCTATAAGAGGAACTACCCTTCACAGTCTGACTTGTACTCCCTCTCTAGCCTTTTCTCTTGCCAGTCCCTTGTATGCTAAACATGTTCAATGACTTGATGCTAGGCTTTTACATCTCTTTCCCCCATTGCTCTGTCTAGAGTGTTCTCCATTCCTTCTTTCCCACAGATGTTTTGCTCAAGCCTAGAAAATCCCTAATCATCTTCTAAGTTTCACATTGAGGATTTTTATCTCCTAAGAAACTTTCCCAGACTTTCTTAAATGGAATGACAGCTACTTCTCTACTTTCTGTCACTAGATTGTACTCTGTATATTATTCTCCAAGCACTAATAGCATGCATTGTTTGTATGTTTAGATTACATGCTCATTTCCCTCAACTAATCTATAAACATTTTGATGATAAGAAACTCTTACTAAATTTTGTGTTGTCAGCAGAGAGTAAATACAACGTTTCTGGCACATTGTGCTACCACATGGCTAGAGATATAAAGATAAGGAATTAATTTTATATTACATTGTAGGAAGATAAATTTTTTTACATGAACATGATGGTTGGTATATTTTTTACTTGTGTATCTTGTCCAAAGTGAGGAGCGTGTGTGGGTATATATGTATGTGTGTATGTGTATGTGTTTCTGTCGGGTCCCAGCTCGATCCTTGGGTAAGTTAAATACCTCTTATAAGCTCCAGTTTCTTCCTCTCTGAAACTCCACAAAGAAGAGTTAATTATAGCATCTGTTTCATAGGATCGTTGGAAGGCTAACTCAGTAAATGCCTGTAGAGAGGATACTTAGCAAGATGCCTATATATCAGTCTCCTCTTGCTGCTGTAACAAATTATAATGAACTTGGCAACTTCAAACAATACAAATATATTACCTTACAGTATTAGGGGTCAAAAGTCCAAAATAGGTCTTAGTGGGCTAAAATTAAGGTGTTAGCAAAACTGTTCCTTCTGGAAGCTCTGGGGGATAATCTGATTTCTGTCTTTTCCAGCTTCCAGAGGCTTTCTGCATTCCTTGGCTTGTGGCCCCTTTCCATCTTCAAAATGAGCAATGGACCACTGAGTCTTTCTCATACTGCATGGTTGTAACTAACACACTTTCTCACCTCCCTCTTCTGCATACAAGGACCCTGTGACTATCCTGAGCTCACCTAAATAATCCAGGATAATTTCTCCATCTCAGATTCTTTAATGTACTCATATCTGCAACATTCTTTTTGCCATATAGAGTATATAGGGTATCATATCCACTGGTTCTGGGACTTAGGATGTGGACATCCCTAGGGGAGCATTACTTTGCCTACCACAGTGCTCAATCTACTCATTGTAAGTGATGAGTAAAGCTTGGCTATTATTATTGGAATTATAGACTATTAAACACCATTACATAGAGCTATGTTAAAGAGCTTAAATATTTTTGAGCCATACAATCTGGATACAGTGTGGCCTTCTAGTAATAACTTAGCACTAAAGAGTCACAGTTCTTTCACTCCAAAAATGAGTTAAGTGATTCACTTTTGAAAATTTCCTTAGCCATTTTGTTATGCTGGGATGCACTTACAGTAAAAGGAAATTAGTATTTATTTTAAAGTACCTTTGCAGCTCTAAGGAAGATAATTTTACCATCATTACTATCATCATGCAGAATGACTAACAGTTATTGAGAATATACTATGTGCCAGGAACTGTTCCAAGTGTTTATATATGTATTGACTAATTTGATCTTAACTGCCAGCCCCATGAGGGAAGGTACTTTTATTTTTCTTATTTTATGGCAGTTGAGAGTTTGCCCAAAGTTTTAGGGCTAATAAGTGCCAGACATGGGATTTAAACCCAAGTGGCTAGTCTGTAGAACCTGTACTTTTAACCACAGCAGTATAAAAATAAGAATGTGGAAGTAGATGAGGCAACTCTTGAAGAATGAATACTCTACTTTGGGCTAATAACTCAGCATTTTTATAGCTCATCATGGTGTACTCTGAGAGTAGTTAGTCTTACTGAGATCTAATTTTTGTGCTTTTTGAAAAATGCATAATAGATGACTAACTGTGAGTTGAGGGTTGGTCAGTATCCAAACATACTTGAAAACAAATTGGCTAGTCAGTTCAGGCTTTTAAAGACAGGTCCCTTAGGCTTGTTGTCCTTCTCTCTTAAAAATATACTTAGGCACCTTCACATCAGAAATTATTACATGCCATGTATTACCTTTCTCTCTATTCTGCCAACTTATTTTGATATGTAGAGTTTGAGCAAGGAACCTGCCTTTTTTTTTTAAGAAGTTGTTATCCATGTCAGTGTTTCCAAGAAAGTCAGTGTTTCAAAAGACTTAAACAGATGTTGTTAACACTTTTGCTACTGTGGTTAGGTGAAAAAGATAAAGGAAAGATTATTAATAGGGCTAATCATTACAAACAAAATGTTAAGAACAACTGTCAAAATATTTTATACTGTAAGGAACTACTCTTAAATGAAATACTCAGGGATGTAATGGAGGAACAGGCATTTGCTTAAATGTTGACAGAGCTGGATGTTGACTCATTGGGTTATCATGATAAGTACATCAACTTTATGGGCCTTGAATGAAATACATTCGTTACAGCCACATTCATGAAATACCATGTTATGTGAAAAATCTCTTTATGCCAAAAGAAGTAGAGAGCAACTAACTAATGGGTGAAAATAAAATTTTATCTAGTTGATTAGTAAATTTTTCTGTATGAATGCATTTTATATAGGCTTACATACTATATATGGAATACATATATGTATAATAATATGTAGCAACACATATAGTAATCAAGCCCATCACATTTATTTGGCTTTCAAAATTCTAAATTATTTTGAAAATCAAAAACAGTTAAATGAAAGCTTTCATCTCACCTACTGCATAGATGTTTACTCATAATCACACAGTTTCAAGAGGGTGTTACCTGCTTCACATGGTCATGATTCAGCTTTTATACTCCAGTGTTTTATTTAGAATCCTTTGACAGATGAAACTGTTGACCTTAGTTAGCCAGAAAACAGCTGCTTTTCTATTTTGATATGTAGTTAATGTTTTCCAAGTGTCAAGCACATGTAGAGAAATTTTTTCCATAGACTGATAGTAAACATTTTATTTATATTTCTTTTATTTTTAATGGTCCATGGATGGTTTGGAAAAGTGAGAGCCAATTAGAGCATTCACTGAAGTGTTTTTAGAAAAAAAATCTCCCTTGGGTATTTCTATAATGAATCAATATCACATTCATTTATTTTAGTGACATATTCAACCAGAGTGCTATATTCTGGAAACAGTCTGTTGCCTGTTTTGATTAAGTTAAAAATACATGACTCTTGCAAAGTTTTCAAGTTTCTGCCTAAAGCCCAAGCTAGGTGATTCCTAATAATCTAGGTTTGACTCTGTTTTGCCAGGGAATGAATACCTTGAGAGAGTGAGCAGTTGATTATCTTAGTTTAATGACCTATTTCTTATAATTATTTTTAATAGCTTCTGGTTAAAGATAATATTTTATCTTAGTCTTGCTGTGGTTAGTTTTACTTTTTTTGAGTTTCTGTGATAAAAGTCTTTGTAAATATATGATCCCTATTATTTTTATTTATCTCTCATGAGCAGTTCACTAAAATTTTAGTGGAAGACTTGGAGGAATGTGAGGCTGCAGCTAGGCAGGCATCACTGTCCTTTGGTGGCAGGTGTAGTGACTGGCGAGCATGTGTCCTGAGTACTGAGTAGCATGAAATGACGGGGGAAATCAAGAAACGGAGAAAGCAGCAAGGGCATACTGAAAGATTCACCACATTTTGTTTGTTTATAGTTTAGTCCCAGGTGAGGTGGAATTGCTTTAAACTCTTTGGGTGCTGGGAAACCTAGATGGGAGATTCAGTTTCTCACTCAACCTTAAGTCTTGAGAGAGCAACAGTTTCTTCACGGAGGTGTGTCATTTGTGGCAGAAGAGAAACTCTGACTGTCCTCTTGAGGTGGGTGGGGTTGCCAGCCGTCATCTCTCTCTGACTTGGCTTGGACAGACTGAGACTTGAGAAAGCAACTCTAGAGTTTTAATAATATTTTCAAGAGAATACCTCTGGTAATGTTTTAAAATATCTATTTCTTGGTCTTTCAGGAACATTAAAGAAAGCCTATTTTAAATCAAATGGGAGTGAACCTTTGGTCACTGATGGTGAAGTCCAAGTGCCTGATGTTAATCTTACAAGTGCAGTTTATAATGAGAGCGCTGTGGCCTCTGCTGTACCTCCCAACCAACACATTCCAGCCTGGACCATGGATACTTCTCTTCCAGGGGACCAAAATCACAGGGATGCAGGTAAGTCTGAAGTTTCTGAAAGTGTGTGACTCAAATGTCTGTGGAACCCACAGGTAGATTTTTAAGTGTAGCAAGTGCTGCTTTTAATTCACAGACACTTACTGGTCACTCAGGCAAAGCTCCACTCTCTCATCCAGCAAGCCTCGCTTAGTGCCCTGTTCCTAAACATGAAATGCCATCAGCTCACCCACCCAGATAAGGACATGAGTGAGAAATGTATCAATGTCATTCAACATTTCTGAGGCATAAAAATGTATGCCTCTTGCATATAATAAATGGTATTGATTTTGTGGTTGTTCACCTCTGGAAGTTTGTGCTTCTTTTTTGAAGTTTTGTAACCTATTTGAGATGGTTAACTAAGTAGGCTAAATTATGTATTTCGTTACTGGGGTCTCATGGGAAGGATCCTAATTCTGTAGCAGAGTGCCAAATGACTTAATGGAAGCTATCCCCTCGACTTGCTTTTGAGGTGTCTGTATGTTCTTTTTTCCTTTCTTACCTCATTTCCTTCTTTTATGGGATGAGCAATTTATCTTACATATTGGGAACTGACAAATAATCATGCCTGGAGAATAATGGCATGTGTGCTTGAGGACAAACGGAGGGATTTGTCAGTTACTCCAGAAAAAGAGCTGGGAGAGAGAGAGAGAAGGAAGAGTGTGGAGATGGGGGCCAGTTAACTGGTGGCAGATGATATGCTTTGTAATGTGACTCTACTCCTCAACACCCTTCAGATTTTTTACTCAAGTTCCTAAGCTTCTAGAATGCCGGTGGGAGTGGATTTGCGTGGAAAATGCTGAAGAGCTTTGGCACTGATCCCATCAGCACTGATAAAATGTCAGGTCGCGGTCACTCTAAGAAAACTTCCTCTACAGTTTTCTTGTTTATTTTGTATTTCCTAAAACAAGATTATATGATTGAAAATTATCTGAAGCCCATCTACCCATGATCATTTTTGTGTTTGTTCCTCCTCCTTTCATAAAAAACTCACCAAAGAAAATCACCTCTCAGGTCTTGGATGGAGTGTTTATTTTCATGCTGAGCCAGAAGAGAAGGAAGGATCACGTGGACTCTCTCGGCTGTCACAGGATATGCCTGCCAGGATCTAGAAAGCAGGGCTGAGGCACTGGATTCCATTGTTTCACCAGCATCTACAGCACCAACTGTTTTTTATGCTTGGTGTTCACCAGAGACTCATGCAGATTCACATTCATTACCCAACAGTAGTAAAACTTGAATTATGCTAATGAAAATTAATTTTTCTCATGAGTTTAGTTTTGAGGTTTTAATATTTTGGTCATGTCTTAGGCACATCATTATTTAAGGACATTGTTTTCCATCAGAAGTGCAGAAGTAATTTAAGCAAAAACTCAGTCCAGTTAATGTGCTTGTAATTACAGCAATTATTAATTTCTTTTACTAAGTGGATTTATCTCTATTTTGAAAGTTCTGTCATTTGTTAAGTAGAGATGGCAAACACATACCCTGAAGAGTAAAGAAACATATGGTGCTTCTTGCTTAGTCTGGAAGTTTGATGGAAGTCTGTTTGGCTCATTTTTTTCTTCCTGGGGCTGGAATATTGCTTGAGAATATGTGCATGATATGACATGTAAAGGAAATCCAGGTGAAATTAGAGTGATTAAATGGAGAAAGGTCAAAACCTTTGAATGTGTCATTCTGTGTTCATGTATTTGACAGTTAGGACTGAGCTTTATTGTCTTAACTACAGGAAACCTCAATAGGCTGTCTATATTAATTAAAATTATTTATTGCAAAGGATTGCTAGCTTGTGATTTTAGAGCTGTTGGTAGTTTTCAGGGCATGTTTGAATACTTTCTCTGTAGTCCTTTTATTAACTGATGAGGTATGCAGGACAGGACCATTTTTCAAGGTCTGAAATTGAGGATTAGAGGAATTAAGTTGGCATATTTAGTACCGCTTGTTTAGTAATTGGTAGACATGAATTGGGATTCAGCTCTTGGGACTCTTGGACTCTTTCCCATATTTCATGTGTTCTCGTCTAATTTTATTGTTTTCTTTGCAGTAGCCAGGGTAGCATTACCAAGCAAATTTAAATTCCAGGATAATAGAGAGAGTAGTCTGTTTTGCTTACTGCTGTGTAACCAGTGCTTAATAAAATATTTGTTGAATTAATAAACAAATGAGAGTCATTTCAAAATTTTAATATCTGATTTATCTTTTTGTTAGTGATGCTTAATCACATTTAACCAATTTTACTTAAAGCATCACTTAATGCCTTATATTTGTACTAATACCTAGCAGAAAATTTGCATTTGCCCCTCTTTTTTATTATTCTTGAATTAAAATGTCATTTAAAATTCCTAGCATATGTAAAAGCTATATAAGTGTACTTCAGTCCAAAAATACAGTGGCCAGACATTCCGTCCTACCCCAAATATCCTGGGTAGGAAACCAAGGGGAGACCTCTTGGCAAAAGGTAGTAGGCAATAGCCTTTCCTTAAGACATTTCCCCCTGGCAGGTCCTTAATATCATGCCAAAGCATAGAATACTGCAGTTTGTAAAGTTTTAACCAGAATAACCCCCACATTATACTATGTGGCAGAGCTGGGCTTTGCAAATGTGAAATAGGCTTTATGTTGTATCTGTTACTTTTAGAATTTCATTAGTTTCATTTTGAAAACCAGTTGTAATATGGAAAGGTAAAAGCTAACTCCATAGTTAGCCTTCATGCTGTATTTCCACAGGGGTTTTTCTAGGTTGTATCCTGTGTTTGGGTTTATATTTTCACCTTGTCTCCTTATATATTTTATAAATATTTGAACATAAATTAAATTTTAAAGGAAAGGGAGAAACTCTTTGACCAACCAAAAACTTTTGGTTTAAAAATAATATGGCACACAATAAAATAACCTGGGAACACCAATCAGGAATTAAAGTGACAAGAAAACAGATTAATGTGCTGAAGGCTTGAAGGTCTGTTCTCTCATCATGCTCTTTGATAACAAGTTCCTAAATCCTCCATATTAGATGAAAATGCATCATACCTCTCATTCACTTTAAAAAAACCACTTTTTGAAATATAATTCACATACTATAAAATTCACTAAGATGTATGGTTCAATATTTAAAAAATACATTCACTGAGTTGAACAACTATCACCAGTATATAGTTTAGAACATTTGCCTCCCTGAAAAAAAGAAATGCTGTATCCATTATTCTTCATTTCCCCTTTCCCCCAGCCTGTATTCAAAAAACTAATCTACTTTTTGCCTCTATGGATTTTCTAATTTTGAACATTTCATGTAAAGGGCATCATATAAATATGTGGCTTTTATGACTAGCTTTTCAAATCGTTTTTGGATATGGGCACATCTCTGACCTAGATCCCAGGGAATAAGTCAGAGCTTTCAGAGGCCCCTTTGGCCCTCTCATTCCCTAGTTTCTCCTTATAAGTGTTTTGTTTAGCCTCCCATTGCCAACAGGTGTCCCTGCCTCAGGTACCTTTGATGTTAAACAGTTGCCACACATTGTTTTTGACAAGTGCCCTGGAGATAGAGTTGTTTTGCATAGAGAAAACTCTGAATCAGGTCAAGTGGGACAAGCCCTACAGTGGATCTTTCCAGGGAGCTTCCAGAAAGATTGCGTGGTGGCAATTCTCTGGGAATGTCTTTTTGGGGAGCATCATACCTTCTCTTCCCCTCCACTGCCTCCTGGATTGCTGGTTTTCACAGTTACCATGGTTGTCATGCTATTAGTTTTCAAGGTTACCACAGAACTAGGGAGAGTGATAGGAATAGAACAAATTAAAATGCTCCAGTCAATTTTCTTGAAGAACTGATCTTCTAATTGATGTACGCCTTTGGTTAAATTCCAGAAATCTGAAAAATTTGATTTCTAACATTTTTTTTTGCCAGTGTTTTCACTGTTTTTACAAAGGAGCAGCTTTTTGGAAGGCCTTACTGTGCCATTCAGGAAGAATTCAATCACTCTTACCTTCCTTATTTACTCCATTGCTTCTTTTTCATTTCCTCCAGTATTGGGAGTTGACTTTTCTTCTTTTTATAATTCATAATATGATCATACATATTATTTTTAAATGAAGTCTTTTTTTATTTTTTATTTTTGCATAAATAACTTCATTCTTTCCTCTTTCTTTTGCATTATATTACCCTAACCCTGCTCACAGTTAACCGATGTTAACAACCTAGTTGAGCATGACTTATAGCTTTCTCCATGCTCATGTAATCATGTATAAACATATATGTATACAGAATAACATATATAGAAGTGTTTTTGTCATTGTTTTACAAACACCAGGATCACATTTATCCTACATGGTTTCCCATATAATGTTTTTCTCAAACAGGAATACTTCATGTTAACATCTCCACTATGGTGATTTAGCTGTAATTCACTCTTATAATGACTGAATAGCATTCCATATTGTCATTATACTGTAATGATTTTAACTATTCCCTGAACAATGGGCATTCTCCTTATATTTAGTTTTTTTCCCCCAAAAAATGAACTACATAGAACTTCCCTTCTGAAGATAAAATGACTTGAATCATGACAGTAAAGCTATCTAAATAGCAGTGATTTACTAGTACTGATAACTCTGTACCAAAATGCTCTAAAACACATACTCAAAATTTGCTGAATGTAGAAAGCTTATACACCAATCAGAACCCTAAGATTATTCTTGCTTTCTAGTTTTTTATTTTTAATATGCTGTTTCTAGTAGTTTGAAAGTGAATTATGCAAGAATATGAAGCTAAGAAGATCAGAGCATTTCTTGAAGTTTTACCTGGAATGCTATTCATTAGGCAACTAGCCAAGGAGAGATTTTGGGAGAGGGAGTCTAATCAGACAAATGAAATCAGGTAAACACCCCTCCTTTTTTCTGATATTTTAATTCTGTCAAGAATGGAACCTTGGATATCTTCATTATTTTCAGTTCTACTATACTCAAAATTATACTACCTCTGTAGATTATTGATTATAGATTACTGTGCAGTTTGGAGTGGGACTCTGTGCTTTCTAAAAATTAATTAATTTTATTTTTATTTTGCTATTATTAATGTACAATTACATGAACAATAGTTTGGTTACTAGACTCCCCCTATTATCAAGTCCCCACCATATACCCCATTACAGTCACTGTCCATCAGTGTAGTAAGATGCTTTAGAATCACTACTTGTCTTCTCTGTATTATACTGCCTTCCCTGTATTCCCCCCACCCACCCTGCTACATTATGTATGCTAATCATAATACCCCTTTTTTCCCCTTATCCCTCCCTTCCCACCCATATTCCCCAGTTCCTTTCCCTTTGGTAACTGTTAGTCCATTTTTTGGGTTCTGTGAGTCTGCTGCTGTTTTGTTCCTTCAGTTTTTCTTTGTTTGTATACTCCACATATGAGTGAAATCATTTGGTACTTGTCTTTCTCTGCCTGGCTTATTTCACTGAGCAAAATACCCTCTAGCTCCATCCATGTTGTTGCAAATGGTAGGAATTGTTTTCTTCTTATAGCAGAATAATATTCCATTGTGTATATGTACCACATCTTCTTTATCCATTCATCTACTGATGGACACTTAGGTTGCTTCCATTTCTTGGCTATTGTAAATAGTGCTGTGATAAACATAGGGGTGCATATGTCTTTTTCAAACTGGGCTTCTGCGTTCTTAGGGTAAATTCCTAGGAGTAGAATTCCTGGGTCAAATGGTATTTCTATTTTTAGTTTTTTGAGGAACCTCCATACTACTTTCCACAATTGTTGAACTAGTTTACATTCTCACCAGCAGTATAGGAGGGTTCCCCTTTCTCCTCACCAACATCCTCACCAACATTTGTTGTTGTTTGTCTTTTGGATGTTGGCCATCCTAGCTGGTGACAGGTGATAATCTCATTGTGGTTTTAATTTACATTTCTCTGGTGATTAGTGATGTGGAGCATCTTTTCATGTGCCTATTGGCCATCTGAATTTCTTCTTTGGAGAAGTGTCTGTTCAGCTCCTCTGCCCATTTTTTAAATTGGATTATTTGCTTTTTGTTTGTTCAGGTGTGTGAGCTCTTATATAATTTGGATGTCAACCCCTTATTGGATATGTCATTTATGAATATATTCTCCCATACTGTAGGATGTCTTCTTGTTCTACTGAGGGTGTACTTTGCTGTACAGAAGCTTTTTAGTTTGATATAGTCGAACTTTTTCATTTTTGCTTTTGTTTCCCTTGCCCAGGGAGATATGCTCATGAAGAACTTGCTCATGTTTATGTCCAAGAGATTTTTGCCTGTTTTTTTCTAAGAGTTTTATGGTTTCATGACTTACATTCAGGTCTTTGATCCATTTTGAGCTTACTTTTGTGTATGGGGTTAGACAGTAATCCAGTTTCATTTTCTTACATGTAGCTGCCTAGTTTTGCCAACACCAGCTGTTGAAGAAGCTGTCATTTCCCCATTGTATATCCATGGCTCCTTTATCATATTTTAATTGACCATATATGCTTGGGTTTATATTTGGGCTCTCTAGCCTGGTCCATTGGTCTATAGGTCTGTTCTTGTGCCAGTACCAAATTGTCTTGATTACTGTGGCTTTGTAGTAGAGCTTACAGTTGGGGAGCATAATCCTCTCACTTTATTCTTCCTTCTCAGGATTGCTTTGACTGTTCAGGGTCTTTTGTAGTTCCATATGAATTTTAGAACTATTTGCTCTGGTTCATTGAAGAATGCTGTTGGTATTTTGATAGGGATTGCATTGAATCTGTAGATTGCTTTAGGCAGGATGGCCATTTTGACAATATTAATTCTTCCCATCCATGAGCATGGGATGTGTTTCCATTTATTGGTATCTTCTTTAATTTCTCTCATGAGTGTCTTGTAGTTTTCAGAGCATAAGTCTTTCACTTCCTTGCTTAGGTTTATTCCTAAGTATTTTATTCTTTTGGATGCAATTGTGGAATTGTTTTCTTGATTTCTCTTTCTACTAGTTCACTGTTAGTGTATAGAAATGCAACAGATTTCTGTGTATTGATTTTGTATCCCACAACTTTTCTGAATTCAGATATTAGATCTAGTAGTTTTGGAGTGGATTCTTCAGGTTTTTTTATGTACAATATCATGTCATCTGCAAACTGGGACAGTTTGTCTTCTTTCTTCCCAATCTGGTTGCCTTTTATTTCTTTGTGTTGTCTGATTGCCATGGCTAGGACCTCCAGAACTATGCTGAATAAAAATGGGGAGAGTGGGCATCCTTGTCTTGTTCCTAATCTTAAAGGAAAAGCTTTCAGCTTCTCACTGTTAAGTATAATGTTGGCTGTGGGTTTACCATATATGGCCTTTATTACGTTGAGTACTTGCCCTCTATACCCATTTTGTTGAGAGTTTTTATCATGAATGGATATTGAATTTTGTCAAATACTTTTTCAGCATCTATGCAGATGATCATGTGGTTTTTGTCCTTAATTTTTGTTGATGTGGTGGATGATGTTGATGGATTTTCAAATGTTTTACCATCCTTCCATCCCTGGGATAAATCCCACTTGATCATGATGGATGATCTTTTTGATGTTTTTTTGAATTCAGTTTGCTAATATTTTGTTGAGTATTTTTGCATCTATGTTCATCAGGGATATTGGTCTGTAATTTTCTTTTTTTGTGGTGTCTTTGCCTGGTTTTGGTAGTAGAGTGATGTTTGCCTCCTAGAATGAGTTTGGGAGTATTCTCTATTCTACTTTTTGGAAATCTTTAAGGAGGATGGGTATTAGGTCTTCACTAAATGTTTGATAAAATTCAGCAGTGAAACCATCTGGTCCAGGGATTTTGTTCTTAGGTAGTTTTTTGATTACCAGTTCAATTTCTTTTCTGGTAATTGGTCTATTCAGATTTTCTGTTTCTTTCTTGGTCAGCCTTGGTTGGTTGTATTTTTCTAGAAAGTTGCCCATTTCTTCTAGGTTATCCAGTTTGTTAGCATATAATTTTTCATAGTATTCTCTCATAATTCTTTGTATTTCTGTGGTATAAATAGTGATTCTTCCTTTCTCATTTCTGATTGTGTTTATGTGTGTAGACTCTTTTTTTCTTGATAAGTCTGCCTAGGGGTTTATCTATTTGTTTATTTTCTCAAAGAACCAGCTCTTGCTTTCATTGATTCTTTCTATTGTTTTATTCTTCTCAAATTTATTTATTTCTGCTTTAATGTTTATTATGTCCCTCCTTCTACTGACTTTGGGACTCTTTTGTTCTTCGTTTTCTAGTTTCATTAATTGTGAGTTTAGACTTTTCATTTGGGATTGTTCTTCTTTCCTGAGGTAGGCCTGTATTGCAATGTATTTCCTTCTTAGCATGGCCTTTGCTGCATCCCACAGATTTTGCAGTGTTGAATTATTGTTGTCATTTGTCTCCATATATTGCTTGATCTCTGTTTTGATTTGGTCATTAATCCATTGATTATTTAGGAGCATGTTATTAAGCCTCCATGTGTTTGTGGGCTTTTTCATTTCCTTTGAGTAATTTATTTCTACTTTCATGCCTTTGTGATCTGGGAAGCTGGTTGGTACAATTTCAATCTTTTTGAATTTACTGAGGTTCTTTTTGTGGCCTGGTATATGATCTATTCTTGAAAATGTTCCATGTGCACTTCAGAAGAATGTGTATCCTGTTGCTTTTGGGTGTAGAGTTCTATAGATGTCTATTAGGTCCATCTGTTCTAGTATGTTGTTCACTGCCTCTGTGTCTTTATTTATTTTCTGTCTCATTGATCTGTCCTTTGGAGTGAGTGGTGTGTTGAAGTCTCCTAAAATGAATGCATTGCATTCTATTTCCCCCTTTAATTCTGTTAGTATTTGTTTCACATATGTTGGTGATCCTGTGTTGGGTGCATAGATGTTTATAATAGTTATATCCTCTTGTTGGACTTGCCCCTTTATCACTATGTAATGTCCTTTTTTTATCTCTTGTGACTTTCTTTGTTTTGAAGTCTATTTTGTCTGATACAAGTACTGCAACTCCTACTTTTTCCTCTGTATTAGTTGCGTGAAATATCTTTTTTAATCTCTTTACTTTCAGTCTGTTTATATCTTTGGGTTTGAAGTGAGTCTCTTGCAGGCAGCATACAGATGGGTCTTGTTTCTTTATCCATTCAGTGACTCTATGTCTTTTGATTGGTGCATTCAGACCATTTATATTTAGGGTGATTATTGATAGGTATGTACTTATTGCCATTGCAGGCTTTAGATTCGTGGCCACCAAAGGTTCAAGGATAATTCCCTTACTATCTAACAGTCTAATTTAACTCACTTCATATGCTATTACAAACACAACTTAAAGATTCTTTTTTTTCCTCCTCCATTCTTTGTATGTTATGAATCATATTCTGTATTCTTTGTCTATCCCTTGGGTGACATCTATTTAGTCTTAGGAATACTTCCATCTGTAGGAGTCCCTCTAAAATGCACTATAGAGGTGGCTTGTTGGAGGTAAATTCTTTCAGCTTTTTCTTATCTGAAAATTGTTTAATCCCTCCTTCAAAATGATAACCTTGCCAGGTAGGGTATTCTTTGTTCGAGGCCCTTCTGTTTCATTGCATTAAATATATCATGTCACTCCCTTCTGGCCTGTAAGGTTTCTGTTGAGAAATCTGATGATAGCCTGATGGGCTTTCCTTTGTATGTGATCCTTTTTCTCTTTCTAGCTGCTTTTAAAAATCTGTCTTTATCCTTGATCTTTGCCATTTTATTATATGTCTTGATACTGTCTTCCTTGGGTGTCTTATGTTGGGAGATCTGTGCATCTTGATGGCTTGAGAGACTATCTCCTTCTCCAGATTGGGGAGGTTTTCAGCAGTTATCTCCTCAATGACACTTTCTATTTCTTTTTCTCTCTCTTCTTCTTCTGGTACCCCTATTATGCAAATATTGTTCCATTTGGATTGGTCACACAGTTCTCTCAATATTCTTTCATTCTTAAAGATTCTTTTTTCTCTCTGTACCTCAGCTTCTTTGTATCCCTCTTCTCTAATTTCTGTTCCATTTACCATCTCTTCTACTACATCTAATCTGCTTTTAAATCCCTCCATTGTATGTTTCATTTCAGATATGGAATTTCTTAAAGATTGAATCTCTGTCTTAAATTCATTTCTGCATTCTTGAATATTTTTCTGTACCTCCATAAGCATGTTTATGATTTTTATTTTGAACTCTCTTTCAGGAAGACTGGTGAGTTCTGTTTCATTTGGCCCTTTTTCTGGGGTTTGTGAGATTTTGGTCTGAACCACGTTCTTTTGACATTTCATATTTCTGTGTGGTGCCCTCTATTTCCCAGAAGCTGTAGTCTCTGGAGCTGCTCAACCCCTAGAGTGAGGTTGGGGGGTCATAGTGGAATGGAGCTGGTGCCTGGGGGGAGGAAAGCTCTGTTTCCTGATCCCTGTCTACAGTGCCTGTCTCCTGTATCAGAGCCAGTGGGCTGAGTACACAGGTGTAAGCCTCTGTGCTTGGCATCTCTAGCTGTTGCAGGTGGTGCCTCCCTCTGGTTGGCCTGATGCCAGAGCAGTGACTGCTGGTTTGTGAGCCAGTGCCATCAGGCCAGGAGGAATGCTTGTCAGGTTGCATATCACAGTTGGGGGTCTTGTTGCTGAGTAGATAGCCAGGGGGATGGAGCATCTGAAGCTCCCCAATGTTCCCAGTCTGCTGGGCAGAGTGTGCCCAGACAACCTTGACCCCTGTCCCTTCTTCCACACAGCAAGCTCTGTGCAAACCCTGCCCCTTCAGCAGCCCTCTCGCTGCTAAGGAGCCTGTCAGAATGCCTGCCCTTCCCTCATCCCAGAGCAGCCAGATGTGGATCCCCTCCTCCACAAATGGCCGGAATCTGTGTTTCAAGCACTCTGCCTGTCTCAGCTCCCCATCCTCCTGAGCATCACACAATGTAGGTTTTCCTGCTTGCAAAACAGATCTCCAGGGCCAGGTGTTTAGCAGTCCCAGGCTTCCACCCCTTCTCCCACTCCATTTCTCTTCCTCCCGCTGGTGAGTGGGTGCTGGGG
Organism: Manis javanica; assembly: GCF_040802235.1. Taxonomy (NCBI): domain Eukaryota; kingdom Metazoa; phylum Chordata; class Mammalia; order Pholidota; family Manidae; genus Manis; species Manis javanica. Next base: position 134,822,916 of record NC_133160.1, read on the forward strand.
AAGGGCTCGGGTCCCGCAGGATCAAGGCTTTCATACATTACCCTGTTTTGTGAGGTCTGCTCTGTTCTTGAGGTCTGTATGCAGTCTGGTGCAGCGTTCTTTCCTGTTGCTGTTTTAGGGTTAGTTGTATTAACTGTATTTTCATACTATCTGTGTTTTGGGAAGGAGTTCTCTGTCTCACCTCTCACGCCACCATCTTTGGACTCTGTGCTTTTATGTGTAGATGTAGATGGGTGAATGGCTTGCAAGGGCTACAGAATTACATCCTTATCATTCTGCTGTTGCTGTTAGACAGTATTTCACTATTTTGGATCTGAGGAACCTCAGGTTTATACTTAGGGATCCAAGATTCTCTGAATTTGTAAATGTAGGCTTTCATTTCAATGATAATAAAAAATAATTAATGTAAGCCTACTCTGGATAACCATCTCATAACAACTACCAATATGGAATTTTGATGCCAGTATTTGAATTTCACTTAATGATTATGTTGCAGTTAAGCTGATTGCTTAGACATTTGCCAGCCATCAAGAAAGGAAAAGAGGCAGACTTGAAAGCTATTCTTCTCAATTGCAGAACTTCAAGTATTTACTGGCATGCTGTACAAAAGATACCTTGGTGGTGGTTCGTATAGGGAAAAATGATGATTGTTGCTCTGGGGGGAACCTGGCCCTTAGCGAATCCTCTATGAAACTGGTGAAACCAAAATATATCAAGGGGAAGTTAAGATTGAGAGAAGCCGTTTTCATTGCTTATAGCTTGTTCCAATTTATTAGCTAGGCCTGGTGCTGACCTTCTCCTCTGGCTGCCGCTCATGCTTTACCTGCAGCATGCTCTCTACTTCCTGCCCACCCTTTCTGGGAGGAACTTCATTGGTGGGTCCTTGGTGACTGGCAGACGCCAGGCCAATTATGTACCAGGAACGGGGGGCTGGTGGTGGTGGTGGAGAGAATGGCTGTTATCTCTCCACACCTTGCCCCAGAGGCTGCGGGAAGCCACAGCGGTAAACACCCATTGATACGTAAATACTAAGGCCAGGCAGGAGATTTTGGAAATTCTGCAGTTTACTCCACAGTGATTAATTTACTCAGTTGGGATACATGGTAGTATAAGCTGCCTAAATTTGGAAGAGCTGTGCCTCAGGAGTCAGCATATATTCATGGAGTTTTGCACAATAATGTTAATATTAATTCATGAATATTCTTTGTACAATTTTGCTTCTTTTAAATTTATACATATTAAATTTATATTTGTGTCAGATCATATCTACTTTTGTGTATACCTGTCAAGCTTTATTTCTGTGAAAAAGCCTGTACAATTCTTCAGCTTTGAAACACTACTTCAGGGAACCCAAGTTATAACTGTTCATGTCACACCTCCGGAAAAAGCAGTGATGCTCTTTAGCAGAGTTTCTTAATATGTTTTGTGCCAAGAACTCCTTTGGCAAACTAGTGAAGCCTATAGGTTCCTTCTTAAAATAACGTTTGGGTGCTGAAAATAAATTACACAAACTCACAAAGGAAGTTAATTTTATTAAAATATTCAGTAATCAAAATATTAGAAATATAAATTCATGATATAAATACATGTGTTTATTTATTAACACATTAAATAATGATACCCAAAAGTAGGTCAATAACTGCGATTTTATAACCAGGGATGAGCTTTAACTTTAAGAATATTTTGAAATGTTTGCAATAATTCCATGCTGATAGGAAAACAGCTATGATTTCAATCTGTTTTTCTACATTTGTTGCCTACATTTAAGTATGCTAAATTCCAGTTGGAAGTTAGTGGCAATAGAGATGCTATTTTTCTCCCATCCAGGTTCTTCATAGACAATAATAATTCTATGTATGGGCCCGTTGGGGTCTTTGGATTATGATTAAGAACACATACTCTAGATGAAAAGAGTGTTTTTTTTTGGTACCTGGGAGAGTCAAAGGCCTGTCTAAGCTGCTTCATTAGGTATTTGCTACTCCAAAATTTACCGTGGTCATGACTGTAGACACCATTCCTTATGTGCTCTGTTGAAAACCAGTGTTAGAACTTCAGTGGTCAAGTCCAGTTGATTGTCCTCTCCTGCATTTAAATCATATTGCTCTGGCTTAAAGAGCAGTTACGAGATTCAGACACGGGCTTCTAGCTAACATCAACATCCAAGCAAGAACAAGTAAAGCATTTAAATAATTGTTGCATGCTTGTCTGGTTAGCATGGTAGCATTTTAGTAAAAACCTGAACAATTCTTGGGAGACAGAGAACAGTTCTTGGGAAATTCAAATGTGGGAATGGACTCTCTCTTTCTTTTTTTTCTCCCTGCTCTCCATTCCTTCCTCCTTATTCCATCTCTAGATGACTCTGCCCCTGGGATGTATTGGATTCCTCCCAGAGAGAACCAACTCAATCATTTGCAAAGCTAGGCTTTTGAAAGGGGTAGTGGAATAGTGCCTGGTTCACTCTCCTTTGGCTATAATCCCCTTCCTCCTTCTCAAAGATTTCTGGGGAAGACTTCTTATTCTTTCTCCAAAATAAATATTGCAGTATCCACAGGTGACATGTGCTCCCAGAGGTAATGTGCCTGTAATGTATATTTTTACAAAAATTTTTTTAAGGAAAATTTTTTTATTATTCCTGTAACATATTTATACAGCAAATGGGAATCCTAGTTAAATAGTCATGTCAAAAAGGCTTGTCCAAAATTTTCCTCTCCAGATTCATTATCATCGTTTTCTCTTCAGGAAGAACAGTCTGATGCCCTTGATCCGTGTGGAGGAGGAAACAGTACCATGCTGGTAACAGTATTGCAAAAACTGTCCCACTCAAATTCAAGGACAAAAAATGATCTTTTTAAAGCCAAATTCTCAGATAAAAGTAAAAATAAACCAAAACACTGTATAATTTACTTTTTTCTTGGGTTCTGTGAGAAAATTGGCACTGTGTATATTCTTTTGCCTGAATCATTCAATTTGCTCAGGTTTTTGGTCTTTGTACAATTTTGTGTTGAGAGCAAAAAACCCACCAGTGGGAATCTGTTTGCTGTTACTTGTCCTTTGCAGAATATGCCTTTTCACTTACTTGCAGTTGAAATAAGTATGGTAATGAGTTTTCAAAAGCTTCGCATCAGTTCACATTTGATGCAAACCATTCACTGTCTTTTAGTGTTAACATATTTTATTCTTCTATTTTTCTGCTCTGTATCATTAACCTAATATTTGCATGTGGTGCTTAAATTGGTAAGACTTACAGGACTTGCTTATAGTTATATTAATTGGTGTAAACTCATTTTGATGCCTATGTATCCTTCCAAGTTTTATGAGATGTCTCAATTGCTGAGCTTCTAGGGTAATATTCTGGGAAGAACCATTTGTTCATAAGGAACCATTTATTGGGTGCCAAGCTCTGGGGTTTGGCTATGTGGACTATAAAGGTGGGTCAGACAGAAATCCTGTCCCCAAATTGCCAGTTGTCTAATAATTGCTTTGAGACATAACTTAAGAAATCCTATGAGAGACTTATAGACAGAAGAAAACATAATCCATTTCAGTTCTTATTTATGTAAAAGACAAGATAACTAATTCATATCATTTTTATGTTCTAAAAATGCATAATTTTTCTAAACATTGTAAAGTTTTATTTACAATTGTAAAAGTAAATTTTAGTTTAAATGTCTGTCCTGGAGTTTTTATTTTTAATCAGATTATACTGTTTCATTCTTAAATTTAAAAGCTCATTTATACTATAATTGTCTTAGATAAGCTGACCAGAGTCCTTAGTTTTCAATTTTATGGGAAGGCCAACTTTACTTTTAACGGTATTAAGAATTTTATCACCTCAGGAAGAGGGAGGTTTAAAATTCTACAATTCTTTCCCTGGAATTACTTTTCAATTCTTCTGTCATCTGTTAAATAATGAAGCTCAGAGAGTTTGTTTCTGCTTTGGCTATATGTTTATAAATGTGCACTGTACAAAGGCTTTAAAGATATTTATTTCATGAGACTGATTAATGATGGCCTAATGGTTGTTAAACTATGGTGACTATGTCACTGTATTATGTGTCCTTTAAAGTCAACAACAACAACAACAACAAAATAATATGGGAGGGTTGCCATAGGAAAGAAATGAAGAACTTAAACCAAAAGTCTTTGCCTGCTCTGGAGTTTGGGGATTGACCAGGTGGCCAGGATGCAGCCAATCATGGAGGCAATGAAGCATGTGATTCATGGGGACATATCACGTATCGTCAGTGTTCAAGTAGGGGCCTTCCTTCTTTCCTATTTCTCCCTTTGGAGTGCAAATAATCTATCCTATGTCTGTCCCACCATGCATTTTGGAAGCATATACTTGTTTGTTTTCACAGGTTCATGGCTGCAGAAGTTTGCTACAGAATGAATCATACCTTGATTCTTACCCACATAAGATTTAGATGATATTTAGATGAGACTTTTGATTTTAGACTTTAGAGTTGGTGCTGGAGTGACTTAAGACTTTTGGGGCTATTGGGATGTAATGAATGTATTTTGCATGTGAAAAGGACATGAATTTTGGCAGGGCCAGGGCTGGAATGTTATGACCTGAATGCTTATGTTGTGTCTCCAAAATTTGTATGTGGAAGCCCTGATCTCCAAGGTGATGATTTTTAGGAATGGGGCCTTTGGGAAGTAATTAGGTTAGATGAGTTCATGAGGTGGGACGATTATGAAGGGATTAGTCCCTTATAAGAAGAGATACCAGAGATCTTGCTCTTTTTCCAGGCCCATACAAAAAACAGGTTATGTGAGCACATAATGAGAAGACAGCCATCTGCAACCCAAGGGGAGGGATTTCATCAGAAACCAACCATACTCTCACCTTAATCTTAGACTTCTAGGCTCCAGAACTGTGAGAAAATCAATTTTTTTTGTTTAAGGTATTTCACATTTTTCTTGACTCTTGTGAAGCTATCAGAAACTATAGTGCTAATTTAATTTTTGTTCCCTTGTAGGCAAATGGCATTTTTTCTTTGGATGCTTAAAAAATTTTTTTTTGCCTTTGCTGGTTTCACGACAATGGATATAATGTGGATTCTTTATATATATTTTTTCTAGAAGATGTGCTTCTTGAATCTGAGGGTTCAGGTATTTCTTCAGTTTGGAAAAGTTCTCAGTTATAACCCTGTGAATTTAACATCCTTCCTGATCTTTCTGTTTTCCCTTTCTGGAACTCTAATTACTTTCATTTAGATTGGACATTCTCATCCATCACCCATAAATCTCTATGCTGAATTCTAGTGTATTTTTTCAGATATGTCTTTTAATTCTCTAGTTCTCTCTTCAGCAATATCTAATCTTCTTTCTATTTTAAACTCTTCACTGAGTTCTAAATTTCAATGTTGATATGTATTTTTCATTTCTAGATGTTCTATTTGGTTTCTTCTCAAATCTTCCAGTTCTTTATTTATAGCATGTCATTCTTTTGAAATGGTTTTATTACATTTTTGTCTTTAGTTATTTCATTCATACTTGTTTAATAGCCTCTGTCAGATTGTTCACTTGTCTGAAATTCTCAGTCTCCTGATACTGCTTCTGGTTGTAACTAATGACTTATTAGTCTTTCTCCTAGTGGATTGGTTTCCTGTTTATTTTGTGACTTTGGATTATAATCTTCCTTGGATTCAGATCAGGTCATTCTAGAGCAATTTTGAGTTTGACTTGACCAGGCACCCCAAGGTCCGAGGGCCAATTTTTATGTTAAATTTTGGTTTGGAGGGGTTTCTGAGTCACAGGTGTAGTTGCAAACTCAAACCCCTGGGAGGGCCAGGATTGTGGTAAGGAGTTCCCAAAGAAAAGTTTTAATTTCAAACCAAAATCTAGGCAGAGTTAGACAGGCTTCCTCATATATGCTTGAGCTAGTTGGGTCTATGCTTTTTGTGGGAGTCTTGGTTTCTCTTTGTACTACCTGTGAATTCAAGACTCCATTTCTTTAGTGAGAATGATAACTTCCTCCAACATAGGTCTATTGCAGTATCACCTCTGGGATGTCCTCCCCTGCGCTGTTCGTTCCTGTGGTGTCATCTCATGTACTCACTGCCTTTGCTTCAGATTGCTACTACATTCCTGGAATCTTGAGATTTTCTTTTCTTTATGGAGAGTTTAGCTGTTTATGTAAAAGAAGTTTGTTCTATTTAATGAAATATTCCTGTATTTTTATAATGGGTGGGCTTTCAGGTTATTTTTTCCACAATATTTCAGAATCCTTTCTTTAGAAAAATCACCTTGCACAAATTTTTAATCATGTACAGAAGTAGAGAGAATAATGCAGTGAAGGCCCATCTGTCCTCTCCCAGCTTAACATTCCATCAATTTTTTCAGAATCTTTTTTAAAGCATTTTTTTCTAGTGTTTCTTATAGGAAGGTTAAAACTTCCTCCTGTAATTGAGAGTTGGGCTGCTCTCTGTATTGTTTGCACAGAGGGATTTTGGCATAAGCTAGTTTTTAGTTAAAATACCCTACTTCATAGTTTTAAGAAATCACCTGGAGAAAGCAAAGACTTTATAGAGTAATGTGTTGAACCCTATTTTAAATATTTATTTCATTATTATTAAAATTTATATTCTGAAATTTTCTGATTATAGGGAAAATTACAATGTCCTTGAAGACAAGATTTACTTGGATCATTTATGCCAGGAAGTCCAGGCCTTCCACTGCACCCTTCAGATTGCTGTCTCTCTACATGAGCTTTATATCTATCCCATTTGAACCTGGGGTAGTCTCACTACTTTTGACTCTGTTTCCTTGCTATTCCAACTCTATGCATTCATTTCCAAGTTTAAGCTTCCCATGTTTTTCTTTATTGGCTTTATTATCTCAGAGTCCTCTATTCCAGCTACTTCCATCTCCATCCTAACATTAAAAAAGCAGGATGTGGAGGTTTTAGAATTTATATTTTTTCAAGACCAGGTTTCACATGGAGTTCTATTATTTGTTGATCTGAAAGTGAATTGACATCATCTACTATAGTTGGTAACAAATAAGAGAAAAGTATTCTAAAACTTCCTGTTAGTATCTTCTTGATAAAGAAACATTTTTAATGCCCAACAAATGTCTTCAGTTACAATTTGACTAAATTCATCTAATCTATCCATAGTAGAGATATTGTTAGCTAGTAATATTTTCTTGAGAAACTCCTTGTATATGAAGGACTCAAAATAACTGACTCATAATAGACTGGCTTTACAGTGTGCATTATAATTAAGAAGCAGGGATTTGAGCACAATAGCAGGGATATTAGTATTAGACTATGTTTTCCCTCCTGGCTAACCCTGGGAGGGCAGCAGCTGCTTACAAGAGCAGAGCATAGGCTTCCTCACCAGTCCTAAATGTGGGCAGTCTCCTGGAGAAAAGTGTGACTGTCCAAGCTGGAGTTGAAATACAGTTGAAACATCTGGTTTCCCATGAAGAGCTGCTGCTTCTACATGATGTCTGAAAGCGTGGACAAAGCAGGGATATGTGCATATTTGGTTATTTCTGCCTCTGACACCTTAAGTCACATAAAAAAGAAGTCCTCTGACTGAATTGGAGGCCCCAGCAGTGCTTAAACTGTTGACCTTTTGTTCTTACCTAACGTTATAGAGAAATCTTGGGACCACTGCTCAAATATCCCTCTGTGGGGAGTTACAGAGGTTCCTGGAGGGAGGACTCCTCGAATCATCAGCTGCCTTTTAAGCATGCTGACCTGTGTAATTGCACAGAGTCCTGAGCATGGAAGGACTTTCCACTATGTTTAATGCTCTGCTGTCACCTTGTTGAAATAATTAATAAATAATGTAAAGAAATACAGATACTATAAATACCAATATAAATAAATAAAATAATAGAAAAATAGCTTTTCAACGAGGGGCCTCACATTTTCATTTTACCCTGGGCACCCCAACTTGTGTAGCCCCTTCTGCTCCTGGGTTTTCCTGTGACTGGACCAACTTCAGTCTCCTATCTGCCTTTGAACTGAGCAGAGCTAAGCACAGCTCCATGCGATGCCATGGGCAGATAGTCATTGGCCGGTCAGGACCCATGCCTGGAGCTGGGTGTAGGGAAAGGCCTCCCAAACTTCCTGTCTGCTCTCCAGTTAGGGCTGGGCCGCTGATGCTGAGGATACAACCAGCAAACTATTCTACTCGCCTTCCCTTTTTGTGGTTGAGTGGTGGCTCATGTTTTACTTTTACTTTCTAATCTTATATTGCCTTGTAATAAGATATTTATTAAAAAGGAAGAATAGTGTGTCATGCATTCCCAAAAATAATACTATAATTTATTTGAAATATTTCCTTTTGTGTATGTAAAATGTGTCTTCCTTTACAATCTTATTCCCTATGAAGTCTTCGTTTGTAAATTCAGAGAGTAAGAAGGTAAACTCTCAACTCAGTGTGAAGCTGACTTGTTACAGATTTTAAAGCTTGAGAATTCTGAGTTGGAGAGGTTATCTGAATGTACATTTTACAAATACATTAAGAACCACAGTACTTAGCTGGTAGAATCTAGACCTTAATGTGCAGGTCTGCCCTGTACATTTATGCTTCCAGTACTTAAGTCTTGACCATTATTAAACCTAAAATGGGATTCCCAATAAAACTACTCAGGGCTGGAAAGTCCACTAGAATCTCATTGCCTTTGTGAGCAGAGTTTAAAACTGACTACAAGTAAGTTTACAATAAACCCTACCCTCAGTGAACATGATGTGCCACAAACTAATTTCTTGTGCCCTTATCATTATATAATTTATTTTTACCATTGTTGGCTTAAAAAAACAAATAATTGTCATGTGTATTAAAGTATGTTTGGCTAAATTACTAAAATGTCTAATTCCAAATTCTTATTTTTTTAAATCCATACACCAAACCTTGTGCCTTTATTTAATAGAAACCTAATATTTTCTCAATGCATAAGTTTTAAACACTTGATTTCTTTTTAAAAAAGTATAACATGTAGTACTGTTTTATTTTACAAGTAAGCTAAACTAGTGAAGCTTTGAATTTTGATCCTGTACATATTAGTAATTATTCCTTCTACCAGTGGATTCATCATGGAATACCAGGGGGAAAAGGCAAAATGGAAGCTTAATGTCTCCGCCTCAATTTTCCTTTTTTTTTGTGAGTCACAAATGAGATAATTGTAGTAGCAAAACTTTTATGGCTTCTCATATGTGCTAATGATGACATTGTGTAGACATCATTTCATCCTCACATTATTAACCCTGTATCACAGATACTATTATCCCCTTTTTATAGATGAGGAAACTGACAGAGAAGTTTGATAGCTTGTCAAAGGATACATAAACAGAGAATAATAAAAGCAGGATTTGTATCAGACTATATAGAACCAACATGCTGTGTATGGAAAAGGTGCTTTACAAACTTGAAATTATTGTTATTAGTCAATCTTTTGTCATTCTAAGGTAGATAACTGTTTGGAGACAAGATGGAGTTCTTTTTAAATTAATGAAAAATGACTGACAGATGAAGATGTGACAGCTGAAATGTTACATCTTAGTTCTATAGAATCTGAATAATTAATTTATAATAAAATATTGATCCCTCCCTGTGTTAAAGCATTTTCACAGGAGATATTTGTTGAATGAATGAATTACATCAGGTTGAGCCTTTAACTACCATTCAGACCTCATAGAATCAAGTAGTATGGATGTGTATATATAAATGATAAGAGAGAATGACCTAGTTTTATATATTTAAATATAAATATAAACGTATAACTATATAACTACACACATATGTAAGATGTGAAAGCTTAAAACATGGCAAGACTTCAAGAGATTTGAGATTGCATTAAAAATGTTGTCTGGAATATATGTACTTATATAGAAGCATTAAACCCCACACCTCCTGCTTCTCCTGACAAGAGTAGCTGTTACTTAACTCTGTTAATTTAGATAGTGTTAAACTACTGTTACGTATTTTTTTGCATAAATTAACATGACATTGGCTTACCTGTGCCCAGCTGTGTCTGTAAAGATTTTTTACATATGTCACAATTGACTCATTAAGAAAATGTATCTTACTTTTTGTCTCCTTCATTTTCTTATAAGAAATAAAATTGTTACCATATTTGGATTGAAAGATAAGTTTACAGAGTTAGTAAAGAAGCCAAGATCTTCACAGAGACACTCTGTCATCAGCTTTCTGTTCTAATTTTACTGAAACCCTTTTATGGATCTTCCTAAGTACATGATACCTTTCAAACTGGTTTGTCCCAGAAATCGTTTTGGCAAAATGTTACTTTATATGCCAGTTATCTATAATAGTGAATGACCTTCATTATTTTACTCTGCTGATGTAGTCCTGACCATGGCTGACCTCATGGTACAGCTGGGAATAGACACCAAGGATTCCCAGTCCGATAGGTTCCTCAGTGAGGATAGGTAACTAGTTTTAATAGCCAATTCATTGTTTTCTTTGAGAAGGTTTAGGTTTTATCAATCGTGGTGAAGCAGCTCTATTGCTGAAATCCAACGAGCTTCATCAAAATATTTTATAATAAATGAAGTAAATTTACAAGGTTTAAAATGGAATAGTATCTCTGACAGAATGATACAATGGAAAAGAATAGGTCATGGGATGAGAAGATCTGGTTTCAGTTTTGCCTCTACAACTTAACATCTGTGTAAGCTTGACTACTTTCTCACCTCCATTGAATCTATTTCATCATCTGTAAAATGGGAGAAAAAACCACAGCTTCCCCATAGGATTGTGGGATGGTTAAATAAGCGCTGTATATAAAGTACCTAGCAAGCATTCAGCCTAGAAGGTACTCATGCCTACTTTATCTATCTCCTTGTCTTTAAGTTGTTTTATCTTACTGTAAAACAGAAAGTGGAAATGAACTTTAAAGTATCTTTTACATTAAGAGACAACTTGAATAGTTACAAATGGTTTATTTAGGCTTTTATAGCAGTTACCTCATCCTATCCTCTCTGAATTGTGCGTATTTCTTAGTGAAGGTACCTGTGCTGTTGAAACATCAGTTGAAGGTCAGCCGTATGAAGCTGTTGCTTTAAGTTTCTTAACCTCCACCGACAGATTTGACCCTCACAATCCTGTGATTAACACTCTTATTATTTCTGTTTTATAGATGAGGAGGTTTTAAGAGGTTAAGTCATTTCCCCAAGATCACAGTACCCCAAGATCCCCAAACTCTGGCTGGACCAGAGTTTGGGCCCAGGCTCAATGTCGCCTCCTGGCTTTGGTTTCTGTCTTCAAATAACTAGCTTGTACTTGACTCTCATAGCTTCCAGCATTTACTCCTGCTCTTGCCAGCTACATCCATCATTTCTTACCTCCATTCTCTTTGCAGCTTTCTAGTGTACATGTATTCATCTATTCATCTGTCTCCAGCCTTTATAACTTGTAAGCACATCCTCCTTTCATGTCTACTATGGTGAGGTCTTGTGCTAAACACAACTGAGCATGCTCATGGAAAGCTGAAGGTATGCCTTTCAGAGGACAGGGAGGACAGCTTCTCTTTTACTTTCAATTGCTGCATAGGAGTCCAGGGGTGAGTAAGAGGTAGGAATCAGTCTGGGGGAGAGAACAGGATAGGATGACTCCCTATGCCATGTAGGTCCTAGGGAATGGATTATTAAAAACAATAGTAGCAATATTAGCCGTCATCAGCAGTGCCCTTGGGTCTCAGCTGTAATGGTTTTTTCATGTCCATTTCCATCCTGTTCAATAAGACACCTTTTAGTGTGAAGCCTGTTCCATTTAATCTCCTCATTCATTTGGTGAATAACTATTGGGTACCTGCTATTTGGTATCCCAGTGTTTTCTAGTGACAAGACGAAGTCTTTACTGTCATGTGGGAGAATATTGGGAATAAACAACTATATAAGCAAGATCTGATCAGTAGTGTTCATGCTATAATGAAACTAAAGTGTGATGATGTATAAAGAGACGCAGGAGCATTTTGGAAGGGGTTCTTTGGGGAACTATTGCTGTCCCTCGAGAAGAAAGTAATCTTTTTCTTTTCTTTTGTGTAACTTCCACCACCACAAACATAGTATAGTCAAGCGAATATGATTTTTTTTTTACTATCTTGTATTTTTCATATAATCTCTCAATATTCAGTGTTTTTTCTTTTTTTTGGCTAGGTAGGAGTGAATTAACCTGTTCATCATCTCATCACTTCAAATGTGGTTTATTACCAAGTGTATAAACCCTAGAGAAAACAATGTAATATAAAATGTATTATAACATGTGCTCAGTATACATGGATGTATTATCTATGAATATAAACTGTAGACCTTGTGACATATCATTACATGCTTTTTTAGTGTCTTCCTTTCATGGGCCACTAGGAATTATCCTTTAAGTACTATTTTTAACATAATACCTCCCTTTGTATTAGCCTAGGGTGGTTCCAGCTGGAATTTACTTAGGAGACATAGGTGTGAAGCTCTGGAATGTCTGCATAACAGCTATGGGGAGCTGGGCAGATGATTTAGCCTTTCTAAAACTGAGTTTCCTCAAGTGTAATCCAGATTTGATGTCACTTTACTGGGTTGTGAAAGTGACAGAATCATGAATGAAGGAATTGGAGTGCCTGTGTGGGTGCATGGCACAAGGTTGGTTTTCAAAAATGTTTTCTTGAGACTGAATTGTCCACAAACGATTTCGTGTTTTTAATGGAGAAAAACTTACTCTTAGCTCTTATAGGCAAGCATCTCTTCCTGTAGTTTGATATGTGTCCTTTCAAAGTGTACTATCTGTACATTCTCACTGCCTATAATGCTCTCCCACCCTGAAATGTGTTTTAATCTCATTAAATAACTTGAGTGTCATATTCATGAAACTTGCCCAGCACTACCCACCTTGGCACTTGTCTGAGGTTGAATTAATGTAAATATGTCTATTTGTGTTCTGTCTGAATATTTTAATTTGGATTTTCTTTTTAATTTCATTCTTTCCTATTTTGTATTGTAAGTTGATGAGGTGCAAAAAAGTGTTGTGCCCTTAAATTTTTTACGTCTATTCTAGGGTCTAGTGTGCAGAGAAATTCCACATGCCACTGGTTGCCTTTGAAAGTGGAAATCATGTTTTGATCATGTCCCATTGAAATCAGCGCGTTATGGGTGGTCAGTAAATATTATTATCTAACAATGGGCACTTGTGTCTTTTGATGAAATGTGAGACTCTTTGAGTTAATAGTTACAATCTGGCCATTTGAGGGAAAGAGCTCCTACAGAGCTTGTATAGTTTTCAGAGAGGTTTGAAAGAAAAGTCAGATTAGGAAGTGTACTTAGCAGACTAGAGAAGACGATGAGAGGATCAGAAGACTCCGGGGTGATCTATCTGAATGAATGATGCAGAAAACAGGGTTAGAATCCTGTGATGGGGTTATTCTGTGTCACAGAGCAGTGGGTTAGTTTGGCCATTTTTATCAGAGATGCAGTCTTCATTTCTAACATTTTTATTAAAGTGGAGTTAGCCTTAGGTCTGGAGAGGTTTTTCTCTTCATTTGTTTGCGATTACATAGTGAGCAGAAGAGATGTTCCCTTTGTATTGAACTTCTCCAACTTGCTTTTTTTTTGCCCCCTCAGCATAATTAGAATGAATACTTGCACTGGATTTTCACAGCCTGCAGATTTTGCCCTTATATAGCAGCTGGCTTAAATAATAGCCAAAATTTTAATTATCTCCTTTTCAAAGTAGGAGTACTAAATCTCTATATAAACAATAAGAGAATACAGAATAAGAAAAACAACAATCTCCTAAAATCCAATCAACTGGACCCATATTAATATTTTGATTTGTATTAGACCAATCATGTAAATATGTGGAATAAAAGAGAAGGAAGGGCTGTGAAGGTGGTACTGCCTGGAGAAGAGCCAAGTGAAATCAGAGGCTAAACTGACCCTGAATTGTTGACATAGGCAGGATTGGAAATCCTTGTGCAATCATGTATTTTTAAAAATGGGATCATAGTATGCAAATTATTTTGAGACTTCCTATTTTTACTTATTATATTATGTACTCAATTGTCTTCTAAAGCATCTTTCATATAACTAAATATTCTGTTTATTTCATGTATTTTTTGTTCCAAATTTTAAACCAACTGCGTTTGTTGAATGTTTAGGAGACACTATCTTTTAAAAATTGTAAACAATGCAGAGATGAGGATCCCTATCAATAAATCCATGTGCACATGTATGACTATTATGTTAGGATAAATTTTTAGAAATATTACAGTGTCAAAGATACATATTTGAAGTAATTTTTAAGTACAATACATTGCCCTGCCCAGATGTGATCCAAAACCGTGATTTCCAACTTAATCGTTCACCAGCTAGATGAGAGAGTGTATTATTTCACACTTTTTCCTGTAACACAAATGCTATCCCTCTGTGAATATATTCATTAATAGATTGATTTCATTATCATATGCATGCACACATGTGCACATACACATATGTATGCATGTACATGTCTGCTTATATATCTATAAACGTTCTTGCTTGTGGGATATATTTTATCTTATGGATATATTAGTCTATCATATCAAATGAGTTCATAAACATATAGCTCTGCTGTGTCTGTTCCTAAATGTCATCATCTTGACTTCCCAGGGGCCTGTGTAAACATCACCCACAGCCAGTGTCAGATGCTGCCCTACCACACCTCCCTCACACCTCTCTCCTCACTTGTCGAAAACATGGAAATCGAGAAGTTCCTCAAGTTCTTCATGTACCTGCATCACCTCAGTTGCTATCAACATATCATGCTTTTCGGCTGCAGCCTGGCCTTCCCCGAATGCACCAGTGATGGCGATGCCAGGTATTGTGGAACCCAGACCATTCCGATACAAGAGTCACTTGTGGCCAAAGTATCTGAGAGGAACAAAATCATCCCAAGCTAACGCCTTTTGTTTTTGTTGTTTTGAAGGGTGGAAAACACACCCCACACCATTCCTAGTCAGTTGTAATCCTTTTAAACTAGATGTTTTTTTTGAAAACTTGGAATAATTTTATCAATGGGAAGAAATTATTCAGGATGTGAGAATGAGGTTTTCAGCTGAGACACTCAATAGCTACAAGAGGGTCTGGCAGAGGACAGCAGGGATGGTTGAAAGAGTTTACTGAAGACAAGAGTTATGAACGTGTAGACAGGGTTAAGAGAACAAATAAGGGATGGGAGGCACCAGGCTATCATGAGAAGGGGTATAGTTTCCTTACCCAAGACTTGAAAGGGGAGGAGAGTGAGCAGCACCTGGAGAGACTGTACCTCTGTACAAGGGGTTTCCAACAGGCTGCTGTTCCCTCTAGGCCTTCTGCCACTGATGGCCCTTCAGTCTTGGAGGGAGGGAGAAGAAAAAATAAATACCCTGACCTCACTCTCTTCCTGCCTCCCATCTGCCAGGCCTCCCACCAACTGAACTCACCCACAACCATTGGGCAAGGGCAAGCAATTGATGTGAATGCAGTGGGTAAGATCCAAAATGTCATCTAAATATTATCACCTCCAAAGTCTCAAGTCTTATCATCTAAATCAGATACATGTGAGAGGCTGGGTGGTGCTTATGGTCAACACTGGAACCTAGAGGAGGATGAGAAGGGTAAGGCGTATATGCAGAGGGACAAAGAGAAACTGTCCAGCATAGTATCACATAGGATTAGAAAGAATTTCCTTTTTTCTTTTTTTCTTGGGGTGAGGAATGAACATGTGAGTGAACTTGTATATGTGTCTTGTAAGCTCATTTTAAAAAATTGAGGTATAATTGCTATAGAACACTATGTTAGTTTCAGGTATGCAATGATTTAGTATTTGTATATATCGAAGAATGATTACCACAATAAGTCTAGTGAACATTCATTACCACACATAGATACAAATTTTATTTTCTTTTGATGAGAACTTTTAATATCTTCTCTCTTAACAATTTTCAAATATACAATTTTATTAACTATAGTTACCATGCTGTTTATATCCCTATGACTTATTTATTTTATAAGTGGAAGTTTGTACCTTTGACAACGATCACCTCTGTGAAATAACATAATGTAAATATTCTATTATTCTATTGTATTGAAATAATAATTTTCAAGAAGAGTTGTCAATGCAAAGTATGTTATGGAATATTTGAAATACTCAGTATACATTAAAAATTTCAAAGCATTTATTAAATATATAATCACATATAACATCAACTGCTTTCTTAATTATAATATTAGGATGTTTTCAGAGTAGTAATTTTAGAATAAATTACATTTTCAAGTGCAAATAGACTCCATATTATTTTTACTAGTTTAATTAGTGTATAAAATATATTTTGAATAGGCCAGAAGGCACTTATTATTTTAACTGGAGAAAGACTGCATTGACATAGAATAAAAACTAGGTAGAATATAAACAGTAGATAATTGTAGAGGTGAAGAGCTATTAGCAGACACAGCATTCAGGAAAATCTTTCACCAGAAGGAATTATCTATACAGCATGCTTTCGTGGTGAAGAGAGGGAAGCAGGGGCATATAACATGGTGGTTGTATTAGTTTTCTAGGGCTGTCGTAACAGATTACAATAAGCTGGGTGGCTTACACAGAAGTGTATTATCTCACAGTTCCAGAAGCTGGAAGTCCAAAACTTGGCAAGGCAGTGCTACCTCCAGGGAATCTGAGGGGGAGAATTCATTTCCCTCCTTTGCCAGCTTCTGATGGTTTCATGCATTCTTTGACTTGTGGCCATATCACTCCAGTCTCTGCCTCTGTCTTTACATTGCCTTCTCTGTGTGTCTGTGTCTTCTCTTGTGAGGACACTTGTCATTGACTTTAGGGCCTATTCATATAAGCTAGGATAACCTCCTCATCTCAAGGCCCTTAATTTAATTATATTCACAAAGACCTTTTTTCCAAAATAAGGTAACATTCACAGGTTCCAGAAGTTAGGATATGGACATATATTTTTGGGGGGCCACCATTCAACTCTACAGTGGCAGAAAAAGCAGGCTGTGGAGCCACATCTCTCAGGCTTCCCATCTATAAAATGGAGATAATAGTTGTACATATTTACAAAGTTCACATGAGGATTAAATGACAGAGAGAGGCTGGCACAGGGCTTACTTTTAGGAAGAGCTCAGTAAGTGTCAGCAATAGTTATCACATAGTGGATTGAAAGGAAAGATAGAGCTAATGAAACTGAGAGCACAAAGAGTATTTCTAACATATGCCAAGTGCTGGAGGATTGCAGAACAATGTGGAATATTATATGGATTCAAAGAAAATTAGGTAGAATACTCAAAGCTGCTGGCATGGGATTCTAGTTCCAATCTCCTTAATTTAAGACAATTTCACGTGTATCTCTTTGTTTAATTTCTCCATGGGCTCATGCATAAATAAGCCAATGAAAGGGAGTGTGTTTACCTTCCAGGAGACTCTTAATTCATTTCAATCATCCTTCTTTATTATAATTCAGTCTTTACTCTCAGCTAAATCAGTTGTAAAATTCTAGTTAAGTCTTCAGGGCACTTTTAGGTAAAATTTGTTCTTCTTCTGACCTGGTTTATAATGAGAAATGCTCTCATATGAGAGTTTCCATTTTCTGTTATAATGGATAATAATTTATAGTCAGTTTCCAGATATCCTTTGGGAACTTACCCTATTTTTTTATTATTACATTTATTCGTATGTCTAACTTTATTACAGCTTCATACCAGTGCTTCCCACTGTCATTTAGTTTGTGCATGAACTGCAAGCTAAATTTAATAAACAAAATAAGTTCAGAAAGGTAAAATATAGTATAGAAAATAATTCTAAAGTCAAACATATTTTTCTTATATTGTACTATTTTGGATCATCCACTATACTAATTTCCCTTTTTATTCAAATAATGGAGAATTGCTTATATCCCACGCTGAAGAAAATAGCTGCTTAGTATAATTTTAATTTTAATGTAAAAAGATCTGGTGGGATGTATAAATAGTATAGTTTTTTAACCTGTCCTTTTGAGACCTCAGATACTCATTAACTATATAACAATGGACTTTAACAGTTTCTACTTTAGATTAAGGTTACTATTAATAAATGTTTACATCATGTACTCTAACACAGGCTAAATGAAATGGAGAATAATTTATATGGATTCAGTGAAATATATCTCAAAATATAGAGACTTAGCTGATAGGCCGTTTGGTTAGTAAGATAAGGTGGGTTACAAGAAATAGCTTAAAAATATCAGCAAGTAGCTAGAGAGAAATTCACAATTCCTGGGCCAGGAGAATACAGATGTTTTTGGATGACTTTTTGTTTGTTTGTTTAGTAACTTGCAAAATTCACTTTGTATTTCTAAATAATTTCTAGATTATTATGACGGTTTTAAATTTAACTTTTATTTGATGGCTTCTTTTTTTTAAATTAAGGTATTGTTGATATGCACTCTTATGAAGGTTTCACAAGGACAACAATGTGGTTATTACATTCACCCTTATTATCGAGTCTCCCCCCCACACCCCATTGCAGTCACTGTCCATCGGTGTAGTAAGATGCCACAAAGTCACTATTTGCCTTCTCTGAGTTACACTGTCTTCCCTGTGACCCGACACACACCTGACTTTTTGATACAGAGTATACAATTAAGAGCTTCAGTGTTTGAAAGAAAGCAGGTCTTACAACCACATGTTTTTGATGTGTAACTATCACCCTTTCCCACCTTGTTTAAATCATAGGCCTGTAACATTACCAAAGCTGAAGGGGAGTTAATTTGGCTTGGAAGGTAGTCTTGGCTTTGCTTCTAGAAGATACACAGGAGACCCTGCTGATTATCATCACCCCACTCACATCTTCTAATATTTTGCAGAGAACCTCTGTGCTTATGAAATGGGTCCTTAACATTAAAGACTTGATATGTTTACTATTACATTTTTCCTCTGAAGTGTTGGCTTGCCATTAGGTTCTTAGCAGAAATTCTTAATATCTGGGTAAGTGAAACAAAAATTCTTTGTCTAGCAAGATGACTAGAGATCAATGATTATATTTCAAACCTGGGAAGTGAAGGACAGTTGCCTGCAGTGAACGCAGTCCCTACTGTGGTGGGGATCAAATGCATTTCTTCAGATGAGTTTCTTCAAAAGCACTACACTTTTTCCCAAAGAAGTATATTCATTGGAGATTAGAGAATTTAATGTGGCAGCTGTAGAGAATGCACTTGAAAGCTTGGGGGCAGATGAAACCTGATGCAGATCATAGCTTTACCAGTGGCCGGTTATAAGTCCTTGGGCACTTTAATGAGCCTTGTTGACCCTCAGTTTCCTCATCTGTATAATGAGAGTAATAATATCCAGCTCACAGGGTTTGTTCATGTGTATTAAACAGAATGATTTCTATAAGTGCTCATATGTGCTCTATACTATCTGGCACATGGTAGCTTCTCCACAAATAGAAACTACTATTATTGCATGGCAGTCAAAGATGATATATGAATTTCTTCATTCCCTCTTTCAGAGATGTGAGATTTGCCTATTTTTCTCATTTTTCCCATCTTTTAACTAATTTTCCACTTAGCTACCAAGGTGATTATTTATTTATTTGTTTGTTATTGACTGTGTTCTCTATACTGTACATTCATCCCTATGATTAATTCATATTATGATTGAGATTTTGTGCCTCTTTATCCAGTCACTGCTATCACCCACCCACCGCACCCTTCCCACTTGGTAACCAACAGTCCCTTCTCAGTGTCTAAGAGTCTGTTGCTGTTTTGTTCCCTTGTTATGTTTTGTGATTAAAAAATTTAAAAATGCAAGTTAGATATGTTTTTCTCTCATCTCTGCTCTTTCAAGGGCTTCCCATTAGACTGAGATCATAAGCTAAACTCTGGGCTGTGGTCGGCGAGGCCTTCCTTGCTTGTCTGTGTAATCAACCGTGCTCCAGCCAACCTCTTTCCAACTTCCTTTGCACATGCGGTTCCCTTTACTTGGAAGGATCTACCTCCTCATCTAAGCCCTCTGCTCAAAACACATCCCCACAGAAAACCTCTGACCACCTCAGTAGTCCGTTGCCTGTCCCAGAAGACTGCTTGCCCGTATATTGTCTGTTTTGCTTTATAAGCTCCACAGTGGCAGAGAACTTACTGACTTTGTGTACTTAGTGTTCAGAACAGTGCCCAACACATTGTAAGTACTCAATAAATGTTTGTTGGGATGCAAGAATAAATAAACTCTTCATTTAAGGAGCCCTCTTAAGTGTCTAGATAAATGGAGTTCAAAGTATGTTGATTATAGTTGTACATTGCTTAGTGTAATTGATAGGTTCCTGAAAATTCTTGCATAAATCAAATTCTTTGTGTATATTAAATGAATTACAATTTTAAACTGAGTTGGATGATATTACCAGAGGTGATTTAGCTTCATTCAGCATGAGCTTCAGTTGGCAGAACAACTGGCTAAGATATATTAGCTTGCTCTACTCTATTGCTGTCAAAATCCTGGACCTAATAAATGGCGAAACACTAGATTGTTTGTGAGGGTTGGCTTGGTGGCTCAGTGCTTTCTTTTTAATGTTGATTTATATGCATCTGTTACAAAGACTCGAGGTCAACTCTGGTTGAAAATCTTAGCCTTAAGATTTATATAAAGAGCAGAAACAAAAATGGTAAAAGTGTCTAGTGAATAATGACCAACATAGTGATTCAGAATCTGTACATGTGAAGATGAGTTGAGGTACCTGGACATGTAAGCCCTGACAGTGCACCACGGCCATCCTCAAATGTTTTGGGTCACAGCCTGGAAGATTGAGCGTGCTTTTTTCTGTGTGCTTCCTCAGGGCAAAGGCAGAACCAGGAACTGAGAGTCACAGAGAAGTCAATTCTAAGTTCTCTAAAATAAGAACTTTATGGCTAATAAAATCATATGTATATATGGAATTGTCATCCCAGGAAATGGTGAGTTGCTATGACTGGAGGTATTGAAACTGATTGATGAGACTTTACTGGAGACACTGTGGCAAGAGTCCAGTGTCTTATGGTAAATTAGTTTTCCATTGGATTAAGGGGTAGGTCTATTCATAGTGACCTATGGCACTGATTAAAGAAGTTTTAAAAAACTTACAAAAAAAAAGATGAAGAAAATTAAATTTACCACAACCTTTCTGAGGGACACTTTTATATTTGCTTTGGGAATAATAATGAGAGAACACAGTTAGGAGTTTTGTGTTGAAACCCCTGGAGCATATCTGGTCAGAACAGATGGTCCCCTGACTGCCTTCTGAGAGGGTGGGCTGAGTTAACTTCAGGACTTCTGTTTTGCAAGTATGGTTTGCAAATTGAGACCCTATTGCTAAATGTCCCCTTTCTCATCATTGCAACTCTGAGGTTCTCACCTAAATGAATGTTAAACAAGTATGTAGAGTGTATCACCTCGGGGAGGTGTTGAATTATCTGTTTGGAGCACCTGTGGGTCTGGGGTGGCTCAGCTGTTGCTCAGAGTTAAACAGTGTGTGGTAGACGATAGACTGTCTGACTCCAGATGTTAAGATCTGTGCACACACTCCATATGCCCCATCACCCTGTTTCTCACACTTAGTTCTGTGAGTTTTTCTTCTAAAATCTTGATAATAAATCAAGATTAGAATTATGATATATTGCTTTCTACTGTTTGCCTTACATTCATCTCTTAAGCTTTTACTTGTGCTAAAATCCTGGTAGGTAAATAAAAGTTTACCTTTTTTTGGTTGTTTCAGCCTCTAGGGAGGAAGAAAAAATTTCAAAATAATCAAGAGATACTTAAAATTTCCTGAGTGAAAGGCACAGTTTGTTTATTTCTTATAACTGCCGTATACTTCCTTTTGGAAGAGACAAAGTTCCCTAGAAAAGAAAATCGGGAAAGGAAAGAAGTTTCCTGAGCCCATATTCTAGTTCCCATTATTTAAAGTTACACTAAGAGTCTCCTGTAAACACACAGACGACATGGGGTTCCTGTTCTGACCCCATCATAATACTGAGATGGCCTCTAGGTGAACAATCAAGGTGGGCACAAAAGTTGTTATTGGAATAATTTTTAAGTATTACTGTACCAGAATTATAAAGCTTTTCCCCCCTATTTCTACTACAGCACATCATTACTATATTGCCACACTTTTTTTGAGTTGGATTTTACTGACAATGTTTTAGTAAAAAAGTAACAAATTTGTCTGCTTATAATATAATTTTAGATGGCTTACTGTGTTCTTAACTATGTTATTTTATAAGACAGCATGTGCCAAACTTCTATGTAAATGAAATTCTGAAATCATCTTAAAACCAGGTGGAAAATACGACTTGATTTAAAACAATTTTTTGAAGAATTCATAAATTATGAAAGTCAGCATGAACTTATTTTATCATTTTTTCTAAATGAAGAATAAGTACATACTACTAATTAATTTTACTAAAGATTTTATGATGTCCCAAGGTCCTTACTATGTCACATGTGGGACTACATGGAAACATTAAAGAATTAAAAATTTTTCATAGTTAAAATTGTAAAAGATTTATGTAGGTCAGTAGTCGAAGAAAAAAGGTTTGCTTTGTTGCTATGACCACCTAAATATTCTGAGAGTCATTTGCACTTACTCCCCTGATTCTGTCTGCTAAGTTGGAAAGAGCAGTCTTTATTCAGCCACACCAGGGATCACTCGGCTGGTGAGGTGGGCCATTATAGCACAGTGCCCTTTTTGACCTCAGGCAACATGGGTGATTTAGTCTGCTTTTTGGCAATCTATATAAAATATCAAATGATAAGTAAGGTTCCACTTTATGAGCCAAAACAGAATAAAGTATGGGTAATATATAGTCATAGAACCCATACTATTATTTTACAAAGATATAAAGCATGACAGCTCAAATCTTCCTGAAAATGCCTTGTCATGTAACCGACAGTTTTTCAGGCACACATAGTTCCTCAAACTCAGTGGAGAAGTTTGTTTACTTTTTTCCTCAAGAATTCATTGGTATTATGTGAATGTGACTAGTATTTAGATGTAATACTTATGATTCAACTCATTTGAAGATGCAGTAAAATTGCATTGAATAAAATAAATTCATGCTGACTTTCATAATTTATGAATTTAAGGTATCATTTCATAATGTACAAAAATCAAAACAGCTGCAGAAGTAATTTAACAATTGCAAATGTCTTTTGTGATTTGTTAATCCTCTAGCCCATGGGCCTTGGTAAATATGCAGCTATTAATGTTCATCAGGATCCTGCTGGTCAGGGGGTGTGGAATTTTATATTCTCTTTCAGGGTGGTTGTGTGGTTTCACATTATTCACACCCATCTTAACCCCAGGTGTGTTAATCTGTTGGTATGTCTTCAAGTTTCTCATTTTAAGGGTGATACCCTACTGTTTCAAGACTGAACAGCACATATAGAACTTGCTGACCTGAAAGATGGGATTCCGCGGGCAGGGACGATGCGAGCTCTTCCACAGCCCATTCAGCTGGAGTTAGGTAGTGATGGTTCTGTTCCCACCTTTGCCATGGAATCATTGTCTGCGTGTGATGCCTTTGTTTCTCCAACAAATATTTATGGAGTGTTCACTGTACACACTAGGGATATAGCAGCAGGCAAAAAGAATCCTTAACCTCATGGAGCTTATGTTTATACTGGGGAGAGATAGGCAATAAACAAATAAATAGATTTTTAAAAAGTAATAAACAATTTTATGTTGGTTAATATGTGTGCAATGGGAAAAATCCAGCAGGGAAGTGGGGAGCTTTGGGAGAGTGCAGCATGGCGGCAAAAGGTGTGGTTTTCAGCAGCATGTTGTTCAGAAAGACCTCGCGGAGCAGATCACATTTGACCCCTGAGGATACAGGAATCTAGGAGCAAGGGGGACCCTGATACCCTGAGTGCTCTGTGGTACTGACATAAGAGAAAGAGAAATGCTGGGGTGGGAATGGGGTGGCATGGAAAAGAGACCGTGATGGAATCGGTCCTGCAGGGAGATGCTGTTGGCAAGGAACGGCTGACGCGGGGAGGGGTGCGGGGACTGGCCACGTCCACATGGGACTTGGGACTCCCTCTTCAGCTTCTGACATCAATCCATTCCACAGGAATGCTCAGAAAGCTTGTTTATCTCTTTAGCAAACACTTAATTGCTCTTAGAATATCCCAGGAACTTAATTTGACCCTAGGGGCAAGGAGATGAATAAGCACAGTGCTGCCTTTAAAGGATTCACCATGATAGGGGAACCAGACATGAAAACAATTAAATTGTTGTACAGTGTGGTTCGTTTACAAGGTGTGTTAGTAACAGACAGAAGGAGGAAGAAAACTTTCCATATGGCATTTTAGGGAAGGCTGCTCCCAGGGAGGAGGTAACAACAGCTCAGCTGGCTTCTGGAGGATGCATAGAATTTGCCATGTGGACAAGGAGGGAAAAGAAGGCATTTCAGGAAGGGTAGCAGCCTAGATCTCTATATATTAGGGGAACTACAACGGGTTTAATTTTAGTAGAACATAAAAATGGGGAGAGAGCAAACAGATCTGAGAAACAGATAGAAGAAGCAAATTAGCAGGACTTAGTGATTAATTGCATGTGAATTGTGAAGTTGAGGGTGAGGCAAAGATTTTTGGGCTTAGGGACTTGGGTATATGGTATTACCAAGAAAATCATGTATATCACAGGAGGAGTGGTGATGGTGGGATATAATGAGTTAATATTGACATAAAGTCTTAATCTGGTTCATGAAGTGTATGACTAATTTTCCTTTCAGTGGAGACAAAAACAGATTTCCTTCTGTAGGAGATGACATGATTTGTACTTTCATCCAGTGGTGTGCTAGTAAACTGGCTCCCTGAAAAACAAAGTAAAATATGTGTGCAATGGGAAAAATCCATTTTTCCATTTTTCTAATTTCCCAGAAAATTATGTAGCATTTGCTGATGTCTGCAGTATAAATGCTCCTTCCAGATTTCAAGCTACTAACAGTCTACTTGCACACCACTGCCCTTTATGCCTTGACCAGTATTTGCTGAGCTTGCACAAAGTGTGAGGCATGCAGCAGTGTGCTATTTCTCATTTACTTCTTCATGCTTACCTCCCACCTTCTGCCAGTCTCCACTTTTCCCCACAGGTTGGTTTCAACAGTGACTACTTTCAAGCTTCTTGTGGGGCTCAGCCAGTGGGAACCAGCCACCAAACATCAGAATGTGGGAAGAGAGTCAGGTTGGATAGTGACCCCCTAGTTTCTTCTTTCCCAGGTTTCAGGGTTGCCTGCATCCCCCTATGAGAACTATGGTTCTTATTGGGCAGCCTTCCCCATATTGCTCTCTCCAAATTCAGGTAACTGCCCCTTCCCCTGTCCCTTACGTCTGGGATGCTAACAGCAAGCTATCCTAGCATACTGCACTACCGCTTGTTGGTTTTTCTAAGCCCTGCTAGCACCTTTGTAAGTGGCCCTTTCATTAAATTCTCTGCAATGATCCTACTTCAGGAAATTATTTCTTTCCTGCTGAAACCATGCCAATTGCAAACAAAAAATCAGACAGACACAGTCCTGGTTTTTAAAGAGTTTTGGAGCAATGTGACCAAAAACCAATCCTGACTTCTCCCATTATTTTTCTTCTGATGTGAGAGAATGACATTTGCAAATATTCACTTGCATGCTTTTCCATCTCCATGTCTTAGGGAAGCTGGGAACCAAGGAGAACTCTTTCCTCCCTGTCTCAAATCCATCTAAGCCATACCACTTAGGAAGTCTCTTGAGGCTAACGGAATGTGCTGACATTGGAAGCTGATGCTGATGGTGTATCACAGAGAGAACAAATCATTTGTTGTTTTGTGTTTTCCAGCAGTGGTGGTGAATACATGCTCCTGTTATTATTTGGGGGTTTATGCTCCTGTGTTATCTGTGGCTCATGTGTGTGGGAAGAGGCCAGCTAAGGAGGCATTTTGGAGCCATGTGTGGAGTCATAGTATCTGGCTATGGGATCTCCTTTTGAGGTTTCAGAGTCCTCACAATTTAAAAGGAGGAAATAAGAGTAAATTATCTTGCAAGACTCTTCCAGCATTAACATTCTTTTCATGACTAAGGTCTGCAGTTCTGGGAGCTGCCTGTGACTATGATTTTGTGAGCATTGTTGATGAAACAGTTCTGCCTAATGAAGACAAACTTAGGAATGTGTTTTTTGAAAATGACCACATGGGTCTCATCATTGAATAGTAAATCTAACTCAGTGGCATGTCTCTGACCAAATGATACAGCAAAGAAAATTGTATTAGTTTCCTATTGCTGAAAGAAAAATAACCACAAATTTAGCAACTTAAAACAATACACATCTGTTATCCAGTTTCTATGGATCTGGAATCTGGGAATGACTTACCGAGGGTGTGCTTCAGGGTCTGTAATATGGGTACAATCAAGGTGTTGGGCCAGAGATGGGGTCTTATCTGAAGGCTTGATGAGAAAAGATCCACTTTCAACTCATATGATTGTTGGAAGAATTTCAGTTCCTCAAAGACTATTGATCAGAGGGCCTCAGATTCTAGCTAGCTGTTGGCCATAGGCTACCTTCAAATCCTTGCTATGTGGGCCTCCCCAGTATGGTAACTTCCTTGAGAATGTGCTAGCAAGACAGAAGTCACAACCTTCTGAAACTTAGTGATGGAGGTGACATCCCATTACTTTCTATTGGTTTGAAATGTCACTAGGCCGGCCTCCACTCAAGGGAAGGACTTACACAGGGATGAATACCAGGAGGTGGGAGCTTTGGGGACCATCGTAGAGTCTGCCTGCCACATTCCTTTTTAAAAGTTTTAATTTCATTTTTACAACTTTTAATTGAAGATGATTGGCATACAATATTATATTAGTTTCAGGTGTACAACAGTTATTTAACAACTATATGCATTACAAATTTCACCATGATAAATATAGTCACCATACAAAGTTATTATACTATGATTGACTAATATTCCCTATGCTGTACTTTTCATCCCTGTGACTTATTTTTTTATAACTGAAAGTTTATTCATCTTAATCCCTTTCACCTATTTCATTTATTCCTCAAAACCCCTCCCCTCTGGCAACCACCAGTCTGTTCTCTGTATTTATGAATCTGATTCTGGGATTTTGTTTGTTGGTTGATTCATTTGTTTTTAAATTTTAGATTCCACATACAAGTGAAATCATATGGTATTTGCCTTTCTCTGATTTATTTTAGTTAGCATAATACCCTCCATGCTGTCATGAGTCTCAAGATGTCATTCTTTTTTATGGCTAAGTAATTTTCCACTGTATCTATATACCATATCTTCTTTATCCATTCATCTACAATGGATACCTACATATTTGGGTATTGTAAGTAATGCTGCAATAAACATAGGGGTACATATATATTTTTCAATATCTTTTCAAGAAAAGATTCAAATGACTTTTTTAAAAATGGAAATGAGTTTTAAATCTTGAGCTCTCCTAACATATTTAAAGGTTAGTTTGTCAAAAATAAAAAGTGACAACTAAATACAATGTGGGAATCTGGATGGAGATCTCGGAGATATTTGAATTACGGACCTTCCTTTAGTTAAGATACTGTACCAATGTTAATTTCCTGGTTCTGACAATTATACTGTAGTTATGTAAGATGTTTGCCTTTGGTGAGCCTGGATGAAAGATACATGGAAACATTCTGTACTATTTTTATAACTTTTCTGTAAGTCAAAAAGTAGTTCCAAGTAAAAAGTCATAAAAAATGATTTGTGAAACTTAAAAATGCATAACTATATAAGTTTACTTTATGACTGTAGTTTATTCAATAATTTTTACCTTATATCTTTATCAGAACATTTTTTGCATATAAAACCTATATGTTTTTGGGGAAAGGGGGAGATGTTGGTCAAAGGGTACAGTAAAGAAAAAATCTGTGATTTTTTTTCACAAGTAAACCAGATTTTTGGTAGATCTACCAGTTTAAGTTTTCTGCTTTAACTTTAGTTGAACTCTGTTAGGGACTTCTGTACAACACCAAGTGCACTTCATATATCACTTAAAAATAATCACCATTTCTAAAATAGAATTCTGATAGCCAAATCTGACTCCTCTCCTGTGCTAAGCACTGTTTTCAGATGCCAATCTGCTGTTGCTTGGATATAGACACTTATATTCTAAAATAGTGTGGTCTGTCTTACCAAACTGTTCTATGTGATGAAAAGCAAAATACTTCAACCCCTCAAAGCCAGTTAGATTACATGCAAAGCAAGAACAAATGGCTTATCATTTTGCACACTTTGCTAAAGGGCAGATAGTTATTAATACTCTATTTCACATGTCCTGGTCCAGCCATGTAAAGCTCATGGGTCTTGGTTATTTACACCTCTTCAGAGAGCTGTTTGGAAACACTCTAGACATTTTTCTTGGCCCTATTTTTAGAATAGAAGGTCTAATGGTATTTTAATGTCTCTATATATTCCCAGAACATATCTCAAAAAAAAAAGTCTGTTACCTTTTGAAATTTAGCAAAGCTGGTGGGATTATCACTGCTCTTCTGAGCATTGTGTTAATGAATGGATTTTGATTTACAGAATGTTACTGGTAAAAGGACCATGAAAAATCATCTCTTCTAAACCTCCCTTTTCCAAATAAGGAAACTGAGTCTTGGTGTGAGTGATCAGACAGTGAGAGGTGGCCAGGGGAAAGTTATAGGGTGTTAGGTGTAGGCTTTCCTGCATAAATGATCGTGGTGAGAGTCAATGATAGTAAGTCAGCTTCTGAGTTAAAACTCAGGCTTAGAACATGAAAACAGTTTGCCAGGTCTCTGCACGGACCTTCATTATTCTTAATACAGAAGATTCTGAGAGAAGGTGTGAAGTGATCCAAAAATATATGGGTTCAGAAATGAGGAACGTCCAGAAACCACCTGGGAGAGTTGAGCCCCAAATATTAGCTTTGCTGCTATCTCCCCTACCCCATTTTCCCTCATAAATGGTACCTGGAATTCCATCAGAGATTCCTTCGCTCTAGCTGTCTTCTAAAGATGCAAAAACCTTTTGGAGGGCTAAGTGTCTGTTATCAATTACTCTGTTAGTTTCATCTCTTTTCTTCTTTGAAAGCATTAACTGTGATCTGCTCACTTGGGGAATGTAGTTTTGATTGGAGGTAGGAAAGAAGAGTTTAAGAGCAAGTAATGTTGTGGTGGAGGTGGCCATCTAAGTGGGATGTTGGAGTGGGGGTGCTCAGGATGGTATCAGAAACCGGGACCCAGATCAGGGACCAGAGGGCAAAGGATGAATGCTGAAGTCAAGCCAATCTTGCAGGTTCTCTCTGGGCTCCCTCACGCCTGGAAAAGAAAGAGAAATGACTTCACCCTTCCATTGTGCTCCTTAGCTCCTTTGGCAAATCCTGCTTCAGTGCAGATTACCTGGGAGTTTGTAGAATGTGGAGAGAACCCAACCACTGTGCATGTGGTTAGTCTGCTGAGAAAGTGCATATCAAGTAATGAAATAACCTTGACTTGTGCTCTTGGAACATACAGTCCTGAAGTAAGGACTCATGTGAAAGGGCAGCTCATAGAATGGGTCATTGGGTTTCAGTCCTGGCTCTTACACTATGTACCTCAGTGACCTTGTACAGGCCTTTTATTTTTCCTTCATTTTCCTTATTTGTATATTAGGAATGGGTGTAATAGTACCTACCTCTTAGGGCTGTAGTGAGAGTAAATCAGTTAATGCACGTGAAGCAGCCCTTAGAGCCTGGCATAGGAATAACATATTCTCCACCATGTACCCCAGTTTTATTTGAGACAATACAATCTCTAACTTCTCTAGAATAAGTTTAGAAATGTTATTTAAGTGATACTTCCTTAGTCCTGCAAATATCTAATATATTTCCTGAAAGGCAGTCGGATTGTCTTCTTTACACTGAGATACTTACCTGAACCAATTCATGTTTTATGTCCTGAACCTAATCTCAAATGTAAAACCTCTCTTTCCACATTTTCACTAACGAATTTAGTTACATATTAATGTAGGTAGTTAATTGTGTGAATATCAGGATTCTAAAAGATATCCAGTTTTAAGATAAGTTTCTGAAAGGAAGGTCAAAAGCATTTGTATCTGAATGTAATTGTGAAGTAACCCTTTTCCACAGTAGATATATAACAAGACCTCTCTCCCAAGATTCTTTGACAGATTCTGTCAGTTTAACTCAGTAGCTGGCACATCCCATTATGTTTCTGTAATCTGTAGATGTATGACTGGGGAATTGTGAATGTGGTTATTTGATGAAGGGATTTTTTATGGTCCAATTATTACATCTTTATTTCAGTCTAGACAACATGGGTGAATAGAACATGGACTGAAAATTAAAACATCTGGATTCTTTTCCTACTTCTGTCATTAAGAAGGTGTGTGACCTTGAGTCCATCCCAGAACCTCCCTGAGCCTGTCTCAAATAATTTGAACAAGGTGTTTAAAATTTCCCACAGATCTGATACTGTGTGACTGTGTGATATCTTAGTGACCCTCTGTTTGTGATGTTGGTGCTTTGCTTTGACTGACATGTATATTTTCTTTCCTAAAACCATTTGGAATGCCTTTGCCAGGTCACCAGTTAGGGTGCGGGATGCAGTCTACAGCTGCTAAGTAGAAAAAGCTGCCTGAGTGTGCATGAGAACAAGCCCACAGCCTGGGCACCGCAGCAGCCTAGTTCCCAGACAGAGCCGGGGATCCTGCGGTGTAGTCAGATAAATAATGACAGCCTCTGGGGGCATCATTCCTCTTCCCATTAACAGACAGTTTGCACTTTTCTGTTTTATCGAAGATAAAAGAGAAATCTGAGGAGATAAATAACTGTATGAATTGTTGTAGATAAATAACTGAGCTGCCACTTGTCTGCATGTCTCTTTTCCAAGGAGGCATGGAGGTTAAGGAGCAGCTTGCACTCTATCTGCCTCTCAGAGATATTCTGAATTTCTCAAAGGGAAGATAAACGAGATTAACCTATTTTGTCCTACTTCTGCCTCCAATTTGGGGGCTTTCATTTCCATGTTAATTTACTCCTTTTGATATTAAGTAGAACTCTTATTTGGTGGGCAGGTTACTTTGCACAGGAAATCTAAAAAAAAAAGTCTTGGGGGAGAAATGCTTCTCTGTAAGAGATAGATGGTATGTTATGGAACTAGCTTATTCCCTCTAGAATCATGAAATAGGGTGGCTGAAAGCCTTGTTCTAGGACTAAATGTAGAAATTTAAGTTGTTGACTATAGTAAGCATAGATTAATACTGTAGCACTGCTGGCCAACTTCTCTTTGATTTCATTATTATTTTGAGAGAAGTAGTCCTAAAAACATTAATTTTCACCTTTTCTTTTCTTCCAGTTATGGACTCCTGCCCTGTAAGTCCTTCTGTGAGGCTGCAAAAGAGGGCTGTGAATCCATCCTGGGGATGGTGAACGCCTCCTGGCCCCATTTCCTCAAATGCTCTCAGTTTAGAAACCAAACCAAAAGCAGAGATGCCGGCAGGATTTGCTTCTCACCACAACAGGAAAAAGGAAAGCAATGTAGGTGTATATGTTTCATTGCATTTTGAAAAGTTTATATTGAAGCATACCACTCATACAAGGATGATATGAATAACATGTACAATTCAATTTTATCACAGAGACCAGACCCATGTAACCAGCACCCAGATCAAGAAATAAATCATACAAATACTTGCACATGAATCTTCATAGCAGCATTATTCATAATAATCCAAAGGTGGAAACAATCCAGTTGTCCCTCAACTAATGTATAGATTTAAAATAATAGTATATTCATACAGTGGATTGTTAACTGACAATAAAAATGAAATACTGCTGCATGCTACAACATGGATGAATTGTGAAAACATGCTAAATGAAAGAAGCAAATCATAAAAGGGAGCAGCATCCCAGAAACACTTTCAAGCCCCCTCCTAGTCACCTCACCCTCCCAAAAGAGATCTCTCTCCTGACTTTATCTTCTTCATCTTGCCTACTTCTGAACTTCTGTCAATGGAATAGTGCAATATGTCCCCCTTTTGAATCTGTCTTCATTTGCTTAACATTATGTTTGAGAAATTCATTATGTTTTCATCTTGTGGTTCACTCATTCTTATTGTTGTACAGCATTGAAATATGTGATGATTCCACAATATATTTTTCTAGTCTATTGTTGATGGACATTTGAGCTGTTTCCAGCTATTATGAATAGTGATGCTGTGACTATTCTTGCACATGTCTTTGACTGAACATGGTCCTGTGCTTGTTCAGTAAAAAAGTTTCTTAAAGTGGTTTACCAGTTTTTACTCCTGCCAACTATGTGTGAAAGTTGCAGTTGGCTCCAAATCCTCTTCCAACACTTAAATTATCAGATTTTTCATTTTAGCAATTCTGATGGTAGTATTGTGGTACCTCCTTGTGGTTGTAAGTCGTACTTTCCTGAGGAATTGAATTCAAAAATTTTTTTTGGTTACTTGAATATCTTTTTGTAAAGTGTTTGTCCCAGTATTTTCCCCATTGTTTAATAAGTAGACTGTCTTTTTATTCTCTATTGTGGCTCTTCATGCAGTATGGATATGTCATCTGTTGGACATATGTATTGTGAAGATCTCCCACTGTGGCTTGCCTCTTTCCTCTTATTAGTCTCTATTATGGAACAGAAGGTTTTAATTTTAATGGGTCCATATTATCACTTTTCTTTTGTGGTTCATTTCTGGTGTCTTGTTTAAGACATCTTTGCCTACCCCAAAATAGAAGTTTTTCTTTTCAGAGCTTTATTGTTTTAGTACTCACATTTATATCTACCATAATTCTGGAATCAATTTTCAGGATGGTGAGAGCTACAGAATAATGTTTTTTCAGTGTGTATATTCAATGACCCACTGCCTGTTGCTTATGTGGGGGACTGTCCTTCCCCTCTGCACTGTAATGTCATCTTTGTTATCACTTAAGTGATTGATTACATATATGTCTATGTCTGGACCATCTATTTACCCTAAAACTAAGCTAATGCCACACTAACTGGGTTACTGTAGTTTCAAAATAAGTCTTCATATGGAATAGTGTAAGTCACCCAGCTTTTTTCTTCTTAAATACTGCTTGGGTGTTCTTGGCCCTTTGCATTTTATATGCATTTTCAAATTACCTTGTAATTTCCACAAATGCTATTTTTTAAAAATTGGGATTGAATTAAATAGATCAAATTGGGGAGAATTGCTTTACAACATTGAGTCTTCCAACCCATAAAAATGAAATACTATGGTAATCTTTAGTTAGCTATTTTTAATGAGTTATTCTTTTATTTCTTTCAGTGATGTCTCATAATTTCAACCACAGAGATCTTGCACACCTTCCCTTAGATTTATTCATATGTATCTAGTATTTTTTCTTATTATAAATGGTATCTTTAAATTTTGTTTTTCTATTTGTATATAAACAAATCAGTTACTGATTTTTTATAGTTTCTGTAGATTCATTTAGATTTTCTAAGTCCACATCATGTCATCTACAAATGGGTTTTTTTCCTTCCTTCCAATCACTATGCCTTTTGTTTCTACTATGCCAGAGAGAAAGTTTTCAGTATTTCACTTTTAAATATGATTTGTACTGAAGGACTTTCATGGGTGCTCTGTGTCAGATTAAGGAAACCTTTTGTATTTCTGGTTTGCTAAGTAGTTTTTTTAAATCATCAATGGATTTTGAATTTTATAAAATTGGTTTTCTACATCTGTTGAGATATGATTTTTTTCCATGCTAAAAATATCAGCTTTAGTGAGATACAAATTATATACCATAATATTCACACTTTGAAATGTATACTTAACTGGTTTTTAATATACATAAACCAGATACTGAACTTTTAGTACACTGTGCAACCATTGCCACCATCTAATTCCCAAACATTTTCATTACCCCAAAAAGAAACCCTATACTATCAGCAGCAATGCTATTTCCCCTTCCCCCAGCCCCTGGAAATCACTAATCTTTCTGTTTCTATGTGTTTGACTGTTTTGGACATTTCATATAAATGAAATAATATAATATGGAAATTTTTGTGATTCATTTCTTTCACTTAGCATAATGTTTTCAAAGTTTACCCATGTTGTAGCACGTGTTAGAGCTTCATTCATTTTATTTTTTTATTTATTTTATTATTTTTATTTTGTTATCATTAATCTACAATTACATGAAGAACATTATGTTTACTAGGCTCTCACCAAGTCCTCCCCACAAACCCCATTACAGTCACTGTCCATGAGAGTAGTAAGATGTTGCAGAATCACTACTTGTCTTCTCTGTGTTGCACAGCCCTCCCCTTTCCCCCACCCCCCACATTATACATGCTAATCATAATACCCCCTTTCTTCTTCCCTGCCCTTATCCCTCCCTATCCTCCCATTCTCCCCAGTCCCTTTCCCTTTGGTAACTGTTAGTCCATTCTTGGGTTCTGTGATTCTGCTGCTGTTTTGTTCCTTCAGTTTTTCTTTGTTCTTATACTCCACATATGAGTGAAATTATTTGGTATTTGTCTTTCTCCACTTGGCTTATTTCACAGAGCGTAATACCCTCTAGCTCCATCCATATTGTTGCAAATGGTAGGATTTGTTTTCTTCTTATGGCTGAATAATATTCCATTGCGTGTATGTACCACATCTTCTTTATCCATTCATCTACTGATGGACACTTAGGTTGCTTCCATTTCTTGGCTATTGTAAATAGTGCTGCAATAAACATAGGGGTGCATCTGTCTTTTTCAAACTGGGCTGCTGCATTCTTAGGGTAAATTCCTAGAAGTGGAATTCCTGGGTCAAATGGTAAGTCTATTTTGAGCATTTTGAGGAACCTCCATACTGCTTTCCACAATGGTTGAACTAATTTACATTCCCACCAGCAGTGTAGGGGGGTTCCCCTTTCTCCACAACCTCGCCAACATTTGTTATTGTTTGTCTTTTGGATGGTAGCCATCCTTACTGGTGTGAGGTGATATCTCATTGCGGTTTTAATTTGAATTTCTCTGATAACTAGCGATGTGGAGCATCTTTTCATGTGTCTGTTGGCCATCTGAATTTCTTCTTTGGAGAATTGTCTGTTCAGCTCCTCTGCCCATTTTTTAATTGGATTATTTGTTTTTTGTTTGTTGAGGTGCGTGAGTTCTGTATATATTTTGGATATCAAGCCTTTATCAGATCTGTCATTTTACAAATATATTCTCCCATTCTGTAGGGTACCTTTTTATTCTATCGATGGTGTCCTTTGCTACAGAAGCTTTTCAGCTTGATGTAGTCCCACTTGTTCATTTTTGCTTTTGTTTCCCTTGCCCAGGGAGATATGTTCATGAAGAAGTCACTCATGTTTATGTCCAAGAGATTATTGCCTATGTTTTTTTCTCAGAGTTTTATGGTTTCATGACTTACATTCAGGTCTTTGATCCATTTTGAATTTACTTTTGTGTATGGGGTTAGACAATGGTCCACTTTCATTCTCTTACATGTAGCTGTCCAGTTTTGCCAGCACCATCTGTTGAAGAGACTGTCATTTCCCCATTGTATGTCCATGGCTCCTTTATCAAATATTAATTGACCATATATGTTTGGGTTAATGTCTGGAGTCTCTAGTCTGTTCCACTGGTCTGTGGCTCTGTTCTTGTGCCAGTACCAAAAATGTCTTGATTACTATAGCTTTGTAGTAGAGCTTGATATTGGGGAGTGAGATCCCCCCCCTACTTTATTCTTCTTTCTCAGGATCGCTATGGCTATTCAGGGTCTTTGGTGTTTCCATATGAATTTTTGAACTATTTGTTTGAGTTCGTTGAAGAATGGTGTTGGTAATTTGATAAGGATTGCATCAAATCTGTATATTGCTTTGGGCAGGATGGCCATTTTGACTATATTAATTCTTCCTAGCCAAGAGCATGGGATGAGTTTCCATTTGTTAGTGTCCTCTTTAATTTCTCTTAAGAGTGTCTTGTAGTTTTCAGGGTATAGGTCTTTCACTTCTTTGGTTAGGTTTATTCCTAGGTATTTTATTCTTTTTGATGCAATTGTGAATGGAATTGTTTTCCTGATTTCTCTTTCTATTGGTTCATTGTTAGTGTATAGGAAAGCCACAGATTTCTGTGTGTTAACTTTGTATCCTGCAATTTTTCTGTGTTCCGATATCAGTTCTAGTAGTTTTGGAGTGGAGTCTTTACAGTATTTTATGTACAATATCATATCATCTGTAAATAGTGACAGTGTAACTTCTTCTTTACCAATCTGGATTCCTTGTATTTCTTTGTTTTGTCTAATTGCCATGGCTAGGACCTCCAGGACTATGTTAAATAAGAGTGGGGTGAGTGGGCATCCCTGTCTTGTTCCCAATCTCAGAGGAAAAGCTTTCAGCTTCTTGCTGTTCAGTATGATGTTAGCTGTGGGTTTATCATATATGGCCTTTATTATGTTGAGGTACTTGCCCTCTATACCCATTTTGCTGAGAGATTTTATCATGAATGGATGTAGAATTTTGTCAAATGCTTTTTCAGTATCTATGGAGATGATCATGTGGTTTTTGTCCTTCTTTTTGTTGATGTGGTGGATGATGTTGATGGATTTTCGAATGTTGTACCATTCTTGCATCCCTGGGATGAATCCCACTTGGTCATGGTGTATGATCCTTTCGGTATATTTTTGAAATCGGTTTGCTAATATTTTATTGAGTATTTTTGCATCTGCATTCATCAGGGATATTGGTCTGTAATTTTCTTTTTTGGTGGGGTCTTTGCCTGGTTTTGGTATTAGGGTGATGTTGGCTTCATAGAATGAGTTTGGGAGTATTCCCTCCTCTTCTATTTTTTGGAAAACTTTAAAGAGAATGGGTATTATGTCTTCTCTGTATGTCTGATAAAATTCCGAGGTAAATCCATCTGGCCCGGGGGTTTGTTAGTTTTTTGATTACCGCTTCAATTTCATTGCTGGTAATTGGTCTGTTTAGATTTTCTGTTTCTTTCTGGGTCAGTCTTGGAAGGTTGTATTTTTCTAGGAAGTTGTCCTTTTCTTCTAGGTTTTCCGGCTTGTTAGCATATAGGTTTTCATAGTAGTCTTTAATAATTCTTGGTATTTCGGTGGGGTCCGTCGTGATTTTTCCTTTCTCGTTTCTGATTCTGTTGATGTGTGTTGACTCTCTTTTTCTCTTAATTAATCTGGCTAGAGGCTTATCTATTTTGTTTAATTTTTCAAAGAACCAGCTCTTGGTTTCATTGATTTTTTCTATTGTTTTATTCTTCTCAATTTTGTTTATTTCTTCTCTGATCTTTATTATGTTCCTCCTTCTGCTGACTTTAGGCCTCATTTGTTATTCTTTTTCCAGTTTCAATAATTGTGATGTCAGACTATTTATTTGTGATTGTTCTTCCTTCTTTAAGTATTCCTGGATTGCTGTATACTTTCCTCTTAAGACTTCTTTCGCTGCATCCTACAGAGGTTGGGGCTTTATGTTGTTGTTGTCATTTGTTTCCATACATTCCTTGATCTCTATTTTAATTTGTTCGTTGATCCATTGATTATTTAGGAAAATGTTGTTAAGCCTCCATGTGTTTGTGAGCCTTTTTGTTTTCTTTGTAGAATTTATTTCTAGTTTTATACCTTTGTGGTCTGAAAAGTTGGTTGGTAGAATTTCAATCTTTTGGAATTTACTGAGGCTCTTTTTGTGGCCTAGTATGTGGTCTATTCTGGAGAATGTTCCATGTGCACTTGAGAAGAATGTGTATCCTGTTGCTTTTGGATGTAGAGTTCTATAGATGTCTATTAGGTCCATCTGTTCTAGTGTGTTGTTCAGTGCCTCCGTGTCCTTACTTATTTTCTGTCCGGTGGATCTATCCTTTGGAGTGAGTCACATGTTGAAGTCTCCTGAAATGAGTGCATTGCATTCTGTTTACTCCTTTAGTTCTGTTAGTATATTTTTCACATATGCTGGTGCTCCTGTGTGGGGTGCATGTATATTTATAATGGTTATATCCTCTTGTTGGACTGAGCCCTTTATCATTATGTAATGTCCTTCTTTATCTCTTGTTATTTTCTTTGTTTTGAAGTCTATTTTGTCTGAACCTAGTACTGCAACACCTGCTTTTTTCTTGCTGTTGTTTTCATGAAATATCTTTTTGCATCCCTTGACTTTTAGTCTGTGCATGTCTTTGGGTTTGAGGTGAGTTTCTTTTAAGTAGCATATAGATGGGTCTTGCTTTTTTTATCCATTCTATTACTCTGTGTCTTTTGATTGGTGCATTCAGTCCATTTACGTTTAGGGTGACTATGAAAGGTATGTACTTTTTGCCATTGCAGGCTTTAGATTCATGGTTACCAAATGTTCAAGGTTAGCTTCTTTAGTATCTTCCTGTCTAGGTTAACTTGCTTATTGAGCTGTTATAAACACTGTCTGGTGATTCTTTATTTCTCTCCCTTCTTATTCCTCCTCCTCCATTCTTTGTATGTTGGTTGTTTTATTCTGTGCTCTTTTGTGTTTCCTTTAACTGCTTTTGTGGGTAGTCGATTTTATTTTTTTGCCTTTAGCTTATATTTGGTTGGTCTGCTTTCTTTGCTGTGATTTTATTTTCTCTGGTGACATGTATTTAATCTTAGGAGTGCTCCCATCTAGAGCAGTCCCTCTAAAATATCCTGTAGAGGTGGGTTGTGGCAGGCAAATTTCCTCAACTTTTGCTTGTCTGGGATTGTTTAATCCCTCCTTCATATTTAAATGATAATCTTGCTAGATACAGCATTCTTGGTTCAAGGCCCTTCTGTTTCATTGCATTAAATATATCATGTCATTCTCTTCTGGCCTGTAAGGTTTCTGTTGAGAAGTCTGATGATAGCCTGATGGGTTTTCCTTTGTAGGTGACCTTTTTCCTCTTTCTAGCTGCCTTTAAATCTCTGCCCTTGTCCTTGATCTTTGCCATTTTAATTATTATGTCTTGGTGTTGTCCCCCTTAGGTCCCTTCTGTTGGGAGTTCTGTATACTTCCATGGTCTGATTGATTATTTCCTCCCACAGTTTGGGGATGTTTGCAGCAATTATTTCTTCAAAGACACTTTCTATCCCTTTTTCTCTCTCTTCTTCTTCAGGTACCCCTATAATGTGGATATTGTTCCCTGTTGGATTGGTCACACAGTTCTCTTAATATTGTTTCATTCCTTGAGATCCTTTTATCTCTCTGCATCAGCTTCTGTGTGTTCCTGTTTTCTGGTTTCTATTCCATCAATGGCTTCTTGCATCTTTTCCATTCTGCTTAT
This sequence comes from Manis javanica, assembly GCF_040802235.1. Lineage (NCBI taxonomy): Eukaryota > Metazoa > Chordata > Mammalia > Pholidota > Manidae > Manis > Manis javanica. The sequence goes on from NC_133160.1 coordinate 134,862,148, forward strand.
AAATCCTTCCAGAGATTGTTTCATTTGTGTAATCTCCCTCCGGACATCATCCCTTAGCTCTTGCATGTTTCTCTGCAGCTCCGTCAGCATGGTTATGACCTTTATTTTGAATTCTTTTTCAGGAAGATTGGTTAGGTCTATCTCCTTCTCATGGGTTGACTCTGTGATTTTGGTCTGTATCAAATTCTTCTGCCTTTTCATGGTGATAGAGATACTTGTGCGGAGCTGGCGCATGTGACAGCTGGGAGAACGTCCCTTCTTGCTGGTTTGTGGCCTTCCTCTCCTGGGAGAACAGCGACCTCTAGCGGCTTGTGGTGGGCAGCTGCAGGCAGACGGGGCCTCTGATTCTTGCCTGGCTGCTATGGAGTTTAGCTCTGCAGTTGCTGTGGGTGTGACCTGTCTCAGGCTGCTGCTCCAATATGGCAGAGCTGTGTCAGAGGGGAAACAGCCAGAAGGCTGTTTATCTCTGTGAGCAGCCTCTGAGCTGCGCTGCTGCCCAGGGGTTTAGGGCACCTGGAGTTCCCTGGGATTCCCAGCCGCTGGCCGAAGTGTCCCGGGATGCTTCCCTCCAACTGTGGGGTCACTGTTCCTTTAAGACTTTCAAAAAGCACTCGCTTTTCTTTGTCCCAGTTGCTCTGGCTGCGGGGTCCCACTCACAGGTCTTACTCTCCTGTTTCCCTAGTTTCCAGCACCCCACGTACGCGCTGTGTGTCTGTGCTCCAGTGCGGATGGCTAAGGCTGGGTGTTCAGCAGTCCTGGGCTCCCTCTCCCTCCCTGCTCTGACTCCTCTCCTCCCACCAGGAGCTGGGGTGAGGAGCGCTTGGGTCCCACTGGTCTGTGGCTTGTATCTTACCCCCTTCTCAAGGCGCTGGGTTCTCACAGGTGTGGATGTAGTCTGGCTGTTGTCCTGTGTCTTCTGGTTTCTCTTTTAGAAAGAGTTGTATTTGTTGTATTTTCAAAAATATATATGGTTTTGGGAGGAGATTTCTGCTGCTCTACTCATTCTGCCATTTTGGCTCGACCCCCACTTCATTCATTTTTATTGCCAGTTAATATTCCACTGTATGAATATACTATTTTCAAAATCCATACATTAGTGGAGGAATATTTGGGTTGTTTCCACATTTTGGTTATTATGAACAATGCTGTTATGAACATTCAAGTAAAAGTTTTTGGGTGAAAATAGGTTTTTCTTTTTTAAATCTTTTTCTTTTTATTGAAGTATTGTTGATATACAATCTTATATTGGTTTCAAGTATGTAACAGTCATTCAGTAGTTACCCATATTATTAAATCCTCAACCCCTCTAGTGTAGTTACTATCTGTCAACATAAAAAGATGGTGAACATATGTTTTCATTTCTCTTGGACATAGTTGGAGTGGAATTGCTGTGACTAGTAATAACTACATGTTTAACATTTTGAGGAAATGCCAGTCCCGCTGTATGAGGGTTTCCGTTTCTCCACATCCTCACCAACACTTATTGTTATCCTTTTTGATTATAACTAGTGGGTGTGAAATGATAGCTTATTGTGGTTTTGTTTTGAATTTTGCTAATGACTAATTATGTTGATATTTCAACATTTAATGAGATGGTAGTCTTTTTAGAAATGTCTTTTCCCTGCATATCATTTTAGAAATAACTATTCAAATATTTCACCTATCTTTAAAAGAGATAATTGGCAAATAGTAAGAATTCTTCATCTATTCTGGATGCAAGTCATTTTTCAGATATGTGATTTGAAAATATTGTATCCTTGATTGTATCCTTTGAAGCACAAAAGATATTTTTAACTTTGAAGAAGTCCAGTTTATCTTTTTTTGTCACTTCTGCTTTTAGTCATGTCTAAAAAATCATATCCTAACTCAAGGTCACAATATGTACTCATATGTTTTTTTCTGAGAGTTTTATGGTTTTAGTTCTTTCATCAGGTCATCAATTAATTTTGAATTAATTTTCATACATGGTGTGAGGTAGGGGGTTTAACCTCATGTAATTATATCAGCATCAGTTATTGAAGACACTGTTGTTTCCTCATTAAATGGACTTGGTATCCTTGTCAAAATTAATTGATCATAGACATATGGGCTAATTTCTGAACTCTTAACTATATTCCATTGATCTATATGTCTATCTTTATGTGAATACTGACTATCTTGATTAATGTAGCTTTGTAGTAAAAATGATTTCTGCAAAGAAGAACATTTTATAATGATAAAAGAGTTAATCCGTCTGGAAGGTATAATGTAATGAACAGCTCAGAAATACATTAAGCAAAAATGGATAGAATTGAAAGGAAAAAAGATAACAACAATACTTCCCTTTCAATAATGGATAGAACAACTAGGTACAAGGTAGACAAAGAACAGAAGACTTGAAAAACAATATAAATCAACTCAACAGACATCTGTAGAACACTCCACCCAAAAATAGCAAGCAGAATTTATGTAAACATATGTGTACTTCTAAATTTCCATTTTCTGACTTCCAACTTATTTGTGTCTTTGAATATGAATTGAGTCTCTTGTAGACAGCATGAAGTTGAATCTTTTTTTTAATCTACTAGGCAAATCTCTGTCTTTTGATTGTAGTGTTTATTTACATTTAATGAACTACTGACAAGTTTAGATCCACATCTTCTATTTTGCTATTTGTTTTCTATGTGTCATTTTTTTATTCTTCTACCCTCCATTACATCCTTTTCTATTGGATAGTTTTCTAGTACACTCTCTCAATTTCTTATCTTTGATTGTAGTCTTTGAGTTGTTCTTATCGGTTGCTCTGGAACTTACAATTAACATCTTAGGTTTTAACAACCTAGTTCATATTAATATCAACTTACTTTCAACAGTACACAAACTTTGCTTCTGTATAACTTTTCTCCCTATCTCCTTCTTTGCTCCATTAGTGTTATGCAAATTTTGTCTTTACACATAAACCCACCAGCATAGTTTTACAATTAGTGTTTTAATTGTAACTTAGTTGTATTTTAATTGTAATTTAGTTAAGTTGTCTTTTAAATAAGATATAATAAGAAAAGATTTACAAGCCAAAAGTCATTCATGCTGTCTTTTATATTTACCTACCTAATTACCTCTACTGGTACTATTTATTTCTTCATGTGGATTTAAGTTACTACCTACTATCCTTTCATTTTATTCTGAAGGCCTCCTTTTAGTAGTTCTGAGAGGGCAATTCTGCTGGTGACAAATTCTTTCAGCTTTTTAAAAATCTAGAAATGTCCTATTTTATCCTTCATTTTATAAAGAATGTTTACTATATATAGAATTCTTGGTTGACAGTCCTTTATTTTCAGTGCTTTAAATATATAATCTAACTTCCTTGTAGACTCATGCTTTCTAATGAGAAATCAACTGTTAATGTTACTAAGGATCCATTTTCCTGGATAAGTTGCTTGTCTCTTGATGTTTTCAAGATTCTCTCCATCTTTATGGTGTTTATGTGAGGATCTTTTTGAGTTTATTGTGCTTGTTGGATGTATAGATTAATGTTTTGTATCATTTGAGATGTTTTCAGCTATTATATCTTCAAATATTTTTTCTGACCCACTCTCTCTCCTTTCTGTGACTAGAAGCCCATCAATTTTATTTGTCTTTTCAATGAAATATATTTTGGTTTCATTAATTTTTCTATTATATATTTGCTTTCTATTTCCATAATTTATACTTTTATCCTTCTTGTTATCCCCATACCCCCTCCCAACCCCCCTGTAAACTAGGGGTGTACATTTGCACCTGTATTGGTTAGCTATTTAATCTTTCTCTGGAGCTTGACCACTCTTAATTCCTGGGCATGATCAGTTTTCTAGACTCCCTCGTTACAGTATGCCATAGCCTGTTTCTGAGCTACTAGACAGGCCCTTTGGTTTTCACACATGCATTACAATTACTTGTAACTTTGGGTTATCTTTTTCTAGGTCATTGATGTGTAGCAGTAAGCCATCCAATCCATTGTCCTTATAGTTATTTTCCTTTGTACTTCTCAAACACTTGAAAAGTTAACCCATTCAGTGCATCACTTTCTAATTCACCTCTTATGAGGTATATTGTTCTAATTCACCTCTTATGAGGGTTTTAACAATTGGATTACCTCATTGTACCAGAGAATGTCTTCCCTACTTACCATGAATGACAGCAACTTCACTGGCATCCCAGCCATGAGTGATCCAGATCAATGACCCCATCTTATTGCTTTCTTGGACCACTCCTGAGACTGTTACAAGTTGGGTTTTCCAGAAGCAGTCACTGAGATGGAGCTTCTTGTACAGGGTACTTATCAGGTATCAGCACTTATGTTACTAAGGAGGGAGAGAAAGCAGGATTGGGCAGGTGGAAAAATTGAAATTCTATCCAGGACCATCAAAGTCTCTGCCAAATCCAGGGGGAGCTCTGGAATGAATATGGCTTGAGGGAATGTATATAGGGAGCTCTGGAATGTATGTGGCCTTGTTCCACACTGGGCTAAAATAGCTGGGTCCTTTTATCCCCACCTTAGTCAGTCACTGGATGTGGTCCTTCCTGCGAACGCTGTGCCCATGGGTGAGGCAGCTGTCTGTAGCAGAGGCCAAATCTGAAGGAGCTGAAGGCTGTTGACTGACAGCTAGGCAGCAAATCCTCTTCTGAGGCTAGGTACATAGAGTGGGAATGGATGACCTCGATCCAACAGAAATTGAGCTGATTTTGCTGTTTTGATAAGGCTCTGTCTGCCTCTAGTTTGTCTCCAGTCTTACAGGGTACTTCTCCAGTGGTTCTAAATGAGAAACTGAGGTGCTTGCTACATTCCTGTCCACCTCAGACAGTCCTAAATTCTAACTTTTTCTTCTCAGAACAATAGATCGCTGCAATTTCCACTTTGCTTGGTGGAAGTTTTCTTCCTAGCTCTCTAGCATTTTGCTCCTTGTGACAAATGCCTCAAGAGAACATCCTTCCAAGTGATAGGTGCATTTGTTTGTGTCTCCATTCTTACTGCATACTTGGCCCCTTAATGCCCTGTACTTTTGGCAGCACCAAATTCTAGTTTTTGTCTCTCTACCCCTGTGGGATTGCCAAAAGTTCTACTGGTCTCTCTGCCTCTTTGCATGTCCATATCCTCAGTTTCTAGCACCATGCCAAGTATTGGCAAGTTCTGCAAGGGAAAAAGCATTCACAGAAGGTAGATTCTTGTTCTACAGTTATCTTCCTCCTGGGATCTTGGCCACTCACATTCTAATAGTCTCATTGGCTATTAGATGCCTTTAAACAGATGTTTTTAATGTTTTATATGGCTGTCCTAGTTTTACTTGATGAGGGCTTTGACCTGCCACAAGTTACTACATTGTAGCCAGAAGTAGAAGCTTGTTTTCTTTCTTTTGAACAGAGTGTTTAGTAGAGGTCTGTTGCTAAGTTAGGATTCCATCTGAAAGACAGTATATTGCAATAAGCTAACAGAAGAATGAGTGAGTGTATCTGAAAGAAAAATCCTTCAAGTCCTCTTTTTCAGCTATATTTGCTTCTATTTTGATAAGAACACTTTATTAGTGGTCATTTGGAAAATGTAGGCTGTTGGTACATGATTTAAGAATCTGCAGAGAAAATTCAAAAATCAGTTTTCTTTAACACTGATGGTAAAAAGTTTCAGTTCTTGAAAGTCAAAAAGAACACTTTTAGTGTTATTTAATAGCTCAAACTGAAATGCTACTTAATATAGTTTCTCCAGGTATCATAAAATATTACAGATATTTCAATTTTGGAAAAGATCTTGGCAGTTCGATGAAACATTTATATTTAAAAACATGTTTAAAGAGAACAGAAATTTCCTAAGAATACTCATCTGAGATCCTCTAGGTATCATGATCTTTTTAGAATTCTTGGTTGTCATATTTTTTCCATGTAGAATTCATTCTCTGAAAATGAGTCTGTTAAATAGTATTTGATGCAATATTTTCTTAGAATTTAAAATAATTATTCTGCCTCATGCTTGATGTTAAACAGGACGTTAGCCATTGTAGATATGTTCATAATTCATGTGCTAGGGAGAAAGCTACTGCTACCTATGATCTGTGTGTATGCCTGAGGATATCATTTCTAGCATGCACAGTTGCTAAAAATATGTTCCTATACCAAGAATGTGCATTGTATTCCAACTAGAAAAGTATTTATTATATAATAGAATCTTAATAATATAAGAGTTTATGCTATAGGGCCATTTATAAATATAACTCAAAAGTCCTTTTCTCATTTTTGTCATTTATTCAGTGAATATTAAGTACCTATTCTGTTCTGAGCATCAATCCCAGGGGAGCTGAAAAAGTAAAAGTAATTTCAATGATCATTGTAATAGTTTATACCTGTCTAGTGCAGTCCTCAAGCAGGGATGATTTTGTAGCCCCCACCTGGAAACTTGGCAGTCTGTAGACATTTTGGTTGTTATAGCTCTGGATACAGAAGTGGCATCCTATAATACCCAGAACAGCTTCTCACAACAAATAACTATATGGCCCATAATATGAATAGTGCTGCTTTTGAGCCAACCTGGTCTAGGGCTTTATGTTGTACAAAGTATTTAATAATAATAATAATAATAATAATAATAATAATAATAATACTTCCCATGCTTCCTACCTTTAAGTAGTGTCAACCCTAAGCTGGTGCACCCACAGGTGAGAACCAATATAACAAGAACACAGTAAATGCAGTGAAACATGCTGTCATACAGAAGCCACAAAGGGACACAGGTTAGTGTGAAGTAGAATGGAGTCAGTTACACAGAGGAATTCTGAATACTGAAAAGGAGAAGGGTCCTGCTTGGTAAAGAGGAAGAGAGAGGGTGTCCTGCTATAGGCCTTCAGCACTGTGAGCTTGTGCTGGGCATCAGGATCCTACTTGGCCCATGAGATGAATGATGATTAAATGTTGACTCCCTTCTTAGTCTTCTCCTTGCCTCTTGTGGAATCACCCCAAGAAAAGAGTAATTTCTCCCTTTACGTTATGGACCCCGTTCTCACTTCCAAAGTGCTTTTACCGCTGTTAGCTCACCTTGCTTCCAGGGTAAATCTCTGAGGTATTATCATTTTTGTTTTATAAATTAGGAAACTGAGGTTCTAGGAGGTGACTCCAGGGTTATTTTAAATCCAGCCCTCCTCCCTGGGCTCAATTGTCTACCCAGCAGTCCACCTTCCTGGGGTTTGATTATTAATCCTAGAACACTACCCTCTCTTACAGCCCCTTACTCATAAGAGCTTTCAAAATTTTTTCAGACTGAATTGAACCAAAACCTACAACTTATAACAGCTACTTTTCCCAACGCACAGCTCTGTAAATTCAGTTCATCTTCTCTTAGCATCCTTTAAAATCAGACAATATCCTGAAGACATTTTCATCTTATATAGAAGGATATACATTTTCCTGTCCTTTCTATCTTACGTTGATGCTAGGCCCTTTAAAGTAAATAATGTGCTAAAGTGATAATGCTGTGGGAACTGTTCTTCAGGGGTTTTAAAATAAACATGTGTGCATATTTCCATAGTTAAGCTGTGAGAACCCAGGGGGCTAAAGGTCAAGGCCCATCAGTCATTCTGAGCTTTCTGGCTAATTCTTTACTCCACCTTGTCTGTAATCATTTATAGAAAGTAGTTTTTAGATGGTATTTCTGTGACTCTAAAGAGATCTCCCCTGCCTTGGTACAGCTTCAGCTATTTACTCTTACATTTTCCTCTTCCTTTTCATAGTATCTTATTTGCTTTTCTAGCTCTGGTTGCTGATAGCAACCATTTCAGTGCATTAGTAGCAAAATTGTTGTTTTGGGATGTTGGCAAAACACGTACTTTGAATTTTTCTATTGAATAGTGGGTTCATTTGGGAGAAATAATGCAATACTATTTCTTCGGGGTACTTAGTATCAATGTTTTGCCAGAGATAGATGATTATAGAAAGCATGATGGAGTTACTAAAAACTAGTCATGCACTTTCCATTATAATGAATAGTCAAATCAAATGAGATTTTCCTAGAATCTCAAAATTTCCTACATTTATAATTTAAATTACTTACAAATTTAAATTATAAAAACATTTTTTCTTGCATATATAGACTCTTCTTTTAAGGGTGCCAAACTTAGACCTGAAGACTTGTATTCAAGCCTTGACTGTTTTACTTCCTGGGTGGTCTTGAGCAAGTATCTTAAATCCTTTTAACCTCTTTTCCTTAGCTTTACAGTAGGAATAATAATACATAGGTAGGTAGAACTTTTTTGTAGGCTATATCAGATAATGTATTTTAAAGAATTTTAGAACTATAACATACTATGAAAATGTAAATGCTTCAATTCAACAGACATTTAGAAGCATATTCTATGTACCAGCTATTTAATCAGGAGCTGGAAAAGAAAAGATGACGTGCATACTTTTAAAGAGCTTGTAGTGCAGTGGAGACATAGACATACACGTGCAGAGGCAGGGCCTGAGACAAGGATTTGAACATAAATGGTGTATTTGGGAGAGGCATGGGACAGTGTGGGAGCAGGGAGGTGATGCAGGGAAGGAAAGATGGCCAATAAAGGTAAATTATTAAGCCATTGACCATAGTGGGCAACTGGAGCTTAATCTCACGGGAATATATGGGAAATATGGCTTAGAATTACCCCCTAGAGGGATGAGGTAGCTAGGGTATACACTTACGTCCTTTAGCCTTTGTAACTGATAGCATCTACTACAACCCATAAGTACAATGTCTTATAAGAGCAGAGAAATGGGACTGTGGAGGAGGAAGTATGAAACTAGGCTGTACCCTGCAGTGGAAGGCTTCTGTCCCTGTTGATTTCTCCTTCATCGGCAGCACTCTCTTTGCCTTTGGTTTCTAGAACACTGCTCTGTTTTGGTCTGCTTGCCACCACTCTGGCCACACTCCAGTCTCTTTCTTTTTCCTCTACTGACCACTTAAATGTTGGTATTCCACAGGATTCTAGTCTCGGCCCTCTTTCCTCCACATTCCACACATTTTCCCTGGGAAATCTTTTACTTGCGTGTGGCCTCATAAGTGCTGATGACTCTTAAATCTGTATTTCACCCCAAATTTTATCCCACTTCCCCAAGTTTTGACCCATAGTCCAAAGTCTTTGCTTCCACCTCTCAAGCAAAACCATTTTTTTCTAGGACTCCAAGCATTTCCACCCATGTTGCTAACTCCCATGGGGAGATCTGTTATCCTCTGACTTGTCCCCATTTTATCACTCTCTCCTTCCTGATAAACTCTCTTCCCTTGGCTGCTTGGTAGGTTTTCCTCCTATTTTGGACACTTGTTTCCAGCCTTCTTTGATGTTTCTCATTTCTCTTACCTGTAAACATTGGAGTTCCCCAGGGCTTGATCTCTCCATTTTGGGTGATCTAATTAAAGCTCATGTCTATAAGTTCACCAAGTACAACTACTAACATGTGTCTCAAGCCTGCATTTCCTCTAAACTCGACCTGCATGTATATTATGCTTAGGGCACAGATACACGCACACACACACACAGCCTTATGTTTTTTCCAGTTAAGGATCTAAAAGGCATTGCAAACATAAGATGTACCCAACTGATCTGATATTACCCCTACACCTGCTCCTCTTCCAGATTTCCCCATCTTAGTAAATAACAATGTCATTCTTCCAGTTGTCCCAGTCAAAAAGTTTGGATCATCCTTGATTCTTCTCTTTCTTTCATATATCATATCTGATATGCCAACAAATTCTACTGGCTCATCTATCAAAATATACACATAATCCAACCAGTGCTCACTGCTTCCACGGCCACTGCCTGGTCTAAGTCACCTTGACTCGTGCCTGGATTGTCCTTCCAGCTCCTTGTCAGCTTCCTTGCTGCCTGTCTATTCCCTGCAGGTTGTTCTGTGCACAGCAACACAATGTTCTTTTTTGCTACTCAAATCTTATTGATCTTTTAGATGTTTACACCTCTCCTCTCCAATTTTCCCGAGAGCTTCCCAACTCACTCAGTATAAAAGCCACCATCCTTACAACCTTCGGGCTCTCCATCAGCATCGTTGCATTGCACAAGTTCAGGGTAGCACCAATCACACAGAATTTAATGGAAGTAGTGCCTCTTGGAGTTCTGCAGCATAGACATCATTCCTCATGTAACCTGGCCCCCACTATCTCTCTGACTTCTCTCTTGGTACTTTCTAGGTTCCAGCTACTGGGCTCTGTCGACCTTCAGTGCTCTTCCCCCTGACTTCCCCCTCTTGGTTTTTTTAAGCACCTATTTGTAGGGTTGTTAACATAGGGCATGTTAGCGAGAGTGGCCAAAGATAGGTGAGGAAGAGAAGCTATACCAGCAACAGCTACAGTTATTGTTGTTATTTGGGTAGTGAAAGCGCTAAAGGCACAGAAGAATTCTTAATAAACTTCACAATCAACTTGTCTGGTACTTGAATTTCATTTTGCTGGGAATTGAAACTTGAAGTTTTAAAAAAATCATTGAAGAAGTCCCTAGCAACTTCTTTCACTCTGTGAACCATGAAAAATGCTCATCTTGTGGATTTCCACTGTTTTTCTGTGAGAACCACAGTTTTGTTTTGAATTCACTGTGCTACATGCCCAGCAAAAAGAACCAGTGCCAAACAAAATAGACTCTCTGTTGAGCCTAAATACTACCTGTTCTGTTTGGGCTGAGTATTGTTTATAGATCATTTGAGATTAGATTTCTATTTCTGCCAAATATTACTTTGCCTGAGGTGGCACAGTGGTTCCTAAAACAAAAATAAGTAGGTTTCCTTCCCTTACTTGAATTCACTCTTCTCACTTTATCAGTTAGCTGCATGGCTTAGAAGTCAGTGACTCAAAGGCCCAAGATCATAGGTTGATGTCGGCTTCTTATGAAGTATTATTTTTTTCAGTGGCTGGAGACCAAAGGCCTTCGCATTTTGTTCAATATTGTGCTCTGCAATCAGAAAACCACAGATGTGGATTTGTGGTCTTACAGATTATGACTGAATCCGGGAATATTTAGCTACAAAGTAAAAGTCTGATTTTTTTCAGTATGTACAATCCTAAGTAATAGTTCTTAGCCTATTTTGGTGAATAATCAGTTGGATGACTTCATCAAGAATACCCATCATTCACACCTTGAACAATTCAAAACATCATCTATTTTAATTCTAAATCCAGCATTATATCCCCCATGGTGGTCAATTTCATTATAACAGATATATTATAAATACATCTTTAAGATATAGGTAGTACCACATGATAGAAGTATTAGCTGAGTTGTGAGTTTCATTTTCGTTTCCAAAAATTCCCGAAGGAGGATACTATCTGTGTCCTTTTGGAGGACATAGATCCTTAAGCTCAATTAGTTCTCCCTGAAATTAAGCTGCAATGATGTGGTGATTGCCTAGTAATTCAGACCTCCTTGAGTGTGAACTCTAAACTCTGGGCCACCCACTGAAACTAATCAATGATTCAGAATCATCTCATGAAAAATCCGTGAATCTCTTTTAGAAATTGCGACTTCATTATGCCCAACAGCGTTATGATCTTCATAACTTCAATTACATTGAGCTCAGCAATTGGGAAGTAATTGCCATCTTCATTTTCATCTGCTCAATCCATCTGTTTATTTTGTGTCTGAACCCTGCACACATTTAAACAAAATGAGCTAAATTCTCATCAAGGAGGAAATGTAACTGTTTTAGAGCTGCGGTCTTCAAGTATTTTTACTTGTGTAACCCAGAAATGATTTTGAAAAATTATGCACCTCTTCTTCAATTTTAAGTTAATATATAAAAATTTTAAATCATGAATGTAAATAGTGGACAAAGAGTACAATTGAAAGGATATTAGAATTGACATTTTAAAATGAATGTTATTCTTTTAAATGTGTCCAAAGGATTTTAAATGCCATAGTGACTTGGATTTCATCAACCATTCAAAAATGACAAGCTCTTTTAACATTTAGCAAATTTTACATTGTTTCTCTTTCTTCCTGAATTATTATTTCTAGTCCCCTTCTCCCACAGAATTTTATTCTGTTATCCTGATGTAATCTCTTTTTAATATTTAGTTATTTTTGTTGCCTTACCATACATTTCTAGAACAAAACCATGTATAAAAATACAAATTATTACTCTGAAAATTTTTCCCTCAGTCACGAGACTCCAAGTGTCAATTTCTTTTAGTTTTTTTAAATTGCAGTGCAGCTGACATACAATATTAATTTTAGGTTTACAGTACAGTGATTTGACAATTATGGACATTACAAAATGCTCACCATGGTAGGTATAGCTACCATCTGTCACTATACAAAGTTATTACAATATTATTGACTGTATTCCCCATGCTGTACTTTCATTCCTGTGACCAATTTATTTTATAATTGGAAGTTTGTAACTCTTTGGTCCCTTCACTGATTTTAACCATCCCCACCACATTCCTCCTCTATGACAACCACCAGTTTGCTCTTTGTATTTATCAGTCTATTTTTGTTTTGTTTGTTCATTTGTTTTATTTTTGAAGATTCCACATGTAATTGAAATCATACAGTATTTGCATTTCTTTGAATTATTTCACTTAGCGTAATACTCTCTAGGCTCATCCATGTTATCACAAATGGCAAGATTTCATTCTTTTCTGTGGCTGAGTAATGTTCCATTGTATATACCATTTCTTTTTCTATTCATCTATCAATGGACACTTCAAGTTGCTTCCATATCATGGCTATTGTAAATAATCCTGCAATAATCATGAGGCACATATATCTTTTCCAATTAAGAGGTTTTGTTTTCTTTGGGTAAATACCTGTAAGTGGAATTACTAGGTCAGGTGGTATTTCTATTTTCAATTTTTTTAGGAGCCTCCATACTATTTTCCATAGTAGCTGAACCATTTGTCACTCCCCACAACAGTGTAGAAGGGCTCCCTTTTCTCCACATCCTCACCAGTACTTGTTATTTTTGTCTTTTTGATAATAATTCTGACTGGTATGAGGTGATATCTCATTGTGTTTTGATTTGCATTTACCTGATTAGTTGAGCATCTTTTCATGTGTCTGTTGGCCATCTGCACATCTTCTTTGGAAAAATGACTATTCAGATCTTCTGCCCATTTCTTAATTGGATTATTTGTGTGTGTGTGTGTGTGTGTGTGTTTTTTTTTGGAGGTTGAGTTGCATGAGTTCTTTATATATTTTGGATATTAACCTCTTATGAGATATGTCATTTGCAAATATAGTCTCTTGTTCAGGATGTTGCAGTTTTGTTTTGTTGATGGTTTCCTTCACTGTGCAAAAGTTTTTAATTTGATGTAGTCCCACTTGTTTATTTTTGCTGTTGTTTATCTTGCCTGGGGAGATGCATCTAGAGGAAAATTGATGATGCCAAAGTCCAGGATATTACTGCCTTTTTTCTTTTAGAAGTTTGATAGTTTCAGGTTTTACATTTAGGTCTTACATTTAGGTCTTTAATCCATTTCAAGTTTATTTTTGTGTGTAGTATAAAAAAATGGTAGTTTATATTTTTGCATGTAGCTGTCCAGTTTTCCCATCATAATTTATTGAAGACACTGTCTTTTCACCATTGTATATTCTTACCTCCTTTGTTGCATATTAATTGACCATATAAGCATAGATTTATTTCTGATTTCTCTATTTTGTTCAATTGATCTATATATCTGTTTTTGTGTGAGTACCATATTGTTTTGATTACTGTAGCTTTGTAGTAAGGTTTGAAATCAGGGAGCTTGAGACCTCCAGCTTTGTTCTTTCTCAAGATTGCTTTGGATGTTTGTGGTCTTTTGTAGTTCCATACAAATTTTAGGAATTTTTTCTAGTTCTGTGAAAAATGCCACTGGAATTTTCAGATTGCTTTGAATCTGTAGATTGCTTTGGGTAATATAAATGGAGTAGCTTCCCATTTATTTGTGTTATTTTCAATTTCTTTTGTAAATATCTTACAGTTCTCAGAGTAGTAGAACTCTTTTGCCCCTTTAAATTTATTCCTAAGTATTTGATTGTTTTTGATGCAATTATAAGTGGGATTCTTTTCTTAATTTCTCTTTCTGCTAGTTCATTATTAGTACATAGAAATGCAACAGATTTCTGTATATTGATTTTCTATCCTGCAACTTCACTGAATTCATTTATTCGAATAGTTTTTCTTTTGCTTTTTTTTGGTGGAGTCTATAGGATCTTCTATACATAGTACTATGTCATCTGCAAATAGTAACAATTTTACTTCTTCCTACCTGCTTGGATGCCTTTTATTTCATTTTCTCACCTGATTGCTGTGACTAGGATTTCCAGTACTGTGTTGAATAAAAGTGGTGAGAGTGGGCATCCTTATCTTGCTCCTGATCTTTGAGGAAAATCTTTTAGCTTTTCAACATTGAGTATGATATTAGCTGTGGATTTGTCACCTGTGACCTTTGTTATGTTGATGTATGTTCTCTCTATACCCATTTTGTTGAGAGTTTTTATCATGAGTGAATCCTGAATTTTATCAAATGCTTTTTCTGCATATACTGAGATGATCATATGGTTTCTATCCTTCCTTTTATTAATGTGGTATTACATTGATATACAGATATTTAATTATCCTTGCATCCTGGAGTAAATCTCTCTTGGTTCTGTAAATGACCCTTTTAATATATTTTTAAATTTGGTTTGCTAATATTTTGTTGAGTATTTTTGTATCTATGTTCAGCAGGGATATTGGTCTATAACTTCTTTTTTGTAGTGTCTTTGTCTGGTTTTGGTACCAGGATAATGTTGGCCTTGTAGAATGAATCTATAAGCTTTCCTTCCTCTTCTATTTTTTGGATTACTTTTGTGAAGGATAGGTATTAACCCTTTTTAAAAAAAATGTTTGGTAGAATTCTCCTGTGAAGCCATCTGTTTGTGGAGTTTTATTGGGAATTTTTAAATTACCCATTCAGTCTCATTCCTAGTAATTGGTCTGTTCAGATTTTCTATTGCTTTCTGGTTCAGACTTAAAAGAATGTATGTTTCTAGGAATTTATCCATTTTTTCTGGATTGTCCAATTTGTTGGCATATAATTTTTCATAGTAATCTCTTAAAATCCTTTGTGTTTCTATGGTATTGTTTGTAAGTTCTCTTTCATTTCTGATTTTATTTCAGTTCTCCCTTTTTTCCATGGTGTGTGGCTAAAGGCTTATCAATTTTGTGTATCTTATCAAAGAACCAGTCTTTAGTTTCACTGACCTTTGTAGTGTTTTTTCGTCTTGATTTCATGTATTTCCAATTTGATCTTTGTTATTTCCTTCCTTCCTAACTTTGGAGTTTATTTGCTCTTCTTTTTCTAGTTCCTTTAGACATAAAGTTAGAATGAGATTTTTCTTGTTTCTTGAAGTAGGCCATATCAATATAAACCTCTTTCTTAGAACTGATTTGCTTCATCCCAAAAATTTTGAATTATCATATTTCTATTTTCACTAGTCTCCAGGTATTTTTTAATTTCCTCTTTGATTTCCGTGTTGACACATAGATTGTTTAGTATAGCATGTTGTTTAGCCTCTATTTGTTTGTGTTTTTTACAGGTTTTTTTTTGGTAATTGATTTCTAGTTTCATATTGTGGTCATATTGTGGTCATGTTGTGGTCAGAAAAGATTCTTGAAATTATTTCATTCTTCTTAAATTTATTAAGACTTGTTTTGTGGCCTAACGTGGTCTGTCTGGACAATGTTCCTTGTGCACTTGAAAAGAATGTGTATTCTGCTGTTTTGGAATTGAATGTTCTGTATATATCTGTTAAGTCCATCTGGTCTAATGTGTCATCCAAAGCTACTGTTTTCTTCCTGATTTTTCTTTCTGGATGATATAGTCATTGACCTAAGTGGATGTAAAGTGTCCATAATTTCCTTTTTTGATTAATCATAGTTATGATTTAAGTCTAAGTTTTTATAAATACTTACTAAACTCAAATGTATGTTTGTTAGAAATTCATCTCTTGATGTTTCAGAAAGATGGTTTGGTTTCTTTTAAAAATGATTTGTGTATAATGTAACAGGGTTTGGCATCAATTCCATTCCTATATTTTTTCTTCAAGATGGTAGTACTTTGAAAATGTACTGACATAATTAAATACATGGGAATAAAAGGAATTTTATTATAATAATGACATTCAATTTGAACAATTTTCCATTTTAATATCAAAAGTCACACAGTAATAACTTACATTAAAAATTATTTTTAATTGTTAGATGACAACTTGATTAGATTCTCCTTCACTTTTTGAGAGCACAGAGTTGAAAAAAACTTAACACATGAATTTGTTAGTCACTAGTCTTCATGGTCTCAATTTCTGAGAATTTACCAGGATTTATCAAATGTCTGTGTACTACTCTTTCACTTACAGGCATTTTAAAAAATCCTATATACTCAGAAAGAATTGGGAAGTCTAAAATATTGTTAATTTCAATTCATCTTTGCTGATACAATATTTTTGACAAAAAGCTTTTCATATTTTCATGTGCTTTAAATATATGTATCAAAACTTTGGAGCTATTAATTTAATTCATACAATTTACATAGAATTTCCCTAATTGATGGAGCCTTTTGTCGATGTTAAACTAATTGGCCACATTAGAGTTACTTTCTGACAAATATAGGCCGACTGTATTTTTCAGTTTCTGCTAGTGTGTTGGTTGATATGTGTTCCTATGATAAGAATCTTGCATTTACTTATTTATTTTTTAGTTCTTAAGTTACACAATAAAATTCACTTTTTTTCTTATGTACAGTTTTATGACTTTAAACCACCATCACAATCAAGATAAGAACAGTTATCTTTTATAGTCCAGTTGTCCTTTGTCGTTAGACCCATATTCCCACCCCAAACCTCTGGAAACCACTGACTTGATCTCCACACCTATAGTCATGCTTTTCCCACATGTCATTTAAATAGAATCATATGTTATCTTTTGAGATTGACTTCTTTCATTTAGCATAATACCTTTATGATTCATCCATTTTGTTACATGTATCAGTGGTTTTTTTCTTTTTACTCTTTAATAGCTTTCCATTGGATGGAATCACCCCAGTTTATTTACTCATTCACTTATTGAAGGACATCTTTTTGTTTCCAGTTTTTGGTAGTTAAGAAAATTATTTTTAAACATTTGCTTATAGCTTTTTAAAGCAACTTTCTATGATAAATACCTAGATTGGTAAGTGTATGTTTTATTTTATAAGAAACTGCCACACTGTTTCTGGAATGGCTGTATTATTTGGCTTTCCCATTAACAAGGTATTTCAATTTCTCCACAATCTCATGAGCACTTGGGATTGTCTGGCTGATTTTTGTTGTTTTTTGTTATTGTCATTCTAATAGGTATGTAGAGGTATCTCATTGTGGCTTTAATTTGTCTTTCTCTAATATGACTAATGATCGGCATCTTTAATGTTGCTGTTGGTCTACCTTCTTCACTGAAGTGCCCATATCTTTTGCTCATTTTTTTCTTGAGTTGTTTTATTTCTTATTGTTGAGTTTTGAGAGTTCTTTATATATTCTGGGTACAAGTTTTTTGTTAAATATGTGATTTGGAAATATTTTCTCCAAGTCTGTGCCTTATCCTTTCATTCTCCTCATATTGTCTTTCAGAGAGCAAATGTTTTTAATTTTGAGGAAGTCCAGTTTATCAGTTTTGTCTTGTATAGAACATGCATTTGTGTCGTGTAAGAACTCTTCACCTTACCCATATGCATAAAGGTTTTCTCCTATCATTTCTCGTAAGACTTTCATAGTTCTCATTTTACTATGATCTCTCGTGAGTTAATTTTTGCATAAGGTGTGAGGTATAGGTCAAGTGGAATTTTTTTCTTTTTGCACATGAATGTCCAATTTTTCTAGGACTATTTGTTGAAAAAACTATTCTTTTCCCATTAAATTACTTGACTATGCATAATTAACCATATTCATGCATGTCTATTTCTTGGCTCTGTTCTGTTCCATTGATCTGTGTTTCTCTCCCTGAACCAAAATGACTCTTAATTATTATAGTTTTATATTAAGTCTTAACATCTGCTATTGTGAATTGCAACTGTGTATTTGCTCAAAATTTATTTTCAGTTCTAATACTTTGCTTCTCTTTCTAAATTTTAGAATCAACTTGTCAAAAAAATCCTGCAGAGATTTTGACTGAAATTGGGTTAAAGCTATAGATCAATTTAGGGAGATGTCAATTTGATATCTTAAACATACTGAATCTTTCAAATGATGAACTCAGTTTATCTCTCCATTTATTAGGTCTCTCTTGGTTTTCTTATCAGAATTTTATAATTGTCATTTTATAAATGTGTAAGATTATGTAGATTTTACACATATCCTATTAGATGCTTTTAGAGCTACTGTAAAAGGCACTGTTTTTAGAATATTGGCTTCCTATTCTTCATTGCCTGTTATGATAACAGAGTTCTAAGATGGTCCTCAAGATTCCAGTCCCTCAGTTTACTCAACATGTAAAAGTCTCCCTACCTTTGAACGTGGGTATGAACTACCTTTGAATGTGAATATGATGGAATAGTCATTCCTGTGATAAGGTTGTTGTATGGGACAGTTGACTGTAAAACCTGTAAAGTACTTGGTAGGGATGACCTAATCAGGTGAGTCCTTAAACTAAATCTGTCTTCCTGGTTTCCTGAGAGTTTTTATCATGAAAAATGCTTAACTTTATCAAACCTTTTTCTGCATCTGTTGACATGATAACATGAGATTAATGTGGAGATTACATTTATTACATTTTGAATGTTGAACTAGCCTTGCATTCCCAGGATAAACCCTACTTGGTTGAATATTTTGAGTCTACATATGATTTTCTTTGAGTTAATACTATTTGGGTTTTACTGAGTTTCTCAAGTCTAAATTTATTATTTTTATTAGGTTTCAGTAATTTTAGTTAAGAATTTTTCAAAATCTTTTAGCACAAATCTCATTCTCCTTTCTTTCTTGGATTTTAATGATCATACTGTTAGACCTTTTAATAGTATCCAGTAGGTCCCTGAAGTTAATTTTTTTCAATCTTTTTTCTCTCTGTTGTTGATTAATTTCTATTAATCTATATTCAAGGTCATTGACTCTTTTCACTGTCATCTCCATTGTGCCATCAATGGCTTAAAAAAATTTACTTATATTTTTCAGGTCTAAAATTTCCACTTGATTGTTTCTCATGACTGCTCTTTCTTTACTGAAAACTTCTACCCTTCCATTCATTTCAAATGTGTTGACACTTCACAGTGAGTGGGTATACTAACTGCTTTAGAGGCTTTGGCAAATAATTCCAGTTAGTGGAATTATTTTTGTAATTTTTTTGAAAAATAATTCCAAGTCATCTCAGGGATGGTGTCTATTGATTATCTTTTCACCATGAGGTTACTGAGAATGTCCTGCTTCTTTGTATGTCAACCAATTTTGGATTGCACTCTGGGCATTTTGAAAAAATTATGAGATATTCTGGACCCTGTAACATTCTTTGGAGAATGTTGATTTTTGTGCATGTGTTTGTTTCTTTTCATAGGCAATTGACCCAGTTAGGTTCAGGTCACAAATACCATTATACTTTCTGTGGGCTTTGGTTCCAATGTCAGTTTAGTCTTCAAAGACTTTGTAATGTTATTTGGATCCTTCTCACATGTGTACCTTCTGAGGACCAGTCTGGTACCTGAGTCATGGATTACATTATACTTTACTTCTCAAGGCCTTTGGTATTTTATTTGGATTCATCTCCATTCATGAAGTCCTAGGAGAAAGACCAGGGCTTCATAACAGTTCTATGGGATCTTCTCAGGCTCCTTCCTCTCTGTGATCTCCGTGCAACTCTTCCTGCTGGTATTCTGCCCAAAAAGCTGTAGTTCAACCTGCTTTCGCAGTCATATCTGCAGCTAGGGCAAACAGGCAGCCTAGGCCGCTGCTGTTCCCACTGTTGTGTGAGTGCCCCTCCAGGACTGGGGTCCCCCTCCAGAGGAGGTCAGACAGGAAAGAACTGGAGGATTTCCCCATCCTCTCTGTTTACAGGGCCCCTTCCTCTGACCAGGGAGAGCCTTTCTCTTGGTCATGCCTACTGCACAGTTTTATGATTTTGCTGCCCTGATTCTGTGTTGGGAAATATGGGTGGAAAAAGAAAACACTAGAACACTCACTTCCTTATTAGTCTTTTTTAAAAAATTGAGATATATTTGACAAATTGTGTTAGTTTCAGGCATACAATGTAATGATTCAATATTTGTATTAGTCATGATTTCCCTTCCCAATCTGCCTGCTATTTACTTTTCAGGTGCTGAAGGATAGTTGCTTTATGTGTTCTGCTCATGACTTTTAGATGTGAACAGAGAGGGAGATGAAGTGGAATATTCTTACAGTATCTTAGTTGGAACTGGAAGCTTAGAATCTCACTTTTTACTTCTAGTTTTGAGATACATACTTAGGAGAACAGACAGAGAAAACCCAATGCCTTGACGAGAGCTTGTTGCCTGCATGAAACGAGCACCCTCTCCTTCACGGTTTCTTATCTGCGCCCTTTTAAGTTTGCCCTTCACAGGGTCTCCCTTAAGAGCAATATATTCTCTGATGTGTGGGAGATGAGGATGCAAAACAGTTAAATGGAAGATATTTCCAATTGTCTCTATGTTTGGAACTCCAGATGTTTTGCACCCCAGGATTATTCACAGTAGCAGGTTTGGACTGGATATGAGGCATGTCTTTCTTCCGTCAGTTGAAAAAAGGGACATTATGAAAGGGGAGGTGGAAAAGGGAATACTGATGACTCTACCTTGTATGTGGCCTCATGTAGGGCAATTATAGAAAAGACAGAATTTAAGGATGTGGAAATTGATTCACTTACAAACTGTCTCTGCCTGTATAAGCCCTTTGAAAGTCTTTGCTTGCCTCGAGGGAAACACATTCCACTCTTAGAAGATGATTGTTTATCAGTTATCCTGGTTCTATGTTAGTGGAAATCTAAAGTTGAAAACAGGCACATACAGTATAAAAATGAATGCACATGCACATATACAAGTGATTACATTAATATATGTGGCAAATATTAAGAACCAAAAAGTGCTGAGTAATTTTAAGTTGGGATAGCTGAATGTTAGAAACTGGTGGGGCTAGTTTATAAAAATGGTGTTTTGATTAGAGATTTGTAGAAGGGAAGATCAATTATTTTTAAGTTAAGTTTCTCTCTGGTGAATATGATTAAGGCAATTGCAAAATTAAAAAAAAAAGAGCAGAAGAAAAAGTGGCCAGACTTTCCAATCCAAATAATAGTGTTTAATGATAATATTTTTATAATAGTAATAAATAACACCTGCTGAGCATTTATTGAATACTAAACACTATGCTAAGAGTTTCAGAGACATTTTCTTAGAGGATTATGGTATTCTTCTCATTAGGGGCTATATGTTTGTATCCTCCCTCAAATACGTATGCTTAAACCCTAACTCCCAGTGGAATGGTATTCAGAAGTGGACCCCGTGGGAGGTGATTAGGTTTAGTGGGGTCATACGGGTGATGCCCTGTGGTGGGGTTAGTGCCCTTAAAAGGCAGTAGAGTTGCTC
This sequence comes from Manis javanica, assembly GCF_040802235.1. Taxonomy (NCBI): domain Eukaryota; kingdom Metazoa; phylum Chordata; class Mammalia; order Pholidota; family Manidae; genus Manis; species Manis javanica. Next base: position 134,883,701 of record NC_133160.1, read on the forward strand.
TCCCTCCGCGGCACACTCTGAGGAAGGCCATATGAGGACCTTAGCAGGAAGAGGACCCTCACCAAAACCCGACCACACTGGCACCCTGACCTCAGACTCCCAGCCTCCAGAACTGTGAGAAACCAATGTCATTTGAGCCACCTGTCTATGGTATTGTCTCACAGCCCACAGGGACCAAGAGTTTCTTCCCTTTTTGTGGATGAAGGAACTGATGTTAAGTAATTTGCTCAAGATTATACAGGTAGGACTGGGCAGAGCTGTGATTTGAACCCATGTAAATATGGGTCTGGTAGAGCTCACAGACCTAGGATATCACTGTTACAAAACATAGCACACGCATTTTAAAGAAAGAGGATTTCTGGATACTTAATTTAGCATTAAAATTAGAATAAAATGGTGGTTCTGTGTACAAAGACTACTAATTTAGAAATAATTTCTTGCAAGTACTTCGTTGGAATAGATTAAAGGTTAGACCCTATAGCATTAGGCCCACAGAAAAAGGGAAGGGTTTATTTTCTATAAAAAGTACATGTGTATCAGGACATTTCTATGTGTGTGTGTATATATATATATATATATATGTGTGTGTGTGTGTGTATACTGATTATTATATAATAAGCAAATATCATTCTTTAACAATATAATTTGTGATTAGATAAGTAATGGTTACCTGCACATGCCCCACTTGGTGTCTTTCTCTTTCCTTTTTATGGGAATGTTCCTATCTTTCTTTTTATGGTTGGCAGTTCAAATAAATCTCAACACAGGACAAAAACAATGGCTATTTAGTTCAAAACTGCTAGTATTGACCTGGTAAGAAGTTTGGTTTTGCTCTTTCAGCCCCCTTGATGAAGTGTCAGAAATGTATGGCTTAATTTAGACTAAAACTTTGCACTGAGAATAAGTCTGCCCGCTGGCAGTCTTCTAACTGAAGAAAACATGTCATGTTCAGATATGCCCGGTATAGGATAGTAGTGATAAAAGTAAGAGCCTTGAAATATTTTCCTTTCATTAAGTCCCTTATTTTGTAAGGCAAATACAGATGCACATATGAATGTACTGACCTTTTATTTATTTCTGTTATTTGTAGCTATTTTTCATGAAGCAAAGTAATGCAAGTTGATTTGACCTGAGACTTAGTACAAAGCAAAATGCAAGGCCACATAGTTCCTAGCTCAGAAGCAGCATCTATATTTTAGAACCCTGTTCTACTAAAACTCAATTCAAATGGAAAGGACAAAATGTTGTAGATGAAATGTATGGTTGATCATTCCAAGATCTTTGGGAACATTTGATGAGTTACTTCTGTCTACTAAATAGCATATAGAGGGTCCAAAAGAGTTAATGTTTCCTGAAACTGCCTAATACACCCAGATAGTGGCCCTATAGCATGTGGTTTTTAACTCCATAGGATTTTGAAAAATATTATTCTTTTGGATTGTTAAGCTATTTCCAGTTTTCTCAGTTTGGATTTCAGAAGGCTCCCTGCTAAGTATAACTTCTGAATGGAGGATTTTTACAGGATAAAAATCTGAAAAATGGAAAACTTCTTGCTTAATTGTGAAACTAAACAGCCAGGGGATTCACATTTGCACATTATGACAAAACATGTGGTATCCTGTTCTGATAGAAAACAAAACTGTTTCATGTGATTTAATAGCCTTGTTCAGAAGCATAAATCAGTAGAAAGATTTAAGTAAGGAGAATTTTTTTTATCTTCTTGTTTTCTGAGAGCTCAGCTTAAAGAAATGCATTTACCCCTTCATTCAGCAGTTGTAGAGCAGCAACTAGATGTCTTTCATGATATAGCAAATGTATATGGTGCCAACTATGTGCTGGGATTGTTTCAGGCCCTGGATTCAGGAACAAACAAGACAGAGAAAGTCCCTGTTCTCAAGGGCTCACACATTGGAGAGTTTGGTGACACACCGGGGACAGGAAAATGTAGAAAGGATGATAAGTGGATGTCTGGTTGCAAAGAGATAGAAGGTGGTGATTGCACCACTTGCCAAAGCAGTGTTCACAGGGAAAAGAATAGTTTGAGGGAAAGAGCCATTTGGACCTGTGGATTTCCTGGTTATATCAATTAAGTGTAGGTGCCTGAAATTCAGAAGAGAGGTTTGATTTGTGGGAGACCAGGAGCTTGGAAGTCATTAATGTCTATACTGGGCTGAAATCACAGGACTGAATGGATTTACGGAGGGTGAATGTGAAATGCAAAAAGGAAAGAGGACAAACTTCAGGATGTTTAAAGGGGAGGTTGCAAAAACAGTTTTGATGACCTGTGTCCTCCTCTGAGACCCATGTGAATTGTGGGAAATGGCTCAGTGACTCACTTATTAACTGTAACACAGTCTAAGGAATACTAAATCTTCTACTTAAGTGCTCTTCCTCTCTCAGGCTTTTTCCCCAGTTGATTAAGAAACAGGCTGGTGCCCTACTAGATTCAGAAGAACTGGAATGGAGTCTCACAGGGACTCAGGAAAATTGTTTGAAAAAATGTGATTCATTGTATTCTACAGGAAGATAGAAGATGCATATAAATAAACATTGATTTAAAAATTAAGTTTTTGTTGGTTTATAGCTTGTTAGGTTATGACAATTGTTACCTGTTAGAAACAAAGGTTCTCATAGTAATAATAACAATAACAACAGCAATAATAGCTGACTTTTAGTGCATGCATGTTGGGTGCCATTTACTGTGTTAAGTGCTTTATACACACTGTCTCATTTATTTTTCTATACAACATAATGGGTATATCCTATTAACCAGATAAGGGGACTGAGCCTCATCATTTCAGGATATTTCCTGACAAAATAACATGATACTCAGCATATATTTGAATGAGAAAATGAATGAAGGCAACTTTAGCAATGATGAAAATAACTTTAATCCTACCTTTTGCCTTGCAACTGGGATCTCATTAGGATTAGTATTATAAGCAACAACATAAGCAAGCTAATAGTAATGTTTATTGCAGAAAAAGGAATGGACTTTCAGAAATGAAGTCTAATGAGACAGTGATTCATGTCACTAACGTCGTGTGTCTGTTTTGGCACTTGGCATCCAGTCAGATGCCCCAAGGCAGTCCTGCATGCAGGCTTTTGTTCCTACTTGGGACACTGTGCTCACGTGCTACCCAGTCCCCCTCCTGTATCCTGTGTCTGTTCCCCCTCCTCAGCTCATTGCCAGTTTATCACTTTCTGGGGTGACATGGCTCTTTGTTCATCTCATCTCTAGTGCCTAACCTTCCTGTTTCTTCCAGTTCTGGCATGGTCCCTGAAGTGATACCAATGAAATTTCTACAATTGTAATATGTGATGAGGGTCTCTTTTTTCCTGTATTTAAATGTGATGTAGATGCTTTATTTATATTCTGTGTCCTACTTCATATCAGTCTAATAGATTGAACATGAATGTCTAAAATACTCTAGAAATTTGCTCCTGGGGTCCTGGTCCCATTTATAATCTCTTTTATACAGGGCAAGTGTCATTAGATTTCAAAATAAAAACAAGCACACAAAAGCATTTTAATCTAATATTTAACCCCTCAAGTTTAAGTTTAATCACCCTTTAGGGGAGAAGTTTAAGCTGTGGAAAGTAGTCAGAATCAGTGTTGAGAGTGTGAGAAGTAATGTGGATGGATGAAGGGGTCCCGGGCAATGAATGAAAGGACTGGATGAAGGATGTCTTTCCTGGAAGAATACAGACTGGTAAGAGGAACTGAAAGCTGGGAGAACTGGAGGGGGCCTTTGAAGCTATGAGCAAGGAGGCTGCATTTGATAAGGAGAACAATAGTGAGGCCGCTGCCGGGGACCGGTGACCTGGTCAAAGCTGTGGGTGAGAAAAAAAACATTTTTTTACCAACTGGTAAAATTGAATATGCACTGGTTTTGTGTGTCTGAACCATCTATTAGATCCATTGTTGTTGCTGTGAAAAACTCTGAAGGACATTACAATGGAAAATAAATGAGAGAAATCCATGGTTCTAAGATTTTCAAGTTTTGACACAAAATGTACTTTTCCTTTAAGAAATTAACTTCTCTTGTTCAATAGGCAGGCATCCTTTTGGTCTTCCTAATTTAAATTTAAAAAATATGCTCTCGTTCTGATTTTCATAGCATTATTTATAGGAATTTTGTTTACAGTTACAACTATTAGGTATTTCTGTACATTCCACTGTAATGAATTTACTATATTCTCTATTTTTTCTAAACATTATTCTTTCAGTTAACATTTTGTTTTTAACAACTGTGAAAGTGGCCTTATTTCCATTTACTTTTTAGTAGTATTTATAAAGCAGCAACACTTTTGTGAGATAATTGAAGGCATCTTTTTAAACATTCATGCACAGAAATAAAATGCCTATTATCTATATGGAAAAACTGAAGATTTTCTCAGAGCTGTATTTAGCTATAAATTATAACTATATTACAAGTGAATGTGTGAGTAGAAAAAATATGACTTATGTATAGAAAAACACTGTGATTCACATTGTTTTGGATGTGATCCTTCATTAAGTTAAAAATGTTCTCAGTTATAGAAAGAAAAAGATAATAGGAATTGATAATGGACTGTGATGCCCAGGCAGCAGCTCTCCCTGTGTTTCTGGCAGAGAGCACAGGTGTCAGAGTGCTTTGACTAACATCGTCATGTTGATGAAGAGCCCTTTGAGTTGCAGAAGTTGTATAACTTCTTAGAGTTGCTGTATAACAAAACTTTCATAGTTACAATTCAGTCTCTTTTTCATTACCAATGAAAGCCATAGCAAAGCTTCCTTTTATGCCTTTCTTCTTCCAAAATCATGCAGTGGAAACAAAGTTTAGGTGTGTGAGAGCCCCAGCATAAATTGGGTGTTGGTAGGTCATAGTGGTTCCCACTAAGCACTGAATACTCTGAGTGAGTCATTGTATAAACTGAACAGATGTTGGGAACATGTTGGCACAATATTATGAACCTCATTTGCATCATATTTCATTGGGTTACTCTTTAGTGCCTCCAAGGGTAGACGTGCTTTGTAAACAACCAATTTACTACGAGGGAGCAACATAAACATTAGGGAAAATAGAGCACTACGGTTAGTCCAATTAAGTATGTCACATGACAGTTTGACGGGCTTCCTTAAAATTCAGATGTTGAACTCCTTTACTTCATTCTCTTCAAGAAGGACCCCTCATGCCAAACAGATGCAAAGTGTAGGCTTCTCTCAAAGGCTCCCCAGAGGAAGGTTGGACAATGCAAACCCATTCCAATCTGTCGTGCTTCTCAGGAACAGGAAATTTGTCCCTGCCTCAAATTGCAGCATAGACATTTAAAAAAAATTAGTCCTTAATGGAGAAACGAAGACATTTGTGCACCTTTCTTCTTGGAGTCTCTCTTAATGTGTCTGCAGAATATTATTAATATTATGATCATGGAACCAGTCTGATCAGGAAGTCCTGACACAAAGCCAGATGCCCTTTTGGTGTGTTCTTGCCGCTGGCACATCATTCCAGCCCCAGGGGCGCACTCTGATTTTGATATTAGGGATATTCCTTTGGTAGGTGGTGATATGTCTTCAGTTTGTAGTAATCAGAAAGATGGCAGCATGAGAGGAGAGACAGAGGTTGCCTCCTAAAACTGTATACAATTAGAAAATATAGTTGGCACAACTAATCCTGAGAGAGCAACAGGAAAGAGGACGGTGCCAGACTGCATACACCTGGAGAAAAGAGCAGACCTCACTGAACAGAGTAATGTACCAGAGCTGGGACCCAGCGGGACCCAAGCCCTTCCCCCACCCCAGCTCACGGGCTGGAGGAAAAGAAATGGAGCAGGGAGGAGTGGAAGGCCTGGGACTGCTGAATACCTAGTTCCGGAGATCTGCTCTGGGAGCACAAACCTACATTTCATGGTGCTTTCATGATACTCGCTTGATTACGGGGTTGGAAAGCTAATACAGGCAGAATTCCTGGAGAGACTGAGATTCCAGCCACTTGTGGAAAGCAGGGATCCATATCCGGCTGCTCTGGGACAAAAGCTTATACCTGTGTGCTCCGCCCACTAGTTCAGACAGTGGAGACAGGCACAGCAGCCCGGAAGCAGGAAACAGCTCTTTTCTCCCTCCAGGAACCAATACCGCTCCCCTGTGACCCCCAACATTGCTTCAGGGGCTGAGCAGCTCCAGAGTAGAGCTTCTGGACACTAGAGGGCGCCATATACAAATATGAAACGCCAAAGGAACCTGGTCCAGAGAAAAATTAATGTAACTCTGGAGAAAGATTTAAATGACATGGACCTTATGACTCTTCCTGAAAGGGAGTTCAAAATAAAAATCATCAACATGCTAATGGAGGTATGGAAAGATATCCAAGAACTCAGGAATGAATTCAGGTTGGAGATTCATTTGTTGAAGAGCACGATGGAGGGTATTAAAAGCAGGTTGGATACGGTGGAGGAGATGATAAATGAAATAGAAACTAGAGAAGAGGAATACAAAGAAGCTGAGGCACAAAGAGAAAAAAGGATCTCCAAGAATGTAGTAATCAGTAGAATTCAATGCAAGATTTACTTATTTATGTTCATGTGCTTTTGTTTTTTGCCTGTGTTGTGTTTTAGTTTTCTAGTTGAATTAAATTATATCTCCTGAGTACTCTTACTGTCATCCAGTTTTTTACTGTATTGTCAATAGATCTGTTGATTTGAAATTATACCCATCATTTTACTTTAGCGAGAGTCTATTAATGTGTTCTAGATCTCTGTCAGCAACCTACAGCCTCTGAGCCAAATATAGCCTGCAGCTGTTCTATAAATAAAGTTTTATTGATATACAACCATGCCTATTGTATATGTATTATCTATGATAGCTTTTGCTATACAACAGCATTGTTGAATAGTTGCAACAAAGACTACATGCATTGTAAAGCAAAGAAAATTTACTATTGGGCCCTTTACAGAAAAAATTTGCCATCTATTCTAGATTAATTCATATTTACTTAAAAGCATTGGATTAGACATTAGGAAATTACCTAAAATAATTTAAAGTTGATTTCTTTTTCTTACAGGTTAAATTTTGGGTTTGCTGCAATTCCTTTTGAGTATATTAGAAATTTCCACACATATTGCATGATTTAAAAATAATAATTTGGCTTGCCTGTATGGACTCTATATGTGCCATAAATGGAGACAAGCACTTATTCTGATTTAATCCTCAAAATATCTCTGCATAATGGGTGTGAGTGTTCACACAGATGTTTAAGAAGTAGAACTGGAACTTGAACTCAGTTGTAATGGTAAAGCTCCGTGCTCTTTCCACTGTACCAACACTGTTTCTTTTAATGTGCCTCTTATTTTACTTCAGTCATTTGAATATGTGGTATCACCTCATTTATCCAGAGATTGCTACCTAAATTATTCAGAACACAACCAATGATTAAGAAGTAAAATATGAACAAGCAAAAGTAAACAACCAAATACTCACTTCTGCCATTGAAAATATTTCCCAAAGCCCTCTTTCATAGCCTATTTACTTTAACTTTTGAAACAAATTTGAAAACTTGCATTTTTTGGCTTCTGAGATCTCTATAATGAATGGCAAACAATTTAGAAACAGAGATGGATAAACTATAGGTGCAGGACTCTGGACATGGCAGAGATGGTGGCTGCTGAGCCTGACGTAATGGGAAAAATGAGACATTTAAAACAGCAGAAGCCTAAAGTGGTGACAGTCTTAGGCAGCTTAGCACAGGACAGATTGACCCCCAGGAACTCCCATTGTCATGGGGAAATATTTGCTGCTCATCCTAAAGACCCTGAAGCAACAAGGAAATGTTAAAAGCACAGTCAGTTAAAGGTGGAGAGTCAGTGCCTCTACTTCACAGAATTTTAGTAAAATTATGATAGATATTAGGAATCATAATACTAATATAATATAATATATAATATAATATAATATAATATAATATAATATAATATAATATAATATAATATAATATAATATAATATAATATAATATAGTATAATGTAATGTAATGTAATATAATACAATGGTATAGTATATTATCTGGTGACATGGCCACACCCAGCATCAAAGAGCTGAGCGTTGTAGTTGCTGAGTGACCAGGGGCACCTGAAACCCCATTCCTGTAGGTGGAGAGTACACTAGCAGGACAAGCCCTCCCACTCCACAGCACTCCCTGCCATCTTATGGTGCAGGCTTCCCTGTCTAGACAGTGACTCCACCAGGACAGAATTCGGTGGGTGTGGCAGAAGAGATGTGGGTAGGGGGTGAATACCGTGGCCCAAGGGTTAGGTTGAATGAAGCTATGGGATGATGGGACCCCTACCACTGGAACTTCTCAGAGGGACTTGTTGCAGGATGTCATTCCTTTCTCACCCTCCCTGCCTTTTGCCTTGGGAAGGCTGAGGGCAGGGCTGGCTTCACAAGCTGGGAATCTGAGCAGTGGCACAGGGCCCTGCACTCAGCAGGGTTCCAGGCTTGCTTTAATGTTCTGCTGTCACCGTCTTGAAATTCTTCAGAACTTTATGCTTGTGTTTTGCAAGTGAGGTTTGATGGGACAGTGGAGCATCTGTGTGGGTGGTGGAGATATATGAGGTGGTAACGTGCTCACGTGGGCTCATGCCAACTGGCACAGAGGTGGGTGGTGAGGGCTCTGAGCAGCTGCCTGGTGGCCCAAATGCTGCATGCATGTGCCTGAGGACTGCAGTGCTGTGATGGCCAGGCCAGGACCTGGGCCCAGACTGGGGGCCACGATGGTGCCACACCACAGAAGCAGGTTTTGAAGGTGACTGTTGTGGCCTTGGCCTCAGAAAGGAGGTGGGGCTCTTCGTGGGGACCTGTGGGAGGCTGGCCTTGTCAATTGTCCCTGGAGCCTGTCCCTGTGGCATCTGCTCCAATACTAATTCTCCAGCCTGAACCTAGAGGCAGGAGCTGCTGGTGCCTGGGCAGCAGACTTTGTTAGTAAATTATTGCACAATAAAAGTATATGCATGAACACTGCAGTAAAGCAAGTATCCAAGAGTTATTAGAATTTGAGATTTTAAAATCCTTGATTTTGATCTCTAAAGCATAGTGAAACAAATATCCATAGGCTTAGAAATAGATATTATACCCAACCATTGTCAATGGAAAGGAAGTCTTCATCGAAACTTCAAATGAATCATTTATTAACAAGGAAGATAATATAAAATAATGTTTTCCTTATAATTGGCAATACAATCATAGAATATATAAACAAGCACTTTGAATTATAACAAACTTTGAAGCCACTTTTGATTCCTCATACAATATCTACAATTTACAGGAAAAAACAGAGGAAACATTAAAATGCCATTGTATGTTCACATTTAAAATTAAATTCATACTTGCACAAAATGGATTCATATGAAGAGTTAAGTATTTTTACTAAAATTGTTTCATGAGAATATTAGCTCTAGATATACTAAAATTTGTATTTCAAAACAATTTATCAGAGATCTATCCCAATGTTGTCACAGCCTGTACAGTGTTCTTAACAGCAACAGTTAAAAGTGGTGTCATAAAAAGGATTGTCAAAATTAAAAATTAACAAATTGTTTGCAGTCTTGCATTTTGTCAAGCTTCTATGCCAGTTTCAATTACATAGATTGAAAATAATGTTGCTAAAAGTATAAATTTTGATGAGTGAATGAATTTGCAGAAAAATGTGCCAGAAATAATACCAATAATGTATTTACTGTATCATATTAAATTATGATACAAGAATATTGCTTTTGTATAATTCATATATTTATGTTGATTCTCATATCACTATTACTACTATTATGTTTCATAAGTAATTTTTTAAAAGAAAAAATGTTTATGTTTTAGTATCTTTAAAATACTTTGTTTTTCCTATAAGGGGCTCTGAATCTCCATTTTCCATAGGACCCCACAAATTATGTAGCTGGTGCCAAGTCTACCTTCTCAGCTTTCGGCAACTACCTCTTTGTTAACTTTGCTGTGACTGCTGCAGAGTAGTGTGTAGTCCCATCTCTCCTTCTTTGCCCTTACACAAATAGCTCTTTTGAGGTTTTTGAAGGATTTTGGTTACTAGTGAGAAACGAGAAAGAGAGGGACATCATGGCCAAACTCTTCTCAGGCTCTGTCTTCTGTTTCCTTGCTCTCACCTGCCAGTAAAGGCAGATGCACATACAGCTTGTCTGCTGCAAAAGCACAGACAGCTCTTGGTCACACCAAGTTCTGATATCAGATTCATTTGCATTTTAGAATAGCATTCCTGAGTCTTTTGAACATTATTGTTACAAGAGTGGAATTGAACAGCAATTTTCCACCTAGTGATCTTGCCCAGCCTAGATGCCTGCCACCCTGTACTCCTCCTGCAGTAGAACTGACTGAATCAGGCTGGAATCAAGTGAGAGATGCAGGGAGTGGGAAGAGGGAAGAGGAGGGCAAGCAGCAGGTGGGAGAGAAGGCCCCCTGTTTGAGGCAGTCATATGCTGTTCATACATAAGAGGCACCCGAAGGGATGAGTATCAAGGCATCTATGGTGAGCAGAGTGATGGTGCCCTGCAGGGGCCCAAATCCCAATCCCTGGAACCTGTGACTGTATAGGTTTGCCTGGCAATGGGAAATTAAATTGGCGATGGAAATAAGGGTGCTGCTCACCTGACCTTCATACAGGGAGATGCTCCAGGGTCTCCCCATGTAATCACAAGAGTCCTTAACAGTGGAAAGGGAGGCAGAAGAGGAGAGTCAGAGATGTGACACAGATGTAAGATCAGAGATGTCCTGTGTTGCTGGCTTTCAACATGAAGGGAGGGGGCCATGAGCAGAGGACGGGGGGCAGCCACTAGGGGCTGGGAAGAGCAAGGAAACCAGCCCCCCAGAGTCTCCAGGAAGGAGCACACCTTGATTTTGACCCAGCAAGATCCATATCAGACTTCTGATTGCAGAGCTTTGAGGGAATGGGTTTCCTTTACTTTAAGCCACCGAGCTTGTGCGAATTTTTTACGACATCAATATGAAACTAAGATAGCACGCTTGAGTGTTTATATTAGAAGTATGGGCTCTGGAGTCAAACTGCCTGGGTTTTAGTAAGTAGCTCTGCTACTTACTATCTATAGTACAGGGAAAGTTCCTAACTTTTCCAAGTCTTGGTTTCATCCTCTGTAAATGAGGTTATCACCTGTGTTCTAAGGAACAGTGAGGGTAAAGCCTTTAAGACATTGCCTGGTAAATACAAAGCGCTTGATAAATGTAGGCTCAGACAAAGTCATGGATATCGGTTCGTGGGTAGAATTTTTATTAAGATAAAGGACTTCTCTCTTACTCCTGTGTAATTTACTGGCCTCCCTTCTTTGGTCCTTGCCCATCCCATGTTAACCCTTAGTCCTCCAGAGTGTTCTTGATGGGGGACTCCTTCTTTAGATTTCACACTTTCCTATTTTTCATACTGATTTTTCCAGTATGTTTTTGTAAAAGATAATAAAAAATGTTAATATGTGAAGTATTATCTTTGAAGGTATTATTTGCTGATAATGACCTTATCTCTTACGGTCTCTGTAAGGCCTTATGGTTTCTGCTGTGTTCAGCGCTGTGCCTTCTGCAGACAGGCTCTGGAATTCTTAGCTGGTTAAATAAGTGAGGAATCCCCAGAACTGCCTTTTAATTGAGGACTTTTGGCTTAAGTTAAGTGAGTAAAATCCAAACTGAGGAATTTCTTGGGAACTATTTTAGGCAGGGAGACCCCCGAGGAGCCCTTCAAACCAAGCCAAGTTTTATAAAGTACTTGGCCTCCTTTTCTTGTCTCCTTGTAAATGGCTCTGGAATGGCTGTCACAAATTTTTCTTAGGAGGATAGCTGCTGAGCAAAATTAGCAGTTTTCTTCCGAGAACTCAGAGCAGAGAAGTTTGGAGCTTATGATACTAATATTTTAGAAAAACTTATCTACAGCTGTGCAGAGTTTCCTTTCAGTCTGGGTGCCCTGGTGAGACTTTCTAACAGCCATTTGTAATGAGATTGCCTTGTGGAGATCACCCGCTGAAAAATCCATTTCTATTCGACCAAAAACACATTATGTGCAAATTATAATTCTAAAAAATGTATAAAAAGCCGCTTGAAAGAAAACTGGCTGCGTAAAAACTGGATTTCTGAAATTATTGTTGTTAAGAGAATGGACAAAGTCAATTCTGAAAGAAATACACAAAGGACCTATTAGTAGTCCACAGTGCAATGGTCTATGAGGCTCATTTTTTGTGCCTGTATTTAAAATGCAAAATGATTTATAAAGGATGTGTGATTTTATTTTAACACAAATACTAAACCACATAAATACAATTGTTTTCAAATACTGTCACAGCCCTGGGCTCTTCCCACCAGTATATTATGGACTGTGAGCTTCACTTTACTATGTGGTCTCCCTCTGGTGACTGGTAGTAAGAAAGGTACTGGCTTGCAAGTAGTCAGCAGACTTTTCCCCTTTGGCATTTCACTGAAACTTAAATCTGGAAAGCATCTCAAGAGGTCTTCTATTCCATGGAATACAGATCAGGCTATGTATTTTATGTTTTGACCAGTCAGCAATACGGGAAGCTTTCTTACTTTGACAGAAGTCAATCAATCAATCTGTGCCTTCTTCTTATGGCCATGTCAAAATCAGTTGTGACTTTAGGAAACCTAACCTGGTTTCCCTATCCCTGTGCCTCTCTTCAGAGTATTTTGGCCAGAATGTGTCTCTAAATTTTGACTGCAGTGTATTCCATCTTCTCTAGAAAGGCTCTGGGTTGAATACAAAGCTAATTTAGTCCATCCTATATGTCTGTCACCCTTCTAGCTCTTATGGCTACAGAAGGAAATGAAACAGACAAAAATCACTGCCCTCACAGAGGTTCTGTTTTATAATGCATATAATAGATGTGGTATATGAAGACATAAACCATAAAGTCTGATAGATTTGACTTCACATGTATGTTAAACTTTTGTATAGCTCTAGAGACTATGTATTTGAAAGACAATGGCCTGAGAGAAAATAATTGAAACAAAAGGAGCTCCAATAAATCAATAAAGAAGAAAACCAATAGAAGAATGTGCAAAACATATGAGTAGGCATCAGTTGTGAAGAACTTTTCATTTGTCTGTAATAATTGGCAGAAGTGGATTTCATGATTTCAGATTCATCCAGTTACAGACACAAGCAAAGAATGTCCTTTAGAAAGAGAAGTCTCCAGCTGGAATTCCCTGTGCATCTCACAGGGGAGAGGGTTTCAGGCTGAGTTCTTCCCTGTAGGTCACCGGGGTCCTTGTGCTGAGTGTGGCTGCCATCTTGTGATCCTGCTTGGGAACTGCATGTTCCCTACCTTTTTGGCAAGCAGGAGTAAAGGAACCTTTTCCCAGCTCAGTCCCTCAACCAATCCACAACTGGCCAATTGTATCATAAAATTTCCCAGGATTAATTTGAGCATATTAGATTCATCAGCAGAGTATTTTTAGACAAGACTACATCATTGCTCAAATTGCAGTATAGAGTTCATAGTGATAGACACACAGTCTTAGACCTTCCATCATCTGCAGCAATGTCTTAAGTCCTTTCAGGAATAAAGTAGACCTTTCCTTACTTGACTCTGAGCTGATCTTCATGCCAGGTTATTTGCCATCCATTTCTGGTCCCTGTATGTCTTTCCTAAAACTTCAGCTCCTCGTAACCTCTCACCTCTTCTTCTCTTGGCTCATTCTGTCCCCCTGATTGAATCACTGTATCTAGTTCACAGGGGATATTATTTCTGTCTACCAGTACAGAGGAGCATATAAATCCTGTGAAGATTTTGGAAAAAAGTTAGCAATTTTCCCCCTTCCTCTGATCCCTTGGGTACTGTGTACCCTATCTTCTAGTCTCTGCAAGTCAGCAGCTATGACTCTGGAATGCAGGCTAATTAAATTGTGTTTATATTTAGTTTAGGCAAGGTTGATTTTTTTCCATGTTAGGTTTAGTCTGTTTGGCTTTGTTATATACAATCCTGGTAGCTAAGGACACTAGAAGAAACTTTATGTAGCTGTGCTGTGGGAGGCATACAGTGACAGAGGAGTAGAGGAAGCAGGGAAGAGAGAATTTTGGGTCCACCACTATGTAAATACTGTAACAGAACACAAACAACTTAACAGCAAAAGTTACCTTTCCTGGAACAATTGATCTCCTTTTCTGTCTATGAACCAAAGAAAAGTTAGAAGTTCTATCCCCAGATGTTGTTACATTGGTTCCTGTGTGTGCTGACCCCTCAGAACCATGTTCTTTTCCAGTTAACTTGCTTACAAAGACATCAGTGTCCCCTCCTTCCAGGTCTAAGTAGGAGGTGCTACATTGATAAAGTTAGGGAATGGGACCCTGTAGTTACTTGCAGGTTAACCCTTTAAGCATTAGAGATTTTGTGAAATACCATCTTTCCAGCCTTAGTAAACAGAACATACTGGGTATTACCAGTTTCAGTGCCTCTATTCAGTCCTCTCTATCCATGACTGACTGATACCCTCAAAGACACTTCCAAAGCAGGCGGGATTCAGAGAAAGGAACTGAAGCTCAGAAAGGTTCAATAACTTGACCAAAGCAACACAGATAGCTTAATTTAAACCCAAATCCATACTTTTTTTCTCAAAGATTAACTTTGATTTTCATATCTCAGGATTATTCTTGTGAATAATTATGTTTCTGTTCTATAGATCTAGTATGGATATTTGCATGAGTGTTTATGAATTGATTTCCTTACTATCAACTTATTTTCTTTTAATTGGGATAGCATTTAGGATTGAAGTTACTTGATTATTTTGAGGTGGTTTGAACTTGAGGGGTCAGACAGCTAGAAGTATCTGGGCTTTCCCACCCCCACCTTACCTGAACCAACGGAGGGCATACTGTCCCCAACGGGCTACTGCATGAGGGCGAGTCAGTGGGGTTTATTGTTACCAGTTCAGAAGACAGAGATTGGAGAGGGTCTCAGGCAGAGCTCCAGCCTAGAGCTTCAGAGTCTTGGCATCCAGTTGCTGGTTATCTGATCTGGAAGGTAAGTGAGGTCTTACAGTATCTTGAAGATCAGTGAGTTTG
The DNA here is from genome assembly GCF_040802235.1 of Manis javanica. Lineage (NCBI taxonomy): Eukaryota > Metazoa > Chordata > Mammalia > Pholidota > Manidae > Manis > Manis javanica. The sequence continues at coordinate 134,898,772 of NC_133160.1, forward strand.
TAAGAATGACAATGCTTTGGAATTCTCTAAGTTATAATAATTAACAGTAGAGAGTAGGTGGGAAGGTAATACAGTACAGTCTTCTCCAAAAATAATAATGATTTTTTGGACATTAGGGTAGAACTGCAATCTGTTCTTGAAAGACATTTTTTCAAAGTTCTTTTCACAGTAAATTCTAAGTATATATGTTGAATTTCTGGGCCTCAGGCCACACAGTATTGCAAAGTCATAGACAATTTATTCTAGCTTTTATATTGTCAATACATGAAATGGATTAAAAGAAAAGAAACTAGGCCTAAAATTAAATTTGGTTTGAGTTGACAATGAAATTCACCAATTATTAACTTATATAAGAAACTCGGTCCAATTTGTATAACACAACAAATAGGAAAAATACCATGGGATAGACTTTCAGACTGATTATATTTCTTTGTTCATTTTTCTCCGAAATCTTCTCTATAGATGTTGTAAGTTATACATTTAAAAAAGGTCTGGGAAAAGGGGTGAAGGGGGGTAAATAAAGGTCTGCAGAAATATTAATACGTATAACTTTTCAGATACTACTATATTCATGCAAGAGACTTATTTTCTTTCTAAATCATACATATCCCTTTTAGTTCCCTTATATATATGTGCATCCATCTAGCTTTTCTATAGAAAACATCCTACATATGTTGAAATTTGTCAAATGTAGTGTATATATTGTTCCATCATTATCAGTTTATGGGTAATAGTGAATAAATTGCAAAATATCATTTGAGACAGGCTTATATTTCAAGAAAATCTCAAAAATATTTTAAGGGCCATTAAATGATAATTACTTGTTTAGAAAATAAAGTGTTTATTTCCTAAAGGAAATTCAAAAAACCTAAATGTTTGTGTAATTATCTCTGAATTTAGAAATCCTTGCATGCCTCGTTGAGGGGGTAGACTGTAAGCATGCAATTTCTAAATTGTCCATGTTCTTTACAAACCTGAAGTCATGTTATTGCACTCATTTGCAGGAAATGATAAATAACAGAGTCCTGGTATGCATCTTATTTTCCAATGACTTCTGATAAAATTGCTTCAAAGTCCTAATTGGCCCTTTCAGACACTACAAATTGAGGGAGTACACTGCAAATCCTTTTAATTCAACAAACCCTGTTTGGAAGATGTTTTTCCCTCCCTCCACTACTCCTTTTCCTCCATTTCTTCCTTCTTTCCTTTCTCCTTCCCTTCCTTCTTTCAGGAATAAATATTATTTAAACAAAAAGCTTCTTTAGACTTCTGCTTGGTGGTCTATTTCTGGCAGTGGCTGATCATAAAGCTTGACTTCCTGCTTTTATTCTGCTCTTTCTTTACTTTCCCCTCTGCCTAATTTGATTTAAAGCCTCCTGAGCAGGGTTTTGTCTAACTCTAAATAATACTGTGATTTTACTTGAGATGTTGAATGATGGCACGGACCTGCTTTCCAAACTCTATTTAAATTCTGCTATCAGAGTGCCACCAGTTTCAGATCTGTTTTTGCTTCCTGCTAATGATTTTTAGATAATTTTATGGTGAATGATTTTTAGATAATTTTATGGTGAATGATTTTTCTATAGAATGACAGATCTTCCATCATGCTGTCAGACAGGCAATAAATATACTTAGTTCTTATTTTCAGGAATTTAAGCTGAGGGCCAGATGGCCAAGTTTACACTGAATCAAAGAACAGCTTTATTTCAGAGTGGAAAAAACAAGAGTCAAGGAGTAACTTGGTCTTGAGGACATCTAAGTGGGGGAGTTGTTTTGGACTTCCTTTGCACATTTCTTTAACAGAGATGGTTCCTCACTAATTAAGACATGTTATATAATAGGCGCTGAGGGAGTTGGAACTAAAGTGAGTGGACTGTAGTGAGGGAACTAGTTTTACCTTGCCTTTGCATTACGGTCAGCACCACAGATCTTAAGAGAGGAACTTTCTTCTCTTCTCTGGCACTTTCCCATTTTAGAATATCTAAATTAAGAAGTCTCTAAGTGCATATAGCCAGCAAGCATTTTCTAACCGCCTACCATATACTACTTTGGGAGAGAAGTCTGTAGGTCAAAAAGGTGCTAATAGAATCCTTTGCTCCCTCAGTAATGAATGAAAATCTGTATCATAGAGCAAGCTACTCAGAAAGCCAAAAGGTCATGTGTTGTCCCCTCTGCATTTGCAGAAAGGGGAGACCAGCATTGAGGAGAGATGAGTGAGCAAATTGTGTGGGATCTCCCAGAGTGGCTGGGGGGGTTAAAGGTGGAGGTAGGGGAGGGAGGAGACATCCTTGAGTCTTGAAAGGTCATGTAGCAGGGTCCAGTGCTCCCCTGCTTGGGGGAAGAGGCAGGATCTCAGAGAGGAATGGCTGTGTACATCCAGAATAGCTCATGTTGAGAACTGTGGCCCTGTTCCCTGGCATGGCACAGACCTAATGGGGTGGTCTGACTGGCATTCACACTGACAGCTTAGAATCATGAGCTCTGTGGCAGTTCTCTGAGGACTGAAAGCTAGCACGCCTTCTGCAGCTCTTCTGGGTTCTAAGTAAGCTCCTTGGACCTTTACATCACCCTAGGGAGGTTGAAGCCACTGCAGAACATGCCTGAATAATACTTCCAATCACCTTTTTTAGTGGAGAGGTGTGAATTAATTTGACTTAGAAAAATAAAATGATGTGACATTTCTTGCACCATAGAGTGACAGTTAGATCCATGGCCACGCCACCTTCCAGCAGGGCCACTCTGAGCTCATTTGTGGTTCTGGGTTTCACTTCTTTCTCTTACACCTCATGATTCAAACCTTTCTCAAACTCTCCCATTCCATTCATCCTATACTCATTCTTTCAAGTCTAAATGTAATGAAAAGCTAAACAGCTCATAATCAAATTCAGCAGTAAGTATTCATAGCCATAAAATGAATTAAAATGTAATCTCTCTTAGATTTTAACTGAACAGTTAAAATCTTAAGGATGGAAGAGTTTTCAAACTTTTTTTTTTTTGGCAGCAAACACCCATTTTCAAAGGGAATTTTTCATGGACTCAAATGTATGATGCAGACAAGAGTAGAGCTCTCTGGTTTAAGTGCAATAGGGGACTGAAGCCACCCTTTTAATGATGATGTGGTTCCAAAGTCCCCTTCCTGGGTATCCTAGAATCATCTGAGAGCCACCGTTTTTAAAAAAATGGTTAATATGGGTGTAGGTGTTGGGGGAATGTTAGACACATCATCACAGGCCAGTGGGGAAGATTATTTTAGGCAGAAGGGTCTCTCATGCTCACTGTCCTACCATATGCAAGCACATACTGCTCAGAAGTCTGCGGGGTTGAGTAAGTATCCCACTATAACATAGAGAGATTTTAATATTTGATTAGCAGTTTATTCCCTTGGCAATTAAAAGAATAAAATTGTAGCTATCCATTACCTTTGAACATCCCAAGGAAAAGGAATGATCATCTAGTCCTGCTAGGCATTGTATAATCTCAGTCTTCATTTATTTATCCAACAAATATTTAATTCCATTCTAGACTTGGGACAGAGCAGTGAGGAAAATGGATAAGATGCCTTCTCTCAAGGAGTTTATAATCTAGAAGGCAGAGAGAGACAAAAAGCAAACAAATATCTTCTGCTAATATGAATTATAGGACTCATACAGAAACGGATGCATTTTGTTTTGTTTCATTTTAATCAGTCTGCAGTTCTGATGATCTTGAGCATAATGACATTAGAAGTGACTCGCATGGTGCCATGTCTAATAGATGTTGAAGAAGATGAAGAGAATGAGAAGGATTTCTCACCTTGAAAGATAGATAATTCTTCTGAGGAAGCCACATTTTAGTGATATGATTAGAGGGACAGACAGATAAAAGACTGGCTTCATTTTTAGAGTGTAAAAAATATTCCTGATATTGATGATCCTTCATTCCTGAGCCCCTGTATCTTCAAGAGTGGTCATTGTTTGTTTGACTCAAGCTAATATGTAAGCTGACTTAGCACCACTCTATGCTCCCTGCTAAAGAATGTACTCACACAGTCATTAAACAATATTTTAAAAACCCCACTTCCTTTGTTATGTACCCCACTTGTTCTCCTCTGCAGCAAAGGAGTTACCTTTCCTTTCTGAGCTACTTCCTCTCCTCTTATTCTCTTCTAAACATACTCTAGTCAGACTTCTATCCTCTCCACTCCATTGGAGCTGCTCTTATCAGGGTCCCCACTGACCTCCACATTACCAAATTCAGTTGTCACTTCTCAGTTTCACCTTACCTGACCTCTCAGCAGCAGTTGGCACAGCTGGTCATCCCCCCCTTTTTGATACCCTCTCCTTCATCTGGCTTCCAGGACACCACACTCACCTGCTGGTTTTCCTTCTACCACACTGGTCACTCCTTTTCAGTCTCCTAGCTGGCTGCTCCTCTTCCCCAGAGCAATTAAATGTGGGGATTAACAGTTCACCCCTCATTTATCTTCGCTTCACTTTCTCACTAATTCTTACTCTTCACTATCTTCACTAACCATCCCCTTGGGGATCTCATCTAGGCATATGGGCTTTAAATCAATATGCTGATGACTCACATCTTTATATTTGTAGTCCTGTTCTTTTTCCCAGACTTCAAACTTACATATCCAATTGTCTGCTCAACACCTCCACCTGGTGTCTGCTGTATGTCAGACTCAAATGTGTCCAACATGTAACTCCTGGTTTTCCTCCCAGCCTTGCTCCCCAGTAGCCTTCTTCATTTTGGTAGACGACAATTCCAGTCTTCTGGCTGGCTCTAAACTTTGAATCATCATTCACTCTTTCTATCACATCTTTCATCAGGTGGACCAGGAAACTCTTCTGACTCTACTTTCAAAATACACTTACCATGCAATCATGTCTCAGCACCTCCACTGCACCCACTCCAAGACGCCATCATCTCTTTCTGCATAATTTCAATAGCCTCCTAATAGTTATCCATCCCTACTGCTTTTCTTGCTCCTCTGGAGTATTTTCAACACTACTCCATGAGTTCATGCTACTCTTTCCTCAAACCTTATAATGACTCCTCTTTATTTTGTTTGAGTTACAAAGTCCTCACAGAATTCCACATGGTTGGGCCCTTCCTTCCACTCTGCTTCCTCTCTTGCTGTACTCCCCCTCACCTGCTCTGTTGTGGCCACACAAGTCTCCCTGCTGTTCCCGTACCTGCTGAGGGTCTTTACATTGGCACTTCCTTCTGCAGAAATCTTCCCCTAAGGTTTGGTCCCTCACCTCTTTGAGGTTGTTACTTTAATGTCACCTTTCCACGAGGCCTTGCCCATGGCACCCTAGTTAATATTAGGACCTGTCCTACCCCGCCCTCACGTCTCCTATGTCTCTTAGTCTATTGAATCTTTCTTTATACCACTATTGCCTTCTTATTTATTATAATAAATAATTTTATTTATTATGTTTATTTGTATTGTTTGTTACTCTAGAATATAATATCTACAAAGCAGGGGATGTATTCTGTATTCAGTGATGGGTTCCAAGCTCCTAGTAGAGTGCGACATTGGTTAAATAAATGAGTGAAAAAATGAGCAACTTAAGCTTTGTGGATTTTGTATGGCCAATGGAAGAAGAGATTTCACCTCCTATTCTTCAGAAGAAAGCTTGAAATATTCCAGTAGATACTTATGTTTTACAAAGGGTCTTCTCTATGCTGTGGTCCTCAGGGAGACCCAACTAACTTTCAAATTCATTTCACCCCCGAGAGAGCACCCAGTGGCACTGGTTTCTGTCTCTCCCCACGGGGACCACTCCTTTTACACATACAGCTTCAGATACCCATCCGTAGACATACCTACCCCAGGCATCTTAATGTCTAAGAAATGCAAGGGCCTTATGGTAAATATGATTTAGAGGGCATAGTAAAGACCAAGTTTGCTTATTTGAGCATGTCCTTGGGTTTCCCTCTCCTCCCCTCATCTCTTATCTTTCCCCCAAATCCTTTTATCAACATATTATGCCCAGAGATATAGTGGTCTCCCCAAAAGGAATTCTTGTATCAGCTGCTAAGAGATTACACTTGCTCTTTTTCATCTACTCAAATAGTTGTGTAAAAGATAAGAGTAATAGTGGTTGACAGTAAGTTAATTTTGAGCAGCACGTAGAAGGAAGGGGTGACAGGCTCTCAGTACAGGCTCAGGTGATGACTGACGCTCTATGCCGGGTGAGCTTTCTCATGGGAGGCAGAGTTAAACCTGAGTTTCAGACTTCATTCAAGAGCTCAAAGACAGAGTGAAAGAAGCCTCTGAACAGTCAATAAGCGGTAGGTGATTCCTGAAAAAGACTCTAAACGTTAAAAACCAGAGAACTGAGAGCTTTTGCCAATATAAACGCTGCCCATAATACATAGGTAGAGAGAACCAAAATCGCTGGAAGCAGTTAGTGAAAATCTAAAAGTCACCTCAGGGGTGGAGGTTTTCTCAGCAGTCTGTTGTCAGAGACCAGAATAATGAAAAGAGCTGATTATACTTATGGGTATATACTCTTCAGAATCCATGGAAATCTGAAGTCCAGGTGATTTATAATTGTCTCCATCATTTGGATGTGTAAACCACTGTCTTAAACAATACCCCCTTGTATACTGTTATTGTTACATCAATATTAATCAGTTGTCACATGCGTAAATGGAAATCAACTTCGGTGGTGAAGCATCTTTATTTGATAAAAGTATGTTTATCAGATGATCAGTAGAACAAATGCTACATGAAGGTGGGGAGTTATTTTAATTTTCTTTATATTTATATTCAGGTGCTAGAATAATGCATAGCACATAGTAAACATCCAGTAAATATTTGTTCAATTAACAAGTGCATCTTCCATTGATCAATCTGCTATTGATTTAAAGTCCAACATATACTTCTTAGAATTATAGATGATGCTAGCAGAAGATTATATGGTGTGAGGATTTTATAGCATAATTTCTCCTTAGGAAATCTCCTTTTGTCATCTTAAGGGCTAAGTCAATAGGCTGTTTGAAGATGATTGTTATAACACAGTGAAATTTATAGTTGAAAAACCTCTAAGGAAACTTAAGAGCTTTCTCAGGGTATTTTCTAAATACCCAGAGCTAACATGGGCTGTCATCTCATCCGGTCTAATTCACCTAAAGGACAGACATTTATTTATCTTTTGTTTACAGAGGAAAATAAAGACAAGCTTGAATTTTTATTTGAACTTGATATTCTTGAACTGATCACATATTAGGTGACTACACAGCTGCTCCTGTACTAGAAACAGGGAGTGGTTGCTGTGTGGAGGATTGGGCCTGAAGCCCAGACCTCATGATTCTTGGGTGGTTTTCACCTTTTCCCAGCTACATGGTTTTGGATAATTACTTTCTTGACTACATGGTATTCCAGTTTCTCTATTTGTAAAGTACCACTTCCCCTAAGAAAGTTGTGATAGAATGCCTACCTGTCTACTTTGTGGAACTGCTTGGAAATTCCAAATAAGGTGTGTTTGAAATACTTTGCCAGTTGAACAGTTTTGCACATAGAAAAGTGGAAATTCTGAATACAGGTTAAGAAGTAATCAAATAGAATGTATACAAAAGTTATTTTAATTTTATAAAAATAATATTGATTAATGTAACTATGAAATTCTAAAGAAAGAATAAGAATAAAGGAACAACTTAAAATTTCCTAAAACCAAGGGCAGCCACATCTCTCACTGAGGAATCACACAAAAGAAATCAGTTTCTGCTGAATCAGCCAAGACAGGATATCAATAATCAAAACAATGCAAGCACTGCTGTGGTTAAAATTTGATCCAGATTTCATATAACTATACACAAGAAATGGCTTTACTGGAGTAAAATATATAGGTTTTAAAGATGAAACCGAGATGTGAGGAGCTATTTAATATTGAACTTCCAGCTACATTTCTTGAGGAATCATCAGAGCCATAAGGTGGGGAATGCAATAATTCTTCTGGGGCATTGCAGCTGCTAAAATGCAGAGAGATGGAATTTCTGCACTCGCTAGTATAATACAGAAACAGTATGACAGTAGGATAAACACTTATTCCTTGAACATTTTCTCTTAACCCTAGAGAAAGGATATTGTGTAGACTGGCAGGTAAAAAGTGTTTTGGGTTTTCATTTTATATCTGGTTTCCCGTGTACTCTTTAAAAGTCTATATTTGTATTTATGGAAGTATAGTACCATAATGAATCCTCTAAAACTACGAAATATAAACATATTTCATGTTTGGCAGTTGAAATCCATGGATGTAATTTGTATTGATACTGAAATGATGAGGTATGATGGAAAACCAGCACTTTTGTTGTTGGTCTCATGAAGATGACACATGAAGTAGCATCAGAAGGAACTTATCACATCAATTAGTACTTAATATTTAGCAAATCAAAACTCTGATTTCCTTGATAGAATTGGAAAATAATTTATTCATTGCATTTTTTTTTCTTTGCTTTGTGGCACTATATTTTGCTCCATTGAGACTGAGGGACTTCTTCTCATCAGAGGTTAACTAAGAACCTCCTGAGTGCCAGCCACTCTGCTGGGGAACAGGAACATGGGAAATGTGACAGACATGGGCCTCACTACCCAGAGCACTCAGTCTGCATTTTTATGTATTTCTACTTCTGAGTTAAATGTCCTCTATTTCCTGCTTCCCTTTAGTTAGTTGAAAAGGCTCTTCTCATCAAGGAATACATGGTTCATGAAATGGTGACAATGAGCAGATAACTGACCACATAGCTGTTTTTATTTTCTTTTGTGGACTGAGGGAGACAGAGAAAGACAGAGAGAAATTTTTCCAGGGTTGTATTCATCTACTGTTATGCTGAACTGGGAACTCATGAAAATGATCAGCTATTTTTCCCCTAATTAAAAAAATAAGACATCACAAAAGCTGATGGTTGTGCCCTAACCTTATTCTCTTCTATTGCATCACTAAAGCCAGTGGGAGCACACAGTCCACACAGGGGACATTCTTTGTCTGACTGGCTCTGATGACTGGTGGGGAGGGAGCTTGCATTCTTGGGACCCGTGGGACTGTAAGAATTAGAGAGACAGTTCTTGGCAGGCTACCATCCACAGGGCACTGCATAGACAGCACACTGAAACACCTCCAGTCTTTCTGTGAAAAAGGCCTACTTATTTGTCCTGGAGCTGCTGCCTGAGGGTAAGACTTCAAGTTTTCCATATTAGAGGCTACATAGTGCTCTCAGGGAACATAGGACAGGGAACACCATCTTTGCACTTTTTTCTTGGCCTCACTACAGCTTGCTGGTATCTCCAAAAAAGGAGATCATACACTCATCTGAAGCCTGAAATGTACCAACTGTCACCAGAGGAGACCTCAGATTTGGTCTGGATGTCAGCAGGTTTACAGCTGCAGTCCCACAGGACTGCATATATATATGAATACTTCAAAAGACACTGCCTAAGAGCTTGGATTCCAATCAGCCTGGTACTAGGTGCTGACTGAGATCCCTCCCTTTGGAACACTGACAGGTCTTGGCATACCCTCAACTTCTGGGAGCTATCAAGAATATATTCAGCTGCTTAAGCAATCACAAATATTCCAGAGACAACTAAGAGCTAGCAAAAGGTTGAAAGCTAAGTTTTATCTTCTACAAAAAAAACACTCCTTCACATCTGGGAGAGGCAGCTGTTCCACCTAATATGTAGAAACAGAGAGTCAAGGAAAAAAGGAAGTAGAGGAAAAGTCAGGAAAAAACCTTAATGAAATAGAGATAAGTAATTTACCTAATAAAAGTAATGGTTACAAAAATGCTCACCGAACTTGGGAGAAGAATGGATGAACATAGAGAGAACTTCAACAGAAAATATAAGATAATACCAAGCAAAAGTCACAGAGTTGAAGAATACAATAGGTGAGCTGAAAAATACATTAGAAGGGTTCAGTAGGAGACTAGATGAAGCAGAAGAAAGGATCAGTGATTGAGAAGACAGGGCAGTGGAACTCTGGGGAAAGAAACAGTTATCCAGATCCAGAAAATACAAAACAAGATGAATCCAAAAAGAGCCACACCAAGACTTGTATATTATATTATATTTAATTATAATTAAAATGTCAAAAGTTAAGAATCTTAAAAGCAATAAGAGAAAAACAACATATGATGTACAACTTGTTACATACAATAACTTGTTACATACTCCATAAGACTATGAGCAGATTTTTTAGCAGAAACCTTGCAGACCAGAGGGAGTGGCATAATATATTCAAAGCACTGGAAGGAAAAAACTTCTAACAAAGAACACTCTACCAGGTAAGGTTTTCATTCCAAACTGAAGGACAGATAGAGTTTTCCAGATAAGCGAAAGCTAAGAATTCATCACCACTAAACCAACCTTACAAGAAATGTTAAATGGATTTTTTTAAAGCTGAAAAGAAAAGGCATTCATTAGTAACCAGAAAATATATGAATATAAAACTCACTGGAAAAGGTAAATATATAGTAAATACAGTGAATTAATCACTTATAAAGCTAGTATGAAGGTTAAAGACAAAAGTAGTAAAAATAACTTAACTTCAATAATCAAGGAATATGCACAAAATAAAAAGATATCAACTGTGACATCAAAAACATAAAATGTGGGGGTGGGGTAAAAATGTAGAGGTTTAAAATGCATTCAAACTTAAGTTGCTATCAACATAAAATAGACTGTTACATATATATATATAGGTTATCATATGTAAGCCTCATGGTAACCACAAAGCAAAAAGCCTATAGTAGATACACAAAAGATAATAAGAAAGGAATGTAAGCATAACACTATAGAAAATTATCAAACAACAAGGGAAAAGAGCCAGAGAAGGAGAGACTAACAGAAAAGAACTACAAAGCAGCCAGAAAACCACTTAAAAAATGGCAATACATACTTACTGATAATTACCTTAAATGTAAATGGATTAAATTATTTAATCAAAAGAGACTGAAAGGCTTAATGGGTAAAAAAACAAGACCCATCTATATGCTGCCTACAAGATACTCACTTCAGATGTAAGGACACACTCAGACTGAAAGTGAAGGGATGGAGAAAGAAGTACCACACAAATGGAAACCGAAAGAAAACTGATATAGTTATATTGTAATACTGAAGAAATACTAAGGACCATAAGAGACCAATTATACACCATATACATTATAAATATATAAACAATTATACACCAACAAATTGGACAACCAGAAAAAAATGGATGGATCCCTAAAACATACAGTTTTTCAAGACTGAATCATGAAGAAATAGAAAAACTAATCTATCAATTACTAGTAAGGATATTGAATCAATAATCAAAAGCCTTCCAGTAAACAAAATTTTATAACCTGATGGCTTCACTAATGAATTCTACCCAACACTTAAAGCCTTAATACTTATTCTTCTCAAACTATTCCAAAAAACTGAAGAGAAGGGAATGCTTTGAAACTCATCTTACAAGGCCAGCGTTACCCTGATACTAAAACCAGATAAGGACACAACAAAGAATAAAACTACAGGCCAATATCCTTGACGAACATAGATGCAAAAATCCTTAATGAAATAGTAGCAGTTCAACAATACATTAAAAGGTGTACCATGGTCAAGTGGGATTTATTCCAGGGATGCAAAGATGGTTTAATAACCTCAAATCAATTGATTGTGATGTACCTCACTAAGAAAATGAAGGATAAAAATCTTACAATATTCTCATTAGATGCAGAAAAACATTTGACAAAATTCAACACTCATTTATGATAAAAATCCTCAACCAAGTGAGTATAAAGGGAACATATCTCTATATAATAGAGGTCATGTATGACAAGCCCACAGCTAACATCATACTCAATAATGAAATCTGAAAGTTTTCCCTGAAGATCAGAAACAAAACAAGGATGCCCACTCTCACCACTTTTATTCAACATAGTGTAGGCATACCTCAGAGATATGTGGGTTTGGTTCCAGATCACTGCAATAAAGTAAATACCACAGTAGAGGCAAATGATTTTTTTTTGTTTCCCAGTGCATATGAAAATTATGTTTATACCAAACTGTAGTCTATTAAGTATTCAATAGCATTATGCACCTTAATTAAAATCAGTTTATTGCTAAAAAAATGCTAACCTGAGTTCTAAGCAAATCATAATCACTGATCACAGACACCAAAAAAAATGCAATAATAATGAAAATGTTTGAAGTACTGCAAGAATTACCAAAATGTGGTACAAAGACACAAAGTGGGCAAATGCTTACAAAGTGAGGCACAAAGTTGGAAAAATGGTGCTGATAGGATTGCTGGACACAGGGTTGCCACAAGCCTTCAATTTGTCAAAAATGTAATCTCTGCAAACCTCTGTAAAGTGAAGTGCAATAAAATGAGGTAGGCCTGTATGAGAAGTCCTAACTAGAGCAGTTAGGCAAGAAAAATAAATAGACAGCATCTAAATTGGAAAACAAAGGAAAACTTGTCAATATTTGCAGACAATATGATTTTATATATAGAAAACTCTAAAAACTTCACCAAAAACTGTCAGGATTACTAAACAAACTCAGTGAAGTTAGAGGGTACGAATCAATATTTTAAAAAACCTGTGTGTTTCTATACAATAACAATAAACTATTAAAAGAGAAATTAAGGAAACAATCCATTTACAATTGCATAAAAAAAAATCTAACCAAGGAGGGCAAAGCCTTGTACACTGGAAACTATATGACATTGATGAAAGAAACTGAAGAAGACACAAATAAATGGAAAGATATTCTGTGCTCATAGGTTAGAAGAATTAATATTAAAATGTTCATATTACCTAAAGCAATCTATAAATCAATGCAATCCCTATTAAAATCTGAAATTCCCACTCATCCAACACCAAATACAATGACGTCTTTTTTTCCCTACATATATGTATAACAATAACAACATTATACACAGCAGTAATAGTAGTATAACTCCATTCAGTTTCCTGGACCCAATTTCATTGTGTGTAAGTATGTGGGAGGGGGTTCTTCCCACACATACTAACACCAAACAACTCTTGGGCACCCTGGTGTGAGAACTCAACTCAAATTCTAATGCTATCTGCCCGGAGACAGCACAAGATTCCAGGTTAAGGGCTCTGTCCTACAAGACTGCCCTCTACCCACCACTCCAGACACTGGTTGCAAGCCCCATTCAGTTCCTGTTCTTCTGACCTACTGCCTACAGATTGGAGGTTCCCATGACCTCCCCCTTAGGTTCAATTAATTTGCTACAGTGGCTCACAGAACTCAGGAAAACACTATGTTTACCAGTTTAATAAAGGATTCCATAAAGGATACAAATTAACAGCCAGATGAAGAGAGACACAGGCCAAGGTCCCAAATAAAGGAGCTTCTTTCCTCATGGAGCTTAAGGCCTGGCTTAGGCATTCTGATTCCCCAAGCATAGAAGCTCTCTCTGACCGAGAAGCAGGATCCAGCCAAGCAGAGCAGGCAGCAGAGCAAAGAGAGAGCAAAAAGCTCTTCTCAGGGGGGTTTGTGAAGGCTTCATTGCATAGTCGTGATTGATTAGATTATTGGCCATTGGCTGATTCACCCTCACTGCCCTTGGGTGGGTGGGGGTCCAAAAGTCTCTCATTAATATGACAAAATGCCTGTTTCACCTTTAAGACTCTGCAGTGTTTTCAGGAACTGTGGATGAAGACCATATATACCTAGGAAATATATGTTTGGTCATATGAATGACCAAATATGAATTTTTATAACTCATTATATCACAAAATCCAAATGACATTTTTCCTTAAATAAAACAAATGATCTTAAAATCTGTATGGAACCACAAAAGACCACAAATAACCAAAGCAATCTTGAGAAAGAAGAACAAAGCTGGAGACATCATGATTCCTGATATCAAATTATAATGCAAAGCTGTCGTAATCAAAACAGTATGATATTGGTCTAAAAATAGACACATAAATCAATAGAACAGAATAGAGAGTCCAGAAATAAACTCACACATATATAGTCAATTAATTTATTACAAAGGAGGCAAGAACAAACAATGGGGAAAAGAGAGTTTCTTAATAAATAGTGCTGGGAAAATTGGACAGCCACATGAAAAAGAACAAACCTTATACCATTCAGAAAAATAACTAAAAATGGATTAAAGACTTGAATGTAAAACCTGACACCATAAAACTCCTAGAAGAAAACATAGGCCTGTCTGAAAATTCCTTGGCATCAGTCTTCGTGATGACATTTTTGGATGAAACTATGAAAGCAAAAAGCAACAAAAGCAAAAATTAACAAGTGGGACTACTTCAAACTGAAAAGCTTCTGCACAGCAAAGTAAACTACCAACAAATGAAAAAGCAGCCTACTGAATGGGAGAAGATATTTGCAAATCATATATCTGATAAGGGGTTAATATCCAAAATATATAAGACCTCATACAACTCAACATAAAAAAAAACCCAAACAATTTGAAAAATGGACAGAAGATCTGAATAGAGATTTTTCCAAAGACGACATACAGATGGCCAACAGACACATGAAAAAATGCTCAACATCACTAATCATCAGGGAAATACAAATCAAAGCCATGAGAGATCACCTCACATTGTTAGAATGGCTGTTATAAAAAGACAAAAATAGCGAATGTTGGCAAGGATGTGGGGAAGAGAACCCTCACGTACTGTTGGTGGGAATGTAAATTGTATGAATAGAGATTTTTCCAAAGATGACATACAGATGGGTTTGACATACAATATGAAGGCTCCTCAAAAAAAATAAAAATAGAACTACCACATGATCTAGCAATTCTCTTTCTCTGGCTATATCTGAAGAAAACTAAAACACTAATTCAAACATACATATGCACCCCATGGTCATGTCAGTGTTATTTACAATAGCTAAGATATGGAAACGAAGTGTCTGTCCATGGATGGATAGATAAAGAAGTTGTGGTATATATACACAACGGAATATTACTCAGCCATTAAACAAAATGAAATGTTGCTATTTGTCAACATGGATAGACCTTGAGGTATTATGCCAAGTGAAGTAAGTTAGATGGAAAAAGACAAATACCCTATGTTCTTATTTATATGTGGATTCTAAAAAACAAAACTCATAGATACAGAGAATAGAATGGTCGTTGCCATGTGGAGTGTAGATTAAGTAGGTGAGGGGGGTCAAGAGGTACAAACTTCCAGTTATAAAAAAAGTCATGGAGCTGTAATATGCAGCATGGTGTCTATAATCAATCATGTAGTGGATATTTGAAAGATACCAAGAGAGTAAATCTTAAAACTTCTCATCATCACAAAGAAAAATTTTGTAACTGTATGGTCGCAGATGGTAACTAGACTTTGTGTGGTGATCATTTCACAGGGTACACAAATACCAAATCATTAGGTTGTACACCTGAAACTAATGTTGTATGTCAATTACACCTCAAAAAAACGTAAGAAATGATCATTATAAGAGCATTTGTAAAATACAGAATAAAGTATAATGAAGAAAACAAAAATTACTTTTACTTCTAATCCACGGATACACAGTAACTGGATATACCTCTTTCTAGGCTAATTGTATTAAGCCTTTTATTATCTTAAATGTTGTCCCAAGATATCAAGTATTTTCTACAACATGTTACTTCTGAATGACTGTAATAGTATTCCTTATTACGGGGATACCAAAACCTATGTCACCAGTCCCATGCTCTTGTGTAGTTGTTATTTCACTGTTTCCTAATCATAAACTGTGATGGTAGGAATATCCTTAAAAATAAAAACTTGCACTTATTCATGATTTCCTTTGTATAAAGTCCAAGAAATAAGATTGCTGGGTCAACGGTTATGCACATTTTAAAGGCATTTGACACCCATTACCAAATACATAAGTGTATTTTAACACTCATTTTATTGAAGTTTATCCTTTTATTAATGATTTCCCTTAAAAAAATCTTTCTAGCTTTTTATCTTACATTTATTGTCTACCTTAATTCTGACACAAATATTTGTTGTATTTTGTTAAGAAAAAGAACACCACAATACTGAACGCCAGGAATACCAAAATGCAGTCTTGTTAAGGAAAAAAGAAGAACGAATATACTCTTAGCTAATGTTATTTCTCTTTCCTTTTGCCAAAACAGACTCTGGCATTTTATTAAGGCAAGTAAATATGTATTACATGTACAGGGCGGGTGGTCTCTCTGCCTGTATTCAAGCACACATCAATTGCCTCTTCTTACTATAGCTTTGTCTGTGCAATATTGAGTAGCATTTTAGAAGGTGAGATTATTTTCTTACATTTGTTCAATTAATAGCACTTCATTTTTGAAGCAATTTTCAGTTGTTAATAAAAATACTCCCATTTGGTATTTTCCCCACCTAAGTTACACAATTAATGAGGCTACTCTTCTGTGTGCTCAATGTAAGTGCCTCTCACTCTGCAAGCCCACTGGTGAGTCTCTTTTGCTTTTCTTGGGCAGACATTCTGTGTTATTCCTTGGTAATTTCAGAATTAATGTTCTAGAGAGCCAAAGAAGAATTGACGAGGGATCTTGGAAACAAGTCTGTTCGGTAGCAAAGAAAGGTTTTCTTTCTGTTCTTTACTTATTTCTCCTAATTTTAAAAGAAAAAAGAAACCCTTCTTACTCTGACCTTGTTTTTCTACTCTTTTTCATTTTAGTGTTCTGTGGAGGGGGCGAGAACTTTCTTTGTGCCAGTGGAATCTGCATCCCCAGGAAACTGCAGTGTAACGGCTATAATGACTGCGACGACTGGAGCGATGAGGCTCATTGCAGTATGTGACAGGCCATTCGGGCCGTCTGGGGGGCCAGGGATTCCATCCAGAAGCCTAGAAACCAAGGCCATTCCATTGTCAAATCCTGACGACCATCTGCACTCCTGAAGCCTAATTTTAGTTTGCTTTTCTAAAGGGGGCAGAAGTATTTATCTTCCTCCCATGTGACAGCACTGTGTTTACACACCTTTCAAAGGCATAATTTCACTGGGAACTCAAGAGCTAGATGCCGCAGTGCAACAGATCAGGGATTGGGGTGTTTTGCATCAAGTGTCTTAAAATTGGGAGAAGACATTTTATTTTGTTTGGGCGAGTATTTTTGTTTTTGTTTTTAAAGCTTTATGAGCATAAAGGTCAACTTTTGAAGAAAGGGCATTCTTAATAGGAAAAATTTACACCCTCATGATTCTTAACATTCATGACACAATAGATGCAAAGCCTCTTCTTTATGCTTCCTCTCAAGCTGGAGCTCATTGGAGTCATTAACTTTTAAATCCATGGATTGGTAGATTCAGCTGAAAACACGCTCAATTTACTTACGATTGATTTAATTAGTTATTTTGACTGATATGGTCAGTGGTTTGTCCTATATTGTGTTAGTCTGCTTGGGCTGCCATAAAAAATACCGAAGACTGCATGGCTGCAAAATCACAGGCTGAGAAGTCCAAGATCAACATCTGACAGGGTTCAAGTCTTCCTGGCTTGTGGGCAGATGCCTGCCACCTCCCTGAGTACTCCTGTGACCCCTTTGGAGGGAGTGGAGGAGAGAGGGGGAGAGAGAAAGAGAGAAGGAGAGGGCTCTGTATCCTCTTATAAGGGTACCAACCTTATTGGATTAGGGCCCCACACTTATGACCTCATTTAACCTTTACCACCTCCCACAGGCCCTATCTCCAAATATACTCATGTTGGGCATTAGTGCTTCAACAAATGAATTTTGGGTGGTCACAAACGTTCTCCCCATAACAAATATATATTCCTATTTCAAGTTGTTTTTCACTTAAGCAACAGGAGAAAAAGGAAAAGTTAGCCTCAGGAATACATTGCAATGTCTGCATCAAAAACAGAATGAGATGTGCTTGTGTTCTCATTGCTTTTTTATGGAATATTACTAGAAGTAGTTACAATGGGAAAAGCTGTGTTTTACTCCCTGTAGGAGTTGCCAAGGCTTTATAAGAGCTCACAATTGTTGACCTCAGTTGAGAGATTCCTCTGGTCTATTGGCCAGATAGACCAACTCTTCTTCCATCTGAATGGCAAGGATGCTTATTTGTCATAACTTTTGAAAGGCAGTGTATTATGGTAATGTTTCAGGTCACTGTTTCCCAACTGCTGTTCTGGAGTAACTGAACCTTGAAAAATGCTTGAGAAAAGAAAAATTTGGGAGATGCTCTCAGATCAACCGTTAGAGCTTACAATACACCCAGGCCCTGAGAAATCCTGTAGTTAAAAACAGTAATTAATTTTGTTTAACTTGGTATTTCCTCAAAATTGTTTCACACATACCCACCTTTGTTTACTTAGTCATTCATGCACTTATTTATTTTGTATAATCTCTAGCATACTGTGGAACTTCACTTATCTCTCTTACATTTTTAGAAATGTTTAACTAAGATATTTATTTTTACAATTTGGAATTCTCTCTTCAGAGGAAGCCCATAACACATGATTTTACATGAAAAATACTTTTGTAGGATATATATTTACATTAGGGAGTAGTGCTGTGGACTTAGAAGAAAATATTATGCAAAGCACCCTCTGTAGGGATATAAAATTGTTTGATAGAATTACATGCAATTTATGGGGATTGTGGTGGAGTCTCTTGTTGATCTCCCAATTATAGCCCATGTTCTGGCATTATTCGAATTCTACCTGTGCCTCCACTGCCAGTGGTGGGCCAGCACTGGCTTCATCATTACATTCTTCTGTTGCGCTGAACATTGCACTTTAAACAGTAAAAGCTTTATGTTGCATTGGTTGGAATTGACTTTGAAAGAGTAAATTATCCTAGGCAATGACTGACAGAGAAGGTATTACAACTCTGTCATGTTTTTATTAAGGTCCTAGGAGCTGAAGACTTTATTAAGGAAGGTATGGGCTTTCTTCATGAACACATTTCAAAATGCATTGGTTTGGTCTACTGTGGAAACATCCCTTCAGAATACTTGTCTATGAAAACGCTTAGCAAGACATTGAAAGCTTGGTTTATGACCTTAGAGGTCAATTGTTTATGACGTTATAAGGACATCTACCTCTGAGCTCTAACATGTAGTGTGTGCAGCATTTCAGCATGTTTATAGAAGGAGCCACCCTCCTGCGGTCACCCTGCAGTGAGGACCAGTGTGAGTCTGCATGAGGGCGTGGATGCAGATGAGTGTGAATGCAGCCCGCAGATACTCCTGAGGCGAGGTTTTGCTGGGCGTCCCAAGGAGGAGTGGAAGGTCATGCTGGGTCACCAGGGTTCTGGCAGGTACAGGAGGAGGAAGACGGCTTTCAGAGGAAGGAAGGGAAGGGATTTATTATTTGTGAGTTTCCTAATCAACTGTGCCAGAAGCATTTACCTGCATGATTTGATTTAATTTTCAGTAAAGGAGGTATTTTTCCCTTTTTATACAGATGCAGGGGCTTAGGACAATGAATGAATTTGCCAGTGGTGCAAAGTGCTAGATTTTAACCTAATCTTGAACATGTCTAAATCCAATGCTGTTTTTTCTGCACAGTGCTGCCTTGATTTACTCTTGTCAATAAAAGTTCAGATTTGGTGACTGATTACGTTCTGATCATTCATATGATAGGAAAATTTTATTTTGGATGCTTTACTCTGCTTTGTTTGGGAGATAAGCTTGTCTATTACAGCAACATTCCAGGCATCTGGAACTGTTTGCTGACTTTCTCCCCTGATTTTGTCATGTTTTCAGTTTCCTCCTTGGTATTTGTAGAATGAGCAGATTTCTAACCACCACAGATTAGTGGTGTAAGTGAAAGATTTTTGAAAATTAAGAAATGTTTTCTTTTAAAAATATCTAGCTCTGTGACTTTAGGCAGGCTATTCTCTATCCCTGGTTTTCCTTGTGATCAAGACTAGATGCACAGTAGCATCCCCAGAAGGCCCCACCTGCAGGAATTCTGATTAAGTTGATCTGGAGGTGGGGGTCCAAGTAGCATTACTTTTGAAAAACTTCCCAGGGGATTCTAATTTGCAGCTGGGTTTGAAACCACTGGACAGAGGGTGTCTGGTATCTCTTTTGTTGCTAGCCATTCCATAACCTTTTGATTCTATAACCAGCTATAGAACAATGTCTGGTACATACCAGGTGCTTAGCAAATAAAAAGCAAAGAAAGCCTTGGGGAAAATGGTTGTCACAAGGCAAATAGTCCATACAGCACTCACACCGCAGTCCACACACTTTATGTGGCATAAAAGCACTGTCAAATACTTTTGGAAATCATTTGCTCAGTATTTGGGGTAAAATTGGTTGCTTATTTCTGAGGACTGAGGTTAACATAATTATACTGAATTAACTAATCATACCAACTAATATAATCAATTATACTAGTCATCACACAGTGTAGTGATTAATAATAAAAGCTCTTGAGGCAGGCTGCCTGGGTTCCTATCTCTACCATTTTACATTAGGCAAGGTACTCAATCTCTCTGGGCCCTGGTGTCTTTGTCACTATAAAGGAAATAATGAGAGTAACTGTCTCTACAATTGTTGTGCAGCATCATGAATCGCTGGATATAGAGCACACAGCCCAGTGTCTGGCAAGCAGTAGTTCTTGAAGAGTGGTAGGATATATGCTGTCATCTTTTTCACTGCACCTTCCCTCCCCTCCGGCCCCTCCTCCGTCCTGCGCCTCTCACATCCAGGGTATGGAGGAAGCCACTGGAAGTCATGGAGACAGTGATAAAGGACAGCTGATACGTTGTACAGGTGGTGGAAACACTGATGTGCACAATTTTAAAATCAGCACTATGTGAAGCTGTTTTAGAAAGGAGACAACCCAAACTGCACCACGTAAACACTGGTGTTCCAAATGATGTTCTGAGTCATCAAAAATGATGGCATTTACTATATTCTTTGTACTAAGACAAGGAAACAAGTAAATACCAGAAATATTTCCATCAAAATAATAGAAAGATATTTTATTCTACACCAGAGGAATAAGCTTCAGATGTTTGGAAGTTAACTTCTGCTTGGTGGCAGTCTGATTATACTGAATCAATCAAATTATTGAATATTCTTGAATTCCTGCTGTGTATCAAGCATATTCTAGGTACCTAGTAAATAAAAAGACTGTGAAGATGTGGTTTCTTTCTTCTTGAGGCTGTTAGTCTAATCAGGGAGTAACAGAGAGACGTCACTGGATGGGGTATTTTAGAACCACATGACAGAGGGGAGGTCACAGAGCAAAAGGAGATTGGTGTAAACACAAGGTAGGGATGGTAGGTCCTCTGTTCTTGTCACAGGGAAGAGGGCAGGGTCACAAGGAGTTGGGCTAGTGTAGAGGGAGCTGGTGGGAAAGATGGGATTTAAGCCAGGCCTTGGACTGAGGTGATGTTTGTATGCTCTAGAACAGTAATTCTCAACTGAGGGCAGTTTTGTCCCTGAGGAGACATTTTGCAATGTATGGAGACATATTTGATTGTCACAGCTGTGAAAGTTGGAGGGGGTGCCACTGGCATTTAGTAGGGAGAGGCCAGGGATATTTCTAAACATGCTACAGGGCACAGGATAGTTCCCAACAAGAAAGAGTTGCCCTGTGCAAAATGTCAATAATACTGCAGTTGAGAAATCCTCCTAGAGCTAGAAGTCAATAGTCAAAAGAACCCAGCAAGTCAAGAAGCCTAGGTAACTATAATGAGCTGGACAGCTATGAGCAAACCATGTAACGTCTCTGATCATCTCAAACTGAGGGCATTTATGGGTAGAAATTGAGCAGCCATACTTGAGTGTTGGGTTAAAGCAGCATGATTATGTTTATAGACTTACGGAGCCTGAGCAAAATGAATGAAGCTCTTGATAAAAGGTTTTCTGTTCCTTGGTTTTCTTCTTTAATGATGATTTTGAATGACAAAAATTAAGAGTATGAGATGACAAACTGAAATAAATACACACGAACTTTAGATATAACATTTTGTAGCAAGCTCTCATTAAGAAAAAAAGATCTTTATCTAGAAAAACTCTACCATTGGTTATGCAAAATTATGCCTGAATTGAGCAAGAAAGCAGCTACTGAAAATTTTGATTTGTTGGCTCTAAGTTGCACTGACAACACCTCTTTTCAGTTCAAATAAACATTTATTTCAGTAAAAGGAGGCACTGTGATCTTTCTTATTTGCTATGTATTCTCAGCTGCACAGTGCTTCTGGTTAAGGTTTTGTGTTTACTAATCACATAGACCTTAGCGATGTAACAAGCTGTTTTCCAAATCCAGCTAATTTTGGATTTCACCTCTGAAAATGGCTTCTAACCAAGAAAGTTATAACCGTGGAAAGTTAAATCTGCACCTGTGTGAATAATGAGGAATTTTGTTTTTATAATGCTTGAGTCATCTCCATTTATGAAATAATAAATGACAGTGTTAATTTTTAAAATATCCCCAATGATATTTTAGTATGAATTTCTGGGGATCCCAGAATGGGCCTCACACAGGGAACACATGAATCTATGGAAATTTTTGGTGTGTTCTCAGGTTAATCGGATTCTGAAAGGTGTATTTGATTCCCTAGGCCTACCATCAAAAAAAGTGAAACATACTGCTTAAAAAAGTAAGAAAAAAAAATCAACTCATGCAGTTTAAAATCTGTCACCCCTTCACCCTGCCCCTCTTCAGGGAATGCAAGTACTTTTGCACTGGTGGTCAAGATGAGAATCCTGGTTATTGCTGATTCTAACATACTGATTCAAAACTTTCCACAGGAGTAATTTCGATTAAAACCAAACAAAGCAAAAAAGAAAACTTTTTAAACTTCCCAAGAAAATGTATATATCCTGACGCACAAATCCCTCAACTTCACTCAGTGGGCAGAAAAACCAGTCATAACCTTTCTTGATATTCCCCCTACTTGACTCAGCTAACAGGAGAGGTAGACCGACACAGTCGGGTGCAGAGTGGGTATGGAGCGCCCCCTGGTGAATGGGAGGAAACAGTACTGCCATGACCATGAATGTTGGTTTCTACAGATCCCTGATTCAGCCAATACACCAAGAAACAGAGGGTGGAGTAGAGAAAGAATTTTATTCAACAAGCTGGTAGGTTGGAAGATGAGAGGACTATTGTCCAAAAGGCCCATTCTTAATGCAAGGTTGATTTCAAGCTCCTTTTATGCTAGAGAAAGAGGGATTAGGAGGGGGATCAGGAGGTGACAGATCTGCTGACCTCTGGACATCAGCGAGGATCTGAGGAGGGTCATGAAACTGTCTGTCCTTGGTCAGTTGACTCCCGCCATACAAGTCTGGTCACAACATTCCTACAAATTCTTGATAGGACAGTTACTGTTTTATCTTTCAAGTTATAAGCAAAATTGTTAGCAAACATATGTGCAGAGATGCAGTTATTTTTGCCAATCTGAAAGGGAGAGTTGATTAAAGGTCTTGTTGTGACTTTGAGTTCCTCTCCTTGGTTTGTTGGGACTATTTCCATTTCCAAACTCCAGGAACAAAGCAGACAATGTTGCCCTTTCCATATGGTTATCTTTCCCTTGCTCCTAGGGGGCCACAGACCCTTTTTAGTTCTTAACTAGTTTAGTTACACTTTCCCTTGGGATGGTTGTCCTCTTATGAAAATTATTCAGCCTGGGGGAAATAAAATAAAAATAAAAAGTATTTGCAAAGTTCTGTATGTATATAAGTGTGAGCACATATGTATGCACATGTCTGTATCTGTGTGTGTACACATATACTCCCTCTTAATGAAGGTGCTGAACAGGTGATCTCTAAGGTCCATTCCATATGATTCTAAAATGATGTGGTTCTAAAAGCATTTAAGTAGCTTCTCTTTAGAAGAATGCTTCTTGAAATGAAAATTTATGATAAAAAAGTATAATATTTTGATATGGGTAGTAATCTAACTGATGAGTGCCCAAGACTTCTGATAATAAATTGTCATAGAGTTTGGGATGTTTATAGTAAAAAGGTACCATCACCAGTTGTGTGAGTTCTCCTCAGTTCTGCCTGAGGAGAAACAATCAGCTGGGATTCAGGACTGGACTATGGACCACTGGATTCTTGGTCTTCACCAGCCAAGTAGGCTGATCCTCAAATGTGCCCCCATTTCTCCCTCTTTCCTTTATTCCTGCTATTCCCTCTGCTTGAAACATGCTGAAACTTTCATTCCATCCAGTGTACTGAAATTCTGCCCATCTTCCATGATCTTTCTCCAGTCTTAAGAATCTATTTTTGAACTTAATTCACTTTAAATAAGGAAAAAATAATTCATTTAGAAGTCTAGTTTCTACTAAATTCAAGGTCCTTTACATTTATTAATTTTAGACAGTTTCATAGCTTTTTGGAGGTATAATTTACATACCATAAAATTGGCCCATTGGCTTTTAGTAAATTTATGAGTTGTGTAACCATTACCACAATCCACTTTTAAAACTTTTTCATCTCCCGACAAATTTCCCTCTCACCCCTTTGCAGTCAGTGCCTCCTCCCACCTCTCCAGCTACATATGGGAGTTTCCGTTTCTCAGAATCCTTACCAATACTGGGTATTGTCTATTTTTTTATAGCTTTATCAAGGGATATGTAATTATATCTTATTGTGGTCTTAATTTGCATTTCCCTAAGAGCTAATTATATTGAACATCTTTTCATATCTTTTGTATATCTTTCATGCAGACTTTTGTCATTTGTATCTTTCATCTAGACTTTCTGTTCAAAACTTTTGCCCGTTTGTAATTTGGTTGTTTGCCTTATTAGGTGTAAGAGTTCTTTATATATTCTGGATATAAGTCCTTTATTAGGTGCATGTTTACAAATATTTTTTTCCAGTATGTGCTTTTTCTTTTCATTTTCATAATAGCATCTTTTGAAGCAGAAATTTTTTTAACTTTAATGAAGTCCATTTATTACATTTTTCTTTTATGGCTTGTGCTTTTGTTTTTATATTGAAGAATTTCTTGCCACACAGGACATGAAGATTTTTTCCCTGTGTTTTCTTCTAAAAGCTTCATAATTTTAGCTCTTACATTCAAACCTATGATCCATTTTCAGATGATTTTTGTGTATGGTTTGAGGTAAAGGTCAGAGTTCAGTCTTGCACATTTGAAATCCAATTATCCCAACACAATTTGTTGAAGAGTATTTTTTTTCTATTGTCTTGGCATCTTACACATCCCAATAGTAAGAGATTATTTTATTAATTTCTTTCCCAGAACCCTATTAAGCAAGTAATCTTATCTTACTTCCATAAATCAGTTCACGGACTCATAGATTTTAATTAATACACTCAAATTCCCACAGTTTGTAGGTGGCAAAACCACGATAGGAGTTCTGGTTCATGTAAGCACAAGATCTATTTTCTTATTAAAATTTCTTTGCATATTATTTATTACAACATGAATCTATAAGCTTCCTGAAGTAATATGTCACTTATTCATATCTTTCCATAATCTAGAACAGTCCTGCTCATTTGAGGGTCATGTTATGAAACACTCAATTGACTTAAATTATAACATTTGGGTGAAAGTAAGAAAAAACTATAATCTAAATGACTTTTTCTCTCCATTATGATTACATTTACCATTGACAAAACTAGACTTTCATTTTAAAGGAACGATTTTTAGGAAATAACTACCACCCTCTATTAAAGTCATTCATTTTGTATCAACATGAGCTTCATTAGGAACTATGGTGAGTTGAGAATATCTTTTCTCATATTTGAGTATAAAGGAGCTTTCATGTGATATAAATTAGAACTCAGATAAAGATTTTCAGAAAGCAGTAAAAAAAACCCCACTGGTTTAGGAACCAGAAAGCCCTAGTACTGGCTCTGGTTCAAATAACTTGTTATGTGATCTTGAGCAGGTCTTTGGCTCTCTCTATGCCACAGTCTCCTCCCCTGTGAAACGCTGGATGTAGGCCAGGTTATCACTGTGGTTCCCTTCCTGTGATATGTTTTTGTCAATTAAATACTGTGACATCCCGTTCCACTCTGATGGCATGCTGCGGCTTCTCTTATGTGCAGATTGCAGCGAGGACCTGTTCCGCTGCCACACGGGCAGGTGCCTTCACAACAGCCTTGTATGTGACGGGTACGACGACTGCGGGGACCTGAGTGATGAGCGGGACTGTGGTGAGTGGCTTCCTTTCCCTAGAGGCTTTCATTTAAAATTATGGACGTTTATAATCATGAACTTATAGCTCATGGTTTGCTAATGCAATTAACAGGTTAAATTACAAAACAGTTTCTTAGTTGTTAGAAAGAGGAGTTTTTCTCAATTACTTGTCTCAGTCATGTCTTATGTGCAGATGTCATATTTCTCCCACAAAGTCATGTTAAGGAAATGCAAGAGAAATGAAGTGAAAAGGTGGGTAATTGTCATCAATAAGGGCATTTTTCCTCTCCTTGAAAATGTTCTGTTTTTTCCTCTGGTTGGAGCCAGTAGTTCATGTTTAGATTTTGAACCCTTGAGCAGAACTTTACAGATGGATGTATTGTCTGTGTCTGATCTCATTATATGTAACCAATATAATATTTATGTTTACTTGATTGCCAAGCACTAAGGGACAACTTGTGCAGTAGTGACATTTAGGGTGAGGATGGCACATTTGTTTTAGGGACAAAAGCTGATCTTATTTTAAAGAATGAACCTACCTACTAGTTATAAGTCTGTACCTGTAAACAGCATCTTCCCAATTCCCATCCCTGGTAACCACCATTCTAGTCTCTGTTTTTAAAATTCAGCTTTTCAGATTCCACATATAAGTGGTATCTCATAGTACTTATCTTTCTCTTTCTGATTTATAACACTTAGCATAAACTGACACAATCTTGTATGTCAGTCATCTCAGTAAGAGAAAAATGAACCCAACTTTTAAAGAACTGTGTTCAATTCTGAATGTCATCTCATAAATTAAAACCAGCAAACTCCCTCTTGCTTATTTACCTTTTTCTTTGTGATTAGCTTTAGAATTTCTAGGTAGTATATTATTGAGAGACACGAAACCTTTGTAATGTGAACAAAGAGGCAAATTGCGATGAGGAGGGACACTAGGCAAGTGAAGTGAAACAACATTTGACATCAGAGAATACCAAAAGGAATGTTGGAGAAGGACAAGGAGTCTGGTCAGAGGAATGTGCCTCGGAGTGGTGAGCATCAGAAATGGCCCCATGCTGGAAAACTAGGTAGTTTCTAGAAGCACCTGTCTAGCTGCCCCTCATTTTATCTTTTAAAATATAGGAAAACCTGTATTTATACAAACCATCTAATGATTTACTACACGGATATGGATTCTCTTCTGGGACTTACTAGGTTTTGGACAAAGACTGAGAAGCAATTGTAATTGTGTGTATCATAGAGTTTACAGTCGGGACAGGCCTTAGAGATCATCTACTCCAACCCTACTTTTACCCAGGAGGTAACTGGAGAATGGAGAAGACAAGCAGGGAGCGGGGCTTGTGTATGATTTGGTAGTTGGATAGGTCAATGTAGAGGGCCAGGGTATAGTTGGTGTGTAAAAAAGAATAGTCTTATCACTCAATATAATTCCTCTGAAGATAGTAGGATATCATGAAGTTTGTGCCATAGGGTGACCTTGCCCCTATCTAGTGGTAATGATTGCAGCGTTCCCTTAGACCAGTCTCTGCCCCAGCTGCCTGTCTCTAGCAGACTAGGAATGTGGTGGTTCTTCTGGTTTCTGCCCAAGCATCCCATCTCTTGGATCTTTCTTCCTTTCTTCACACTATGGCTTCCACATACTTTACTTCATTGCTCCAGTACCCCCTTTAAGGCCCATGACCCCTCTACGAGTCTACCAGCGACAGTGGCGCTGTTAGTGGTAACCCATGAGGGCTCCTCATTATTGAATCTTTTGTTCATGACTCCACATGTATCTTTAAAAGGATTGTTTATATTAAGGTATTACACATCTCATGGCAAAGAATCCTATAGGTTCTGCCTTCTGTGAAAAGAAACATCACTTAGTTCTCTTTTTTCCCCAGGAATGTATAGTTTGGGACAGATGTTAAATCCAGGCTAAAAAGAATCATTAAAAAAATATACATATTTTGCACTTATTACCCAGTGGTTTCTAATATGAGTTATGTATCAAGATAGTTTAATAGAAAACCTAAGCTTACCATCAGGGAAGATGGTGGGAGGAGATACTCGCCTTCCTAATTTACCGCAGAGAGGTTAGTTACAATTCTTAGAAAACATGGTAGAGTTACAAATCATCAAATCAGTTGTCTACAGTGTGATACCCAAACCACAGTTCTTTTTACTTGAGGCAGTATAAAAATTTTCATAAGGGAAGCAAAAACAATTAAACAAAACAAAAAACAAGAACAAACTGTGGGTCCTGAGAAGGCCGGACAATTGTTATTCAACTGAAAAACAAACAGGTCTTACCTCCCAGGGATGGAAGCCAGTGGGGGATGACATTTTAGTTGTGGGACACTTAGATGGGAGGGGACGTTGTGACTGTGCCAGACCCATCACAGAGGAGTCGCCGAAGGTACTGGAGCAACTGGAACAGACTGTCTTCAGCTGAACTGTGAGCCAAATCGTTGAGTGTTCATCATGCTGGTTCTCTCCATCCGCCCGAGTCTTCATTTTCCCCAGATTGCGATCCCGCAAAGGAGCACCGCTGCGGCGACGGGCGCTGCATTGCCAAGGAGTGGGTGTGTGACGGCGACCACGACTGTGGCGACAGGTCCGACGAGGTCAATTGCTGTGAGTGCCCCGTGCATTTTCATTTTGCTTATTTTTCCATTTTTGTCTGTTTAGATAAATATACTCAAGGTTCACTATCTAAACAACATTCCAAGAGAAAATTCATATTCTTGGGTTCTATCCTATAAAGATGGCTATGAGAGTAACAATAGTGTAGACCATCCGACTTCCACATCTCTTTTCCCAAAGCTCCAAGCTTCATTCGGCCGCTCTGCCCAAGCAGGTGTCTGTTTTCTGTCGTTGTCCACCCGTCTCCTTTCTGCATCTGTGGTTTTGTCGAGGGGATGTTCCTCCTGGAGAGTTTTCTTCTGCAGACAATATGTGAGCAGTTGAGTTTCCCTGTAGGAGCCCACAAGTGTGTTCTCAGGCACTATTTGTGGGAGAGGGTGGAGAGAATTGCCAGACAGCAGAGAGCCTTCAGTGCTCCTAGAGTCACACAGAATATGATGGTGATTGTGACTTCAGTCTGCTGTGTTTCTGGGCCAGCAAGCAGTCTTCAGGTGGGTGTTCCCTACTTAGCTAATACAGTCAAGTATGAATACTCTTCTGTTTTTTTATTTCCCTAGAAACTATACCCTATTCAGTAGGGAACAATAGAATGATTGAATAAAAATAACTAAGTATTAAAAGAGAAATAATATGGACCTGAAAGAGTTAATATGATACATTTTATCCATGTTCAAACTGATTAAACTTTTTAGTCCATTTTTTGCTGCCTACTGAAAGTAGAAAAAGTTGCTACATATGAGACTGGATATTTAATTTGCATATAGCTCCAGGGAAACATATAAATGTGGGTTGTGTGGTTTTTATTTTGACGTAAGAAAACTCATAGAAATTGATTAACAAATGCAATGCCTACTCTTCCTCTTCCCTGAATTGTATTTTGACTGGCATAGCACCTGAGCCCTTGCTTAGTGGACACAGTGGAACAGAGTGGACTGTGTCTTGATGGATCTTTAGAAAGCAAAGACATGGTGCTTAAGTAATGATTCTGTGTTGAGTCTTGGTTCAAGAATAGGGAATTTTAATATTAGTTACTCAGTGATGGCTGAGGTCACAGATACATAGGTTTCTGATCATTTAGAAGACAATAGGGATAGAATTTAACAACATTTAGGAACTGGAAGGTTAATAATCACTAGACCATACTTTTCAAATGTCAGATGTCATAAGCAAGTTTTGAAATAAAGAGCTTATTGTGTGTTAGGTACCATACAAGTCCTTTCACATATGTCATTTCTTCGGCCTATGAGGTCAGGTCAGAGTGAGAAGTTAGGGCTTAGAGTCAGCGAAGCTTGGCCTCACAGTCTGGTCCTACCTTCTAACAGCTTTGTGACTTTGGGACAAACCTAAGCCTCAGTTTCCTTATTCTAAACAAAGTTGCATGTTTGTTATGAAGATTGGAGAGTAGATACATAATACTCCCAGCACCATTCCTGCCATATAGCAAGCCTTCAGTAAAGTATAGCTTTTATATGTATAGTTGTATATACATGTATAGTTATACATATATATAAAACTATTACCAAAATTAGTACTGTTTCTTACATTTCAGTTATCAAGGAAAAGTGAATTTCTAGTAACTCCTATTCAAAAGAGGTCTCATCATCTGTGAAACTCAAACAGAAAAAATTAAGAGAACTCCATGGAAAAAAAATTAATGATACGTTCATTCATTTATGCAGAACATTCAGATATTCACAGCAGCTTATTTCTGGGCAATGCCAGATAAATAGGAGTCATTACTATTATGATCTGTAGACTGAAAGAAGTACAGATAAATACAGTGAATGCTATATTGGCGTCTCCTAGCCTGTCACAGCCAGGGCCTGGTGGAATGCAGAAGCGGACAGTGTATCCCCAGCGTGTTCCAGTGTGATGGTGACGTGGACTGTAAGGACGGGAGTGACGAGGAGCATTGCAGTGACAGTAAGTGGCATTATAGCCCCTGACACAATCCTTATCAGCTGGTCTTTCTGGGGAACAAAGTAAAAAGCTGGAGGTTACCAATAATATTTCATGCCAACTATACTTCAGTAAGAGAAAAAAAGTTGAAAGTCACCTAATGCTTAAATAGGATTCCCACATAAATCGGTCCAGATTGCCTGATGTGGTGGGCCTCACGCCCTGGTCAGCCAGAAAACCCTTTCTTGTGGTAAATGTAATTCTCATGCCACTTATACTGAAAAATCATTCCTAAGGGTGAAGAATATGGATTAAATGCTTAGATAGCATGTGCAGATTTGGTTAACTGTTTTATGGGGAAAGGCAATACCATGATAAAGAGAAAAGTTTAGTACGTAGTATTTGATTAAATTAGATTAGATTCCCATGAGAAAAAATAGGCTTCTGAAATTAAATGTGACAGCTTCCTAAAATAACCATGTTCAGAGAGTCAGTTTAATACCTCACATTACCAAGCAATATACTTAAATACACTCTAATATCATCTATGAAACTCAAACAGAAAAAATTAAGTAAGGTGGTTTTTAATATGTGTCTCTTTCTGTCAGAAAAAAAGGTTCCATAATGATTGCTTTAAGCCCTAGTTTGTATAGAAGCATCTCTCAGTACAGGGTTGGTAAGATCCCTTGACTTAAAAATCATTACATTTGTTTGTAAGTGACCTTGCCATTTACCAGCATACCCTAGCAATTAAGAATGTGGTTGCAGCCCAGCTGTTTGGGTTCAAGCCCCAGGGCTGTTACCTACTCTCTAGTTAGGCCAATAACTTAACCATGTCATGTCTCAGTTTCTTGTGTTCCGTAAACTCAGAATAGTAAATACTTCATAGAGTTGACACATGATGAGCCCTCAATGTTGGCTATTATTACATGGCTGTTATGTTAAAGCATGTTTTGGGCTCTGAATATCACAAGTCAGCTATGAGATTGGTTACCTAAATTAGTTTTGTCATAATGAATATTGATCCTTAGAATAGCCTTGAAAAAGCATTCCAGACCTAAAGAGAGAAGATTTATTACATAAAAAAATTAGAAAAGGAGTGCTTCATATGACCAGTTTTAAAAGTCAGAAGGAAATCTTTTTCTGGCCATGAGCTACTGCATGCCTGTCAGCCAAGAGCCTCCCTTTGGATCACATTGTTTTTTTCTTTCTACATAATTAAACTGTGTTTGAGATAATTTTGGGGTCTTCACTATGCAATGGTGGGATTTGTAAATTATTTTCTTACATATGTGAGATGTAAGAAAGTCATATGAAAAATGGATCAGAATGTAAAATTTTAACATCTTCATATTATTTACTCTAATGAATTCAACTTACTGAATGTATATTGTGGTGTTAATAAGTGGCCAACCACTGGGAATTTAGTGCCAAGCCAAAAGCTCATGGAACTTGTTGTCTTCTAGGGGAGATAGGCATGCTACACATAATTATGCAAATCAGCATCTAACCATGGAGTGATAGAGGCCCTGAGGGAAAATTCAGGGTGCCAGGATGCCATATACAGGGTGCTTGCCCTGGTAAAGGGCCTCAGGGAAGCTTCCCTAAGGAACAGATGTTGGATCTGAGAGCTGAATGAGTGGAGTTAACCAAAGAGAGTGGGACTGGGGGAAGCTTTTCAAACACAGGGAACCACTTGGCCAAAGGTCCCCAGGAGGGA
This sequence comes from Manis javanica, assembly GCF_040802235.1. Classification (NCBI taxonomy): domain Eukaryota; kingdom Metazoa; phylum Chordata; class Mammalia; order Pholidota; family Manidae; genus Manis; species Manis javanica. Next base: position 134,931,081 of record NC_133160.1, read on the forward strand.
AGGAGCCAAGCAGGTTAGGGAGATAGATTGTGAATGGGGATCTGGGAGACAGGAGGGTGCTTATGCAGATAACTGTCACCAGAGATCCCAGGTTGGTTCTGCTAGGGAGGCTGGGGAGGGAAGGAGGGACCACTTCTCCCAGATTTTTGGCCCCAATAAAGATTCAGGCCTTTACCATCCTCTGGCTCTGCTCTCAGCCTTCTTGTCTAATCTCCCCGAAGCACCAGTGACTCCAGTCTGGGTTCTTTCCCACTCCAGGCCTTTGCATATTCCACTGTCTGCTTGGTAAACCCATCTTTCCTTCTTATGCCAACTTACCCCATCTGCCTGAAAAATTCCTGGAGACGCTGTCTCCTTACTGCCCCAGTTTGCCTCCACTGCCCCTTACATGTACCTTCAGTGGAGCAATGGTCTTGCAGCACTGTCTGTTCTATTCATGACCATGTTCCTAATTAAGATAGAAGCTCCTTCACTTCTTTCATCTTTTAATGCTTAATGCCTAGCTTGTCATATAAGCTTATCATGTAGCAGGCACTTAATATCTGCTGAAATAATGAATGCATGTTGTCTTAATAAAATTTCTTTAAGAGCCCAAGCTCATGGAGATTAGCCCAGCCTACCTTATAAAATAGTTGACCCTAGTGACATCTTTAAAAAAAGAGTGCATCTCTTCTCTTCAAGGCTATGATGTATCCTGTTGCACATTAATGGTACCAGAAAGGAGAAAGAGTTCAGTGTAATAAACTCTCTTAAAATTATAGATAAGAATGATTAGATGTTCCACATACTGTTACTTATAATTAAAAATGCCTTGCAAGGTTTTCTAGATTTCAGGTGACGTGTCTGAAAATAATTGACTATAATGGGGGAAAGCTAGGAAGGGAATGGGCAGCAATTTATTTACCTTGTCCATTTAACCTGCAAATGACCAGGAAATCAATGGGAAAAGCAGTGTCCTTTCTATGTACCTTAAGGAAAAGCCATTAGACTGGCATTACTGCTGTCATTCATTTGGAAATAAGAAACCCAATTCTCAGGCCATCACAGCTAGGCCAATGACGCTGTCCAAGGACATGAAGAAAATATGGATAACAGCTGCATAAGACTTGTACCGTGATGAAGTATCCTTATTATATTGGCATTGATGCCCTATTTATTATTAGAGAAATCATTTTCCTTAAAGGGAAGACTAGAGCTAGGAGCAAATGAGAGCTTAAAATAATAACATTTATTATTCAAAATTTTGAGATTTTTATGTTGGTTTCTTCCTTTAATCACTTGAATTGTATTTTTTAAATCAGGTATATGTACCCATGTAAATATAAATCACTGTCTTTTTTTTTCTTTAAAAGCAGTGACAACCTGTTTTTTTAGGGTAGGTTGCCTCCTATTTCTTTATTCCTACAGAATCCTTTTAGAATAACTGGTTGTATTCAGTTGCCAGGAATATTAATCCATAAAATACCTATTCAACATGTGTTCAATGTTTTTGGAGAAACTGGAAGGAAATTAAAGTTGTGTCATCTTCAGCTCCACCAGACGTTCTTGATCCTTTCAATCCTCGTGTAAGGAATTTACAGATGATAAAAGTGAATATGCCTTCCCCCCTCTATAGGTCAGACTCCATGTCAAGAAAACGACCCAAGGTGCCTCTCCAGTTCCTGCCTTGATTCATGTGGTGGCAGCTCTCTTTGTGACCTGAACAACAGCCTGAATAACTGTAGTAAGTACAGCTGCTGACAAATGCAGTCTCTGTGTCAGGACATGCATTCAGCTTTTTTCTTTGAATTGACATTAAAATGTTGAAGTCTGGAATCCCTCCAAAAATATCAATTTTTCTTTTTCTTTTTTAAAGGTTTCATGTGGTAGCAGAAAAAAAACAAAATGGTCTTAATTAACTTAAATCAGAAACAAATGTGTCATTGTGACTAGGATATAAATCCACATTGCTTAATATCATTACCATTACTTTCAACTCAACATCGGCTCCTATACATTATTTTCTTGGCTCCAACTGCAGGCAGATGTTATCTTTCTTCCTTTTTAAAGCCCAGCTTCAAAAATGGGAGCTTTACTCAAGAAGCACATATGCAGTTCACCTAAACAGCCACCTAAAACTTTGGCGGTTTGTTCTTTTAGTAAAATTTACTCTCACCTTTCTAGGAGCCTCACCAACCTATAGTGATCTTGCAGACATTGTATAAACTGCTGTGGTGACAACATAACAGCTCCAAATGTTGCAAAGAGGTGGCTGTCTCTAAATTGGCTTTCAGGAGGAGAAATTATTAGGGGAAGATAGAATGGGTGGGACTAGGAGAGGACTGCGTAGACTCTCAGGGGAAATTTAAAATAAGAGGAAAGGCTCCAGACTCCAATTTCTAATAATGATTTCTTACTCATGGCTCTGCCTTCATATTCCACTCATTTCTTTCACTTTTTAGAATTAATTTTCCATCTCACCTTCAGCATGGAGCTTGAAATTTAGAAGCATGTCTGACAGCTTTCAGTTGTCAGGAAGACATGACTTCTGACAAACATCCTCGCAGTTGAAGGCCTTGGGAGCTGGGAGGGCGAGCGGCTACCGGGTTTGGGTCCTTGGGTTTGCTGCAGTTTGCGGTTCTCATTTTACTCAGTGACCTTTCTGGCTCAATGCAGGGCTTATAGGGGCTGCCTCTGTAACTACCAGGGAGCCTCAGGGGGTGAAAACACTGGGCAGGGAAGGAGTGCGAGGGGGGCGGCCAGTTAAAAACCCAGACTGACAGGAGTTTTTGTGTATTTTCATGAGCACTTAACTGTTTGGCTCAGAGCACAATCCCTAGCCCTCCTCCATTTCCCATAGGAGCCGACTCTTCAGTAGGTTAGTCTGACCATTAAGGCGCCCTGCCATTTTACTCTTTCTAAACTGATTTAAATATATACATATATATGTATGTATGTGTACATATGTGTGCATGGTGGGTACAGGTGTATAACTTATATGTATACATTCTGGGCCTATTGTTTCACTTTGCTTGCCTCCCAATCTGCTCTGGAACTTTTTCAAATTTATTTTTTTACTTCACCTTGAACTTGGGATGAGTAATTTTGAACAATGACAATGTCATCTCAAAGACCCATGCTTATTATTAAAGTTTTGGGGGCTGTCTAACACGGAGGGGCACTTCCTGTTAGATTTGAGAAGTTGAAAGGGCAGTGCTAGCCTGTGTCAGATTTGGATGGAGAGCAACTAGGTGTATGTTCTGCCAATTTCACCATATTTGACATATCTGAAAATTTTAAAAATATGTTATCACTGTCAAAAAAGAAGTTGTAGGAAGGGCACTAGGTAACTATTGATTAGACATACAGCCAACATTTGTAGTATGTGTATGACATCCCAGGCTCTGCAATGGGCCCAGGGCACCGTAATGGCAAACAAGGGAGACGTGATTCCCGCCTTCCTGGAGATGACTTTTCATCGTGGGAGAACATGCTGACACCCCCCCACTCATATATACTACAGTAATTTTCTCTTCAGTTCTTTACATACACTCAGACGGTTTCCCTAGCATTTCACTGTTTCATCAGCTTCCTCATTCACCGTAAATGTTCTTAATCTTTATGTTCTTCTTCTCTTCATATGTATTCAGCAGTCATTTGAACATCCCCTCTTCTGAGTCCCCAGCACTGGATGTCATTGGTCCCTCAGTCCTTCTGTATCATTAAAAATAGTGCATATGTCTAACTTCCAATTAAGAATAAGGATGTTATTCTTTACTTTTTGAAGAACTTCAGGATGGTATGTTTGTGTTTGGTTCTCTGTAAAGATGGACAAGGAACATGTCCTCTCAGAAACCTCTTCATGTACTTGAAAATGTGGTTAATTATTTGAAGACCTTTACTACTAGAGAGACTAATATCAGTTAGATTCTGAGGCACAGCTGCATAGCCCTCACTTCCTCTGGCTCCATGCCAGTGGGGAATATGAGTTTGGAAAATGTAGATATTCTGTCTTGTGAAGTTAGCTCTTTGCTGGAGTTGCCGGGATTTTAGTCCCCGAAGACACTGGTTTTTGCCATCCCATAAAATATGAAATCACTTTCTGATGGTCCCTGAGGATATACTGAGTGGGGCCCTGGCATCAGTATTTTTAAAATTCCCAGGTGACTGCATTGTAGCCAAGGCTAAGAACTGTTGCTTTAGTGGCCTGTTCTTGACTAAGCTCCAGAGGGTGTGTGACATCCCTGAATATGGATATGAGCAAGTCTTCACAGTGTTCAAATTCTTCAATGGAGAAAGTCCATGGCTCATCTCGGATTCTCAGAAATGCCTACAATTTTTTTTAAAAGCCCCAAATCCACATCTCTGGTGATGCTTGCACTGACAGGCTTGAAGTGCTGCAGAATCACCGCATCCACTCCCACCCGGAGTCTCTAACGTCTCTGCGCCCTGCTGGGAGGTGAACTGCAGTCAGGTCCTTGCCTTTGGGGGCAGGAGCAGGGAGGTTATTTCCCTTCACCCTCGGGTGGAGGAACTAATCCATTGTTTCCACTCTGGGGTGTGCAGTCCAGACAATAGGGGGGACCTGGATGAAGGAGCAGCTCCTGGGTGTGGGTGTCCCTGCCTCCCTGTGCCTGTTGTCACCACAGCTGTATGAAGCTGGCTACAGCAGGCATGCCCTGGGGACTCTCCCAAATTTCCCACAGTGTTCCACAAACCTTTAGTTCACTGAAGGTACTTTAGTGTTTACTCATGCATTTTTCCTCCATTGCTGAAGAAAACATGAACAGCTTTGTTCTTCACATAATTTCCTGCTGGCCTATGTATTTACAAATGCCCTCTCTTTGCATTCTCTGATTGGAAGAAACATATTGTATAGGGGTGTGGGAAAGAATCCAAATGCCATAATGGTTAAGGACTTCAGTCCTTGGGAGCAAATAGTAGATGAGAGGAATGATCTCTGTCTAAAAGCATTCCCAACTAATAAGTGAAAAATAAATGGGTCAGAATATTACCACTGGGCTACACAGAGAATTAATGGGTCCAGGCATTGAGAATCTACAGCCACTGACATTCACAAAAAGAGAGAAATAAGCTGTGATGTGCCTTCTGACCAAAGCACACCACAGCACCTGTAGTCTTGCCTTAGGGATGAACCCTAGTCATCCCTCTGGATTCAACTGCCAGTATTCAGGAAACAGTGAAGTCAGGAGCCTGTGCATCAACGCACCAGGAGCATGCAATCAGCAGCATCCAAACTTCAGCACGCCCTGTGGGTCAGATTCCCGGGGCCTTGGATAGCTAAACTTAAAGGAAAAATAAAGGGTTGGTGGGGGGAATCCAGATATTTTAAGAGACTTTAAAAAAAATTGCAAGCTTAAACTCTCAAGTTAGGTCACTGTGCACGCTTAGGTAATAAAACTCTTGAATCTAGGGTGCGGTGCACACTTAGTTAATAAAACTATAAAGAAGAGCACAGAAATATAAATTAGTCGTGAGGCTGAAAGTACAGCATAGAGAATATAGTCAATAGTTCTGTAATATCTATGTTGACAGATACTATGCTAGTTGGGGTGAGTATTTAATAATGTATAGAACTGTGTGTGCATGTATGTGTGTGTATATATAGAGACTATGCATAATTATATACTGTAACGTATATATACTAGTTGGGGTGAGCATTTAATATTATATATAATAATGTAATATATACATTTAGTAATGTATATAAGAGCAAGGAAGTGATAACTACACAACTCAGTAGTTACTTTGTGGGAAAAAGAGAATGTTGATAGAAGACAGTATATATGGACAGGCATCTGGGATATCTGTCAAACTTTAATTTCTTGACCTGGGTGGTAGTTACAAGGGTCTTCACTTTATAATTAACACATCAAAATATTAGAAGTGATGATAAAGAGAGATTCAGAGTTTGAGGCAAAGATGAAACTTGGAATATATATATGGCAGTGGATGCTGAAAGTGACATTTTCTTATGTAAATGATCATCATTTAATGCCTGACTTCTAATGGCTTCAGAGTACTGCATCATGACAAGGATGTAACATTGTTCTGTTAACAATTCTGTCTTTCGGTGTAATTTAACAAGTCTTTCAGACTATGAAAGGTAGGATAGCATTAAGACTTTATCAGCATCAATTTTTTCAACAGATATTTATTAAACTTATCTATGTTCAGGACACTGCTCAGCTCTGCCTCAAACTTGGATTGCCAACAGCCCTGTGGTGTTTAACATCCTCACGTTTGTGACGTGACTGCCCTCTAGTGGCTACCAAAGATCAGGTTAGTGAGCGAATTTAAGAGAAAAGCTTATTGACACCATAAATCACAGAATTTGAAGTTGACAGATATCTTGAGAGTTTATCTTGCTTAGCACTCTGTAAAGAATGCCTTATGAAGGAGCAAGACACAAGATTCAATCAACCTTCCTGCATTCAATAAAGATCTCCAGAATAATGTAGGATCATAACTTAATCCTTTCATCTCCCTTGGCTCTGAAACACTTAAAGGTTATATCTTATCCCAAATCATAAGCAATACAGTCTCTGCATATCAAACAAGAGAAACATTATCCATGTGATATGTCTACTAATCATTTAAATGAAATACCTGATAAAAAGTTAAAATTTGATAGGGTGGTAGAGGAAGAGAGAGAAGCGAAAGGCATATACAAGGGAAAAAGACTGCATCAGGTATCTGTGTGCATCATACCTTTTTTTGGTGCTGCATCTACTGCCTTGTGAGGTGGTCATGAAAAATAATTGAAAAACAGCAAATGGAAGAACAATAGGATAGTATAATTTTCCTTTGGCAGGAGCAAGCAGGTATCTATGTGTGTAAATGCTGGTATGTGTAGATATAAGCCAGCAGAGGGCATGGGAGACTTCAAACGCAGTCTGTTGGCTTTGAGGGTAGGTGACAGAAAAAGAAGTGGGGAGGATGGTGAACTGTTTATGCATCTTTGTCTGGCTTTCGTTATTATGAGGAATGTGCATTCGTTTTGTAATCTGAAATAAAAGTATTGAAATATGACTCCTGTTTCACAAACCAAAGGAAATGATAACTGACCCACCCCATACCATACCCTCCTGTCTCTTTCTCTTTCTCTTCTCTTCACTCTGTACTCACCCCTAAGATAATGCCAACTTTACAGGCTTCGCCTTCCCCAGTAAACTCAGAGTCTCACTACACTTTGTCCACAAGCCCTTTAATCAGACCTCAACATAATTTCTTTGAAGCCCTCAGATTCTTTAAGTTAAGAAGTAGTTCCAGAGCTGTTTTAATATTCACCTCAGTCCTTATTACTAATCTATCTACATGAAGACCACTCCTTGGTCAAATAATTGCACTGAATTTGAATTATTACTCTTAAGAAGGCATGGGCTGGGCTGTTTCTACCAACACACTCACTTGATTACCTCTCTCACCTCTGGGAATGTGGCACATCTGTGAACAGAGAGGGGACAGGGAGCCTTTCTACTGCATTCCCAGAAACCGTTTATCCTGTGGAGGCTTCCCAAGCCACTCTTGCTCCACTTGTCCCTCTGGGCTCCCAGCATGTGTTCATGGTATGTTACAGCTACCAGCACATGTGTCAGTCTTCCAAAGATGATGGTAGAGTGCCTCAATGGCAACAACTATACTTCTCCTTATTTGTATATTTGAAATGTGTGGGCTAGTTCCTGAGACTCCCTCCCACCCGCATCCTTTCTTTTCTTTGTTCTGGCACTGCTACAGGTACTTTGAGATCAAGAAATAAACTCTCATTTCTCAAAAATCTTTGAATAATGTGAAGTAGATAAGAAGACAGCAGAGGGCAATGAGTGTGCTGCAGGAACACGCCTAGGATGCAATGGTGCTCAGCAGATCTCCTCCTGGGAATGAGGAAAGGAGAGTGGCTGGCCAGCAAGGCTTCCTGGAAGGGGTGTTTGTGCTGAGTCCCACAGGGGAAGGAGGAGACAGCTTGGTGAGGAGGATGGGAGAGGATCATTCCAGCAGCGGGTCCTGTTTGCACCCAGCAGCTAGAACCACGACCGCACCTGGGGGCTGATTACAAGTCTGTCAAGGAAAGGAGATAGGAGAGGAGTAGCAGGGCCCACAAAGGCATGAGGCTCTTCAGATATCCGCTGTCATGAAGGAAATGCCAGAGATGAGATAGTCATCGGCACTGTGGCTGGAAAGTTAGGCTGTGTTCAGAGTGTGATTTAGCTTTGGATGCCAAGTCAAGGCTTGGGATTTTGTCTCATTAGCAATTGGTATTGCAGATCTCAGCCTCCTCTTGCTCTGAAATCTTGTAACCTTATATTTAAATCCATTGATCAACAATAAAACATATAGAAAGAAGTCATCTAGTGTCTCTTTATTGTCTAATTTGCTTTTGTCATAGAATTTGTCATCTAACCACATTCATTGATTCTTTTTTTCTAAATGGCTATGAAGGTGAGGGGATATACTCACTAATTAATGAATTGAAGAAGACAAAGAAGAAGACAAATTAAAGTGGGTAAATGGAACTATAAAAGAGAGTCACTTTCAGAAAAGTTGAGCAGAGGGTGAAAACTAGAAAGAGCTTCTAAAACATGCATGCTGGGCCCTGTGCTAGCAGCTGCACATACAGAAATGATTCTTGGTCTGGCACTTCATCAACCAGATTATTTATCTGCTGATAGAAATGTTATATGCTGCTAGCATCCTAGTCTTACCTACTTTTAAAAAGAGAGTAAGATTTCAATTTTGTAAGGTTTTGAAAAATTATTTTACATATGAAAATTTAAGAAATCTGTATGTATTTGTATCTGTGTGTGTGTTTCCTTGTTAGGTCAGTGTGAACCAATTACGTTGGAACTCTGCATGAATTTGCCCTACAACTATACAAATTATCCAAATTACCTGGGCCACAGGACTCAAAAGGAAGCATCCATCAGCTGGGAGTCCTCTCTTTTCCCTGCACTTGTTCAAACCAACTGTTACAAATACCTCATGTTCTTTGCCTGCACCATTTTGGTACCAAAGTGTGATGCGAATACAAGCCAGCGTATCCCCCCTTGCAGGTAATATGTTGGGCTCTCCCCGAAGCGTCCCCATTTTCCCTCAGGGAGAACCAAGGGAATGAAGACTTAGTTTGAGTTTAGACAAAGTCCATATTGCCCAGGGGCTCTGTATTTAACAAATTATGTATTTAAGAGGTAAAGAAGTAGAAATTCTAAAATGACTATTTGAGTAAGAATTAATTACTGAAGAACCAAACAAAGGAGGTATGAACTGCCTTTGATAACATTCATGTACTTTAATCAGATAAAATCATATAATACATTTCATTTTGGTGGATCAAGAAGCACTTTTTGAAATGTGACTTAGCAAAAGAAGGGGCGGATCTGCCTCTTTGTCCGGTAACATTGATGGGTTGAAAGTGCTGCCCTCTGGTGGCGTCTAGAAGTTGGAGACGTTATGTGAGGAGAAGCCTGAAGGGGACATACACCAACCCTGGGGGTTGGACATGAGATGGTCACTGCTGATCTTGTTCTACCTACCTGAATGAGATAAGGGACAGGATTTCAAGACTGTGGCTTGGACTTAAGATATGAGTGATACCCTGTGGGTTAAGAATACTACCTGGAGTCCACTGTCTGATTCAAATCCGGCTCTTGTGCAGTTGCTGGGTACCCTGAGAAATTCCTGTCTGATCCCTTTACCTGTACAGTCAGGGTAGTAATGGTCACTGGGCTGGCCTGTTGGGAGAGCAAATGAACCAGTGCATACATGTGAAGTGCTTCTGATCACTTGTAAGCCCTGAATAAACAATAGCGCTGATGATAGGACAGGAACACGACTGCAGTTTGGCCCCTCCTCTGTGCCATGAACCTGGTTGTAGTCAGAGAACGTGTGTACACAAGGTGGCTGTCACAGAGATGGGCTGCCGCCCCCCTCAGCGCTGTTTCCCATCAAGGGCTGAATGCGCAGATCGGCTTGTCCGAATGTGAGTGGTACTACGGAAACCATATCCTGGGATCAGAAGTCACTTTGAGCTTTAAGGAAAAGCAATAACAGTAATATAGTGGACACATCGGAAAACAATAAATCATATATGATTATCAAATGGATAACAAGGTAGGGGTATCTATAGAGGTGGGACAGGAAACAATAAAATTTCAAAATGTTTTGGGGACCTGAACAAATTATACAAATAGAGTAAAACTTAATGTTGGCTTGTGCAAACATAATTCTGAAAATTTCTGTGAAGTGCCTTTTAAATGAAACATCTACCAACTTTATTTTAAAAATTTATTTCTAAATCTTATTCCATTTTTGCCAAACAAGATCAGTGTTATGAGTAATAATTTTTCGTAGTACTTTCAAGAAATCTTTGTATTTGACTTTCTTTTCTTATGTATAAGAAATTTCCCTAATGCAGTATTCTCTATTCCCTGATGCAATATTCTCTGGAACAAATTTACATATGCATATAATTTATCATTTCTGGGCTTAAGTTTCATATTAAAATGCCTATGATGAGACTGATTCTGAAATGTTATTCAGTCAACATTTTAATGAACTTTTAGATACTCTAGTTCTGTTTTTTAGATTTACACATGTATCTTTCATTTCAGTAGCTATCAAAATGATTTCTACATTTTGATATTTGTTCATAAGAAAACTTTTTTATATTAAGACAAGAATTATATGCCAATATGTCTATGAAGCAATGCATAGTTGCTTTTTTGAAGCCTGTTTATTGATCTTAAAATTTAGTTTTTAAGCTATGAGTTTGAAAAATCTAACATTACCGAGCTCTTACAATGTAAATATTTTAGGGTAATGCTGCCATCTCATCCTCAAAATAACCTTTTGAGGGAGGCCCTGCCATTAGAGCTGTTGTCGGAGGCTGAACATTGCACAGATTGTAAGAACAGTGCCCCATGCACTAATAGTGCCACATATCTTATTCTTACATACTGCCATATATTGTATTATTTTATTATTATTGTATCATTTTCATTTTATAGAAAAATGAGATTATTTCCATTTTATAGAAAAAAATTGGGAGAAGTACAAAGCTTTTCAACAATACTGTCTAAACTGAAGTAATGATGGCAGTGCCTTGGGTAAGCTGGGTTGGCACATGAAATGGTTCACGTGGCTGGTGGCAGAGGAGACCCCTGGAACTGAGTGTTGTGTAGATCCCATGACCCTTGGCAACAGACCATCCAAACTGATGCTGGGGACTTCCTGGCGTGGGGTGAAAATGTTGGAGAATGTGTCCCCTTGAAATCCAGAAGAGAGAGAGAGAGAGAAAGGCAAACTGCAGAAGGGGATCTCTGTCCTGGATGTTGTGTAAGGGTGCAAACTTGTAACTGGTAGACATATAGGTCCTGGAGGTGTAATGCACAGAGTGAACAGAGATAACAATATTGTGTTCTGATCAACTTGATAAGTGTCTAGATCTGAATTATTCCCACCACAAAAAAGAAATGATAATTATGTAACTCAGTAGAGGTGCCAACCATCACTACCATGGCAATCATATTATAATATAAAAACGTATCAAATCAACATGTTGTATACATCTTAAATGTATATCATGTTATATGTCTAATATATTTCAATAAAAAACACAATGAATCTCTATTCCTATTTCTGCAGTGAAGTCTCTTTTGGTAAAGTATGTTGCTGGAATGTATTTCCTTTATGGAGTTATTACTCATTTTGTTTTTCCGCATATCTCTTATTCATGTGTGCGCCTCTATATATTGGTACATACACACACAGAGGCATACTACACAAATTAAAACCTGCTTACATTCCTAACATACCATCTCAGATGTAGCTATTTCTGCTTCTAATGTTGTGTCTATCTCCTTCTTTTAGAGCACTGTGTGAGCACTCCAAAGAACGCTGTGAGTCTGTTCTTGGGATTGTGGGCTTACAGTGGCCTGAAGACACAGATTGCAATCAATTTCCAGAGGAAAATTCAGGCAACCAGACCTGCTTAATGCCTGATGAAGATGTGGAAGGTTAATTTTTAACTGAATCACATTGGGGTATCTAACATGGATGGATATATCAGCTAACTTTGTAAATTTCTCTGTTGCCATTGTTATTGTTGTTTTTTCTATTGAGTTGCCATTCAGGCTACAGAGGTGAGTGAATCTATAACTTAACTACATTGAAGAATTTGGTGTTTTTCTGTCAAACAGTGTCTCTATTTAAAAAACAAATTACATAGATGAATATAATTTTCCAGGTATTTATCTTAACCACAGTTAATTCACAGATCCCAGTATATATTGGTGCTGCTTTTTTACAAGGGGTCCTGAAGGCAGTGGTGCACATTAAGCCTTGGATCCTTCCAGTGCAGAGTATTTGGAGACCGTGGGAGCATAGCATCACCAAGTAGAGAAATGGCACTGGGGACCTGCCCACCAGGTAGAAAGATTAGGATGGGAAATCATTTTGACACATTAAGAGCAGCTGGGTAGTTAGTGGCATTGACCACACAGAACATTTCAGCCTCCTGCCATCATTAGGTTGTCCATTCAGGAATATAGATAATCACTGGAAAGTGTCAAGACACTAAACAAGTGGTGTTGAGAGATGGTGCCAAGGAAGGCCCTGGCTAGCAGACAGAGAAAAGCTAACTTGGAGGGTCTCAGTTTTGCAGAGGACCATCCTTATCTTCAGAAATAGTTTCCTAATAACATCCCACACACAAATAGATTATTATGTAGCTGAAAAATCAGCTGATGTCTCCTGGTTTTCTGTCTGTTGACCGTAACATGGCCAATTGTTTTTAACAGAATGCTCACCTAGTCATTTCAAGTGTGGCTCTGGACGGTGCGTTCTGGCTTCCAGAAGGTGCGATGGCCAGGCCGACTGTGATGATGACAGTGATGAAGAAAACTGTGGTATGTGGGTGAGATGGCAGTCTTCATCCATGTACAGTGCTGAGTGCTTTTAGGAAAAAGGACTGCATGAAAAGATGTCAGCTGTTTACAGATAGTCACAAGGGGGACTAGGATTGATTGCTAATGCCTTCACGTTTTATGTTTCCAAATGGCAAGGCATGAATTGGTGTTTTCCTGTTAACTCTATTGATTTTGCCTAAATTATACTTCTGTTTAGAACCTTGATGATATATGGGCAAACCCTTAGTAAAAGGAGGAGGAGCACTTTACAAATGTAAGGGATTATTTTTATTATTAGAGATTATAAAGCAGTCACTGTCTGAGAGTTTGAATAACAGTGTTTTTGCATATGATTATCGCCATGTTGTTACACAGGCATCTAGATACATAGACAGAGTTCAGGCTCCAGTGTTCAAATTTAATTGGGATTCGTTTCCATGCCATTTCTAATTTTGTCTCTGTCGGCAAAGGATAAAACTCTTCCTGACATTTCTGCCATTGAGCTCCAAAATAACCAATGGGAAGGCCAGAAATAGCACTGGTAATTTAAGTGGAGCTAATTCCCATTTTATTTCCCTTCAAACCTTTGTACACATAACCTCAGAATGTGTCAAGGAATAGAAAATGGACAATGCTCTTTACTAAACAGTATTCTGGAGTGAAGCAAAATGATTGAAGGTCAAGCCAAAGAATAGCTTGGTTATGATTATTTAGCTTGTTCTGCTTTAAAAATGGACACTTCTGTCCATTTAAAGCATATACTGCAATACATCTTTTGAAATCATTTTATTCTTTTGGCTTTTGAAGTATGAAATACTGCTCTGCTTCCCAAAATGAATTTTCCACAGTAGACATTGCCCTTCTGGTCTAGACTAAACATCACAGGCAATCAACTGAAATCTTGTCAGCTGCTATAAATGTGGACAAGTGCATCTTAGAGAAAATTAGAGCTGTCAAAATGATGGTACAAGGACCAGAGTTAATTTTTTTAGGAAGGAATATACAGTGTTTTGAGAAGCTCCTTTTGTGTGTTTATTTCTGGTCTTTATTTAGAGAAATAAATTAAAATTCACTGAATATCCCTTTCATAAGTGGTTTATTGAGAATCTGTTGGGTTTGTTTGCTAAACTATGACTTTGATAGGTTATACTGTTCTGAGATACAATTTAAAATGGGTTATTTCAGATGGTTAAAAAGGTTACATGGTACTCTACTGGGGCAGCATGATCTAAATGTATAGTAAAGGAGTATATATTTGAGAAAGGTAAAAGCTTAGTTTTTATCAATGCTTTTATCACACAAGATTCACTGGAAATGATAGAATGAATTATCTAATTACCCTATCAAACACTAATAAAAGTTTAAAAATAACAAATCAACCTATCAAAATATTGATGGTGCTATTGAGAGCTCTCACTGAAAGTTAGAAGTGGGTAAGAAATTAATACATTTGGAGTTGTATTAAATATTCCAGGAATATTAAGTTATGAGAAAACTCTCATTAAGTTTGCCAAAGTGACTGATGATAGAAACTTTGCATATATTCCCCTTTGGGCTGCATGCACACATTCGCGTGGGCATGTCCAACGATCTGGAAGACAGGACACTTGCGATCACATAAGGAAGTCATGCTGAGGAGGCCCAAGGGGACCCTATTGGGAAATCCTCCAGTTTCCACTTGCCTACTTGCTCAGTTTCTCTTTCTGTTTCCATGGTGTGCATCTGGCAATGCCAACACCAGCTCTAGGGAAACTGGGTTTCACCTAAAGCTGCATATCTTTCTGGTTTATTCTGTTCATTGTGGAATTGAAGGCACTTAAATGCTTACTTAGGCTTTGCTATTAATGTAACAATTAACTGTTTACTCTCACACATCTGCAGCTTCTCCAGAACTACTAAACACATTATTGGGTTTTTCGTCTCAAAACAATACTTATTTAATTTAGTTATAAAATTATTGATGTGTTGGAAATTTACTCTCTACTTCTTTGACACAACTGCAGCAGGAAAACATGGCAGCCAAAGCACACCATTTGTAAGCACACTTAAAAAATATATGGGTTAGACTTTAGCAATGAATGATGTTGTTCTTTCCTGCTCTTGCAAATTTTTGTTGTTTGGATTGTGTAATTGCAATTATAAACAACAGTTGGAAATATTGCTAGCATTAGAAATGTCTTCAGTAAGTGTTTGGAAGAATTATGCAAATATGAACACATGCTTCCAGAATTGCTTCATGGGAGGAAAGCCTAAGATGGGAGTGATTTGTAGAGTCAGCATTGGGTTAGTACAGAAGCATTTTATCATCTTAGAGGTTGATGATTTGTCACTAATTGAACATATACAATTTAAAGGGAGTTTTCCATAAAACTAGCAACTTAATGAAACAAGTTGATTTACAGTCTGATGTTTTCTAAACATTGATGTCTAAGCAGTGGAGAAAGAGGCAAAGATCTGAGCAAAGAAATGAACAGGAATGTAAGAAAGGAGAGCTAAGGAAAATAACAATAGGTTGTATTTCTAAGCTTTTAAAAGATTGGAGTTTGTGAGACTGAGGTTAGCTTTTGCTAGGCCTGTGCCACACTTTGGGTGAGTTACCAGCAGGAGCAAGGTGGTACCAGGGCTGTGATGCGAGCAGCAAGTGTTCTCAAGGGGCAATTAAATGAGAATATACCTAAAATAGTTTTTTTATATCTACTGCAGAAATAAAATCCTTAATCACATGAATACAGCATTACAATTACTAAGGATCACTATTCTATGTAAAAGATAGAGATTGGAGCATCAGTCCCCACATGGAGAAAGACTGACAACAATACAAATATACAAAATCGATCAAGTGCCTTTCCGTTCATCTTCAAATGATTAAAAATCATTTTTTAAATCCATCTTTAATCTCCTCTTGGGCTCAAACAAAATAAAATCTTTCACTTTATTTCAGAAATGTGAACCTTTTCTCAGCTTCAAAACTTCTTTAGGCTGTGTTCAAAAACTCTGACTCTGCTTTTTGTGGACTTTACAGCTTGATTTTAAAGTTTCCAAAAGACATTTTTCTATCAGTTTGGATTCTTTAATAGTATATATGTAACTGCACACAAAGAAGGCTTAACTGACTTTTTTAGCACTCTGAGTAGCTCATCTCCATGCCTTTGTGTCTTTTTGTTTGTGGATGAGACTGACTCTGCTCTGTGACCAGCAGAAGGCCGACAGTCATCGTGTCCACATCATATTGCTTATCCACAAATGTACTTTCAGAATGAAGTCTTCAGGGTTGATCTCCAGTCACTCAGTAGGGTTCAGGTTTTCCATGTTAAGGGAGAGATGTTCTCTTTCCCTTTAGATAATTTTCTGCTTTGTTAACTGCTTTGCTCTCTTATTTGGCATCTTGGGCAGACAACCTTGAATGGCAGAGTGCTCTGTGTACACCTAGACTTGAATCTAAAGCCCAACTCAATGCTTAGAGGCTGTGTGACTTTTGGCCAGTTACTTAACTTCTCTGGGCCTTAGTATCCTCTCCTCAAAATGTAGAGAATATCCACTTTATCCTCCACAGCTAGGAATGCTTAAAACATACCTTATTCTGCTTAGAGCAGAAGTCAAAAACCAAGAACCAACTTGCCACAGTTGCTAGGACCCCCAGGAGGTGACTCCCCTCAGAGGTCACCGCAGGGATCTCCCTTGAGGGATGGAGTCCTGTCAGGCTTGGCCTTCTCTCTGACAGACTGAGGCCTTATTGATGGTGAAAGGAGGGCAGGCTGGCATGTCATGTCCACAGCACGGGCTGGGCAGTGCGCCTGGGTCTCATACTCAACATGGGCAGCAGGGCGGTGTCCCCTTCTGAGGTAGTGCTTGTTTTGGGGTGGATGTTCCCAGCTCCAGGATTTCGGCCATTGAGAGGGCCCCAGCCTGCAGGTCACAGGCCTTCCATTTCCTCCTCCTCCCTCCTCTCGGGGGACTAGGCCAGCACATGTTGAACAGGATGACACAAGGAAGGCAGCCCTCAAAGGGGAGGTGACTTGGGATTCAGGAGGACTGCTGAGACCCTCCATCAGAGATGGGAGCCCTGTGCCTCGTGCTGGTGTTCCTGCCCCTGAGGGTTAGGCCCGGGGCCAATGGGGAGGCAGGTTCTCTGCTTGGGCTGCTATGTCAGGGGCTGTGGCTGTCCTTTGAGACTGGGGCTCTGCTGCCCAGGGTCACACACTCTGGAGGAGCCTTGGCATCTGCTAGGCCAGGTCCGGCCTGCCTGCTGCAGCTCACAAGGTCACAGCCACTTCCTGGGACTGGTGCTGGCCCGGAATGGCTAGACGCAGACTGTTCCAGCCTCTGCCAGCTCCAGGACCCAGAATCACCTTGCCCCTTCCTCTGTGGCAGCTCCTCCCTGCTGGTAGTTTTTCTTTCATGCAGCTCAAATGAGCAGCCCTAATGAGCAGCCCTATTTACCCTGTATTTGCAAAACAGAGATTCTTAGGGTACAAGAAGCATCTGCTTTAAGGTGGGTTGCTATCTTTACCTATGATGACAATTTGTTTGGTTAGAAAGAAAAGGTGCCCCAGCTCAAGTGGGACCTGCTGGCAGGGAAGCCTGCTGCCTATGAATTTCGGGAAAATAACAGATAGGGTAACTGAAGAACTCAGCAGAATGCTTAGCATGCTTAGGGTGAAGAACCATCCCAGTTTTCAAGGGACTGAGTTGAGGGTGTTCTTAGAAGGAGGGACGTTTAGTGCTCAAACCTGGAAAGTCCTAGGCAAACCGCAATGAGCTGGACACATTAGCAACACTCCCGTGGCCTCTGTGAGCACTGTCATCATCTCTGGGCAGAGGTGGTGGTTATTCTGACATAAACAATTGATCCCATCTCATCCATACCTGTTTTTAATTATTAATGGTGTCATACCCTTTTCATCTTAAAGCATACATTTAAAACATAATTACACCAAAAATGTCACTTAAAGGGAAAATGGTTTCTTCACAAAATAATGATACTATCTTCCACATGACTAGTATCTTGAACTTTTCATTCTATTTCATTTTTGCTTACCACAGCTCTATAACAGGGGTATTTGGCCACACAAACTTTATTAGAAAAGAGAAGATAGAGAAGGGTAAATTAATGCATAAAGAGTACTCATTTAATCTATATACCCACCCATGTAGCAGGCATTATTATTACTATTTTAGAGATATGGAAACTGAGGTTCAGAGAAGGTAAGTAATTTATCCAAGGTCACACAGCTAGTGAGATTGGAGCTGGGATTCAACCCCAGGTGTCTGACACTAATGCTGTGTTTCCCTCCCTCTGACCCCTTATGCACACTACACACTATCCATTTACAGAGCACTGCAGTTAAAGACTTGCACCTGGATCCCAGCTGGATCCTTCCCATACGGCTGAGATTTGGAACAATTCATTTTCTCTAAATCTCAGGTTGCTTGCTTATAAAATGGTGATCAAAATACTCACACTATGATGCTATTGTAAGAATTTAATATATAGACTGTGGATATATAGTGGATAGTAAATGTTCTCTCTTATTATTATCATTGCTGTTCATAAAGATGCAGACTTGTGTCCCAGAAGGGCTGTGTTTGTGGTCTTTGATCAGCTCTTTCCAAATGCCTAAGTTCTCCATGCTTTTAGGAAAGCTACCTTGTCAACAGAAAGACTTACGCTGTTTTTTGTCATCCTCTACTAGCTAGCTAGTGGTGTGGTTTTTGACAAGACTAACACTGTCAGAATACTCCAGGTGACGTCTTTATCCTCTGCTAGCTGAAACTCTAAATAATATCCCCAGGAGTTCCTAGAGGGGACATCTCTGAACTGAAGACCGTTCTAGATGTAGAGCTAGGAAAGGGCCCCTCCTATTTATTTTCTGTATTTTTGAAGGGTGAAACACTTTAAATCTAATTTTAGCTCACAGTAAACATTTGTCTTCTAGTGACTTATTTTGATAACTGTTTTCAATAAACATTTTGAAAACAGCAGATTTTTCTCTTTAATGGGTTCCAAGAAACCTGAGTCACTCATCTATAAAATTTCTCTGAAATATTTGGTCGGATGAGAAATAGCATTTCTAAAGAAAGTCCTTATTTGATCACTGCTTTGCATTTCACTCATTGTAAATGAGATGATCTTTTCCTGGAAAGGACAGAGACTTTTTATTCTTCACACAAAATGAAGTTCCATTTAAAACACAACTGCGTTGAAGGCCTACCGAGCACTAGCCACTGTTCCAGGCTGGGGGATGCAGGGCATCCAAAGATAAATGCTGTGTGGCCCCTTCTTCATGCACCTCAGGGCTTGGGCAGGGCCGTGAGTCCCTCCAGAGTCGTGAGAACACCTTAGGTACTTGGCACATTCAGCAGATACAGGAAATGTGCTCATTTGATTCAAAGAGTATTTATTAAATTCATATAGCAAGTGCTTGCTATTTCATAGGTAAATTACAGTTCAAGCTTACAGTTCTGCTCCTGAACAAATTATGTTCATTTCTCAAGTTAACTGATAAAGTTTCTACCCTTAGATCTCTGAGTATGTTACTGAAGCACTAGCTTTCATACCTGCTTTTAAACTAGTTTTATAGGTATTTGGTATAAAGGAACCTGTTTTGCTAAACACAGATGGCCTCTCCATTTGTTGACTGAAATTCCATTTTAAGACAATATGCATTTAAATCACTAGATTTTAGCTTATTTGCTTAAAAGTGTAACTCATCATTTTACAGATGAGTCTTATGTGTTGGCAAATTGACTCAGAAAGCAAAAGGAATAGCTGAAGATGAATGCTAATGTATAGTTGCTTTTCCATTGTTTCCCCATTTCCCATGTCACTTCTGATCTTCTCTTAGGAGAGCTGTATTATTTCTGTTGCTGTATGGAGATTACTGAGTATTTCTACTTTCAAAATTACATTTTTCATGGTATACAGGAGTAAAACTCTTCAAATAAATGAAAAGAAATCATGCCTTTATGTTGTAATTTTTCTCCGTTGCTTGATCAAATTTATCATTTCCACCTCTACGTTTATTGCAAATAACCTTCTCTGCTGTCTCCAGGCTGTGAAGAGAGAGATCTCTGGGAATGTCCTTCCAGTAAGCAATGTTTGAAGCACACACTCATCTGTGATGGATTCCCAGACTGCTCTGATAACATGGATGAAGAAAACTGCTGTAAGTGCTTCCATAGATTGGTCAACACATTTTTCATTCTAAACACTAATTGCCTATCATTTTGAATATAGCTAGAAATTGGGAAATATGTATCAAAAGCTTTTAGCATGTTCAGAACTTTGACCAAAACTCTACTTGTAAAAATATAAGCTAAGATGACAATCAAACATGTATAAAATATATGCACAATGATATCATTCTAGCATTATTTATCACATGGAAAAACACCACCACAAATATCCAAAAACGGGATATAAAATATAGCCATAAACTTAAATTATATGGAAACATTAAAAACCAAATAAAATCTCCTGGGTTTTTGCTATATCCTTAGGTGAATAAAACAACAAAATAAAGTACTATATATTAAATATTAAGTATTAAGCACTATTCTCTTCAGTTTTGAAAGCATACATACCCACACAGTGAAAAAGATCAGAAGGTCATAATAAAAAGTTTATAGTTATAATCCCTGGGTGGTGGGATTATTAAGCTTTTGTGCTTTTCTATCTTTTCTACATTTTCTAAATGAATTGCCACTACTTTTAGAATCAGAAAAAAATTTTTTCTCAAGAGATTTTCCTGCTAGTAACAGAAAGCCCTCCTCAAACTGACTTACACAGTAAAGACACTTACTATCTTTTGTGATCATA